>NW_026126826.1:0-511650 GCF_943737965.1 Phodopus roborovskii | reverse complement strand
TCCACTTGTTTAATGTTCATTCATTTAATTATGAAAATCTGTCATTATGTATTCAGTGATCACTGGAGTTTTGAGCCTCTATAGGGGAGACTGTTGTGCCAGTCACGTCATCTAATTCTACACTTAGTTCTTTAACTGTTAAACTAGGAAATTAATTAATAATTCATTATTTAAATTACGTATTTAAAATAGAGGTAATGTTATGCACCATAAGTCCCTTTTGGAATCAGATTTTGGTAGTAGATGCTGTAATATCATCTCATTACTTCAACATTTATCTATGTAAATAGAACTTTACATCAGCGATAGGTTTAGGACTTAGGTGCCATCTCATCAGTGTTAATATAAAAGGACCACTAATTAAGTATCAATTTAAATTTTTAAATTCCTCATTTTTCCAGGAAGAGATCAGTCTGACAACTTCATGTGAGATTTAATTATGCACCACCATGACATCATTCAATCATTTTTCATTATATATTCATTATTTAAATCGATGAAAATGTTGTTCTTCTTGATTAGAGTCAGGCCATTCCTCCATGGGATTTAATCACGTGGTATTACTTAATTATCTAAGTACTACTTCCTTGGCAATCACTGGAGTTGGGTTCCATCTTATGAAAGTTAATTATGGAGGACTATCCAATTATTAACTCATTTGATTGCATAAGTAATGATGCTGTCATCGGTCATTTGGCAGGAGATCTGTACCAGAAGCAGTTCCCAGGGGATGGGGGACACTGCCTTATACAGTGATTACTGATTATGTAATAGTAGATTTATAACAATCAAATGATTACACGATTTTTAAAAAAATGTAGTGTTTCGCATCATTGGTTTCTGTGAGGTTGCAAAAGAACTGACCCATGAAGAACACAGTGGACTCCGATTTTAAAAATGGAATAACTGAATAATCTCCTGATCAGGAAATCTCATCTAATGAACTCTGTCTGGCTGTTAACATGACACACCACCAACAATAAATCACTCTAAATAACCATATTAGAAAGCAGGGAACAGGACTTAATAGAGAACAGTCAATTGAGAAATCCAAAATGACTGATAGAAACAGAAGACACTGCTCAAAATCCTTAATCATCAGCCTAATGCAAATCTAAACAACTCTGGGAAACCATGGGATCAAGCTCCTCTAAATGAAAGAGGATGAGAGGAGTTAATTTTATTTTCAATGAAGGGAAAGGGATTATTGTACAGGCGATTAATTGTATTGTTTCCATTCTAGAAATTAGAAAACTTTAGCATAGAAAACAGGTTTAAAATACTCATCATTGTACTTGAATGGCACAATGATGCTTTCGTTTTCATGCTTATGTCACTATAGGCAAGTTGTAGCTTGAGAGACTGGTAAATATGTAGAACTCAAAAGATAGAACTCTGCTTTGTTTTTGTGAGAAACTCAGAGAGTTGTAGGTTAGCTCATCGGTGGGTATACTCCTTTAATCATGTGGGAGGGGCACTAGAATGTGACAGAATGTTGGTTCATAAATGTTGCCTGGCAACCCTGTTGCATTCTGTATCCTGGTATCATGGGCCAAGGACAAGAGAGCAGCTTCGAGAAAGTGTTCTCATGGGACATTAGAGTCTCCCAAGGTAACTATATCCTAAAACTTTTAATGACAACATTTGATTTGCCTAAACAAGTCATTACCACACCTCTGGAGGTGTGCCTACACCTTCTACTGGTTACCAAACTCAAGATTACCTAATCATCAGAGAACGTCGTCTTTGGAGAAACAGTTCAACGTCTTCCCATTATGAGTACTCTCTCTCCTAAGAAGTCACACTATGGAACAAAAGACAAATAAGACTCACAATTATTCAGCAAAAGGTGAGTTTGCTATTGATGACTTCCTTCAGGAAGGTGATAATCCGTTTGTTAGAGTAGACAGCGATTATTAGATTTCAGTCCATCTCTTTTGAGGCAGCCATCCAACATTAAATATGTGATATCTTCTAAAAACCCTGCATACACAATGAGAGTTCAGCATTTAAACATGGTACTACTCTGCTCTGCGATTAAATAAGGGATGAACCTGGGAGTTTCCCACAATCATGTGGGAGTCAACTGAGACTCAATTGTGTGGAGCATAGCAGACCATTTCATCCTCTCATTAAGTTGTTATTTGATTATTAAAATAGGACATTAGATAATCCATGATCAGTGGATTGTGGTGACGCGATGTGGGAGGCAATTATTATACACCATCTTAATATCAATTATGTAGTTAAAATATTTAAATTAATCACGACAGCATTGTTCATGAGCCTGGCTTGGAGCCACCTTAGGGAAGTGGATGATGTTACATGAACTCATTATTTGATTATTTAGTTATATAAAACAATGATTATATCGTCCATGACACTTGGAATCTGTTGCCACAGATCACCTAATTACATAATTGATGTATTTAAATTGACAATCTGTGTTAATCACCAAGATAATGTAAATATGAGTGTAATTATGTAAACCAAAAATTGTCCATTCCATGAAGAGACCCGTTAAGCTCCCTCTTGTGGCGTTAATGTGCAATACCATCACAGTTTATGATTCATGGTTTCAAAGGATGATGATGACATTCTTCATACTGGAGTCTGGACATACCTCCCTGCAAGTTAAATGCTACATCACGTCTTTATTGGGACAGTTAGCTATCACTGACTTATTTAGTTCTTTAAATTACTTAAACGACAGACAACGCCATCACCGATTATTTTTAGGTTGCAAATATCTGTCAGCGACAAATTAGGAAACTGGTAGACATGGGCAGAGCATGTTATGAATGTCTATGCGTCTTGCAGACCAATAGGAATGCTGGAGAATAGAGTCCAGAAGATTGCATGATGCCCTCCGAGAAGTAAAAGAACTTTACCAAGGTCTGCATGGTGGTCTCGGTGTTGACTACTTGCTCTTCCTCCACATCTTCACGTCGGTTGTGGTCTACGTCTAGAAGATGTAGCGGCACTAGGAGGTCGGCACCATCACAGAGACCTGGCAAAAGGATTACGACTCAGAACACGGAAGAACAGCTCTCCCTCAGCTATGCTGTTGATGCCCCTGCTGCAGCCACCTTTTCAGCTGATATCAACATTTTGGCTACTACTGGTATGCCAGGAATGGGCCAATTACCTCAGGTCCTGCAGCAACACAACAGAGATTCAGGCACCGGTGAGGATGTCAGGCCAACAGAATTCACCAGGCAAGAAAGTATGATTGTCTGACAAATAACTGATAGAATATTATAAATCCGCGATGACAGCATCCGTTTTCATATCTGGCATGTCTGCCCAGGAATTGATGATATGAAAAAGTTCAACGACTTAGATATGTAAAGAATTAATTATTAAATTGTTTCATTATATAATCTGTGAACCCTGAAGTGCGGTGCCACCTTGTGTGACTCAAGTGTGACAGAAGATCTAACAATCTGATGCTTTCATTATTTAAATCTGTCTTTTCTACTCCCGGAAGAGTGGAGTCATGAGCGCCCTTGTTGGTGTTAAAATGTCTCTTGTGATTTCATTATTTATTTATTTAAATCAATGTGGATATCATTTTGTTATCTCTCTAGGGGTGAATTATGAGAAATTATCTCTTCATTCATTCATTTTATTGTTCAAATCTATGATTAAGAACTCAATGACTCTTCAGTATTGATCAATCTTTAGGTTTCGCGCATAAAAAACCATCCACTATTTTAATGTTTATTCATTGAATTATGAAAATCTGTCATTATGTATTCAGTGACCAGTGAAGATTTTAGCCTCCTTAGGGGAGTCCATCGTGCCAGAACATAGCATCATCTAATAGTACACTTACTTATTTACCTGTTAAACTAGGAAATTAAATAATAATTCATCATTTAATTAACGTATTTGAAATACAGGTAATGTTATGGGCCCTAAGTCCCTTTTGGAGTCAGATTTTGTGAGTAGACGATGTAACATCATCTCATTACTTCATCATTTAGCTCTGTAAGTAGGTCATTACATCAGCGATAGTTTTAGGACTTTGGTGCCATCTCGTCAGTGTTAATGTAAAATGCCAGCCAATTAATTATCAATTTAATTTTATAAAAAAATCATTATTCCAGGAAGAGACCAGTGTGACTACTCCATGTGGGATTTAAGTATGCACCACCATGATATTATTTAATTATTTTTCATTATATATTAATTATTTGAATCGATGAAGATGTTCTTCTTGACTGGAGTAGTGCCATTCCTCCATGGGAGTTAATCACGTGGCAGTATTTAATCATCTAAGTACTACTTCCTCGACAATCACTGGGGTTTGGTTCCATCTTATGATAGTTAATATGGAGGACTATCCAATTATTAACTTACTTGATTGTGTAAGTAATGATGGTGTCATCCGTCATGTGTCTGCTGTGGGATTGACACAGCAGGATATCGGTACCAGAAGCAGTGCCCAGAGAATGGGGGACACGGCCTCATACAGTGATTACTGATTACGTAGTAGTACATTTTTAACAATCGAATGATTACACGATTTTAAAAAACTGTACTGTTTCGCATTATCAGTTTCTGCGAGGTTGCAACAGAACTGAACCATGAAGGACACAGTGACCCCCGATTTTCAAAATGGAATAACTGTATAATCTCCTGATCAAGGAATCTCATCTAATGAACTCTGTCGGGCTGATAATATGACACACCACCAACAATAAATAACTCTAAATAACCATCTTAAAAAGCGGGTTACAGAACTTAATAGAGAACAGTCAATTAAGGAATCCAAAATGACTGAAAGAAACATAAGACACTGCTCAAAATCCTTAATCATCAGCCTAATGCAAATCTAAACAACTCTGAGAAACCGTGGGATCAAGCTCCTCTAATGGTAAGAGTATAAAGAGGAGTTTATTTTATTTTCAATAAAGAGAAAAAGATTATGGTAGAGGCGATTCGTTGTATTGTTTCCATTCTGGAAATTAGATAATTGAAGCATAGAAAACAGGTTTAAAATACTCATCATTGTACTTGAATGGCACAATGATTCTTTGGTTTTCATGCTTATGTCTCTTTAGGCATGTTGTAGCTTGAGAGACGGGTAAATATGTAGAACTCAAAGGAAAGAGCCCTGCTTTGTTTTTGTGAGAAAAGCAGTGAGGCTGTAGGGTTACTTCATCGGTGGGTATACTCCTTTAAGCCTGTGGGAGGGGCACTAGAATGTGACAGAATTTTGGTTCATAAATGTTGCCTGGTAACCCTCCTTGCATTCTGTATCCTGGTATCATGGGCCAAGGACAAGAGAGCAGCTTCGAGAAAGTGTTATCATGGGACACTACAGTCTGCCAAGAATACTATCTCCTAAAACTTTTCATGATAGCATTTGATTCGTCTAACCAAGTCATAGCCACACTTCTGGAAGTGTGCCTACAGCATTTACTGGTTACCTAATGCAAGATTACCTAATCATCCGAGGACATAGTCTGTGGAGAAACAGTTCAGAATCTTCTGTTTATGAATACTCTCCTCAGAAGTAAAACTATGGAACAAAAGATAATAAGACTCACGATTATTCAACTAAAAGGTGAGTTTGACATTGTTGACGTCCTTCAGGAAGGTGATAATCCGTTTGTTAGAGTAGACTTAGCGATTATTAGATTTCAGTCCATCTCTTTTGAGGCAGCCGTCCAACATTAAATATGTGATATCTTTTAAAACCCTTCATACACAATTACAGTTCAGCATTTAAACCTGTTCCTACTGTGCTCTGTGATTAAATAAGGGATAGATCTGGGAGTTTCCCACAATCATGTGGGAGTCAACTGAGACTCAATTGTGTGCAGCATGGCAGATCATTTCATCCTCTGATTATGTTGTTATATGTTTATTAATATAGGACATTAGATAATCCATGATCAGTGGATTGCGGTGACACGATGTGGAAGGCAATTATTATAGACCATCTTAACAACAATTATGTAGTTAAAATATTTGAATTAATCACGACAGCATCATTCATAAGCCTGGTTTGGAGCCACCTTAGGGAAGTGGATGATGTTACATGAACTCATTATTTGATTATTTAGTTATATAAAACAATGATTATATCGTCCATGACACTTGGAATCTAGTGCCACAGATCACCTAATTACATAATTAATGTATTTAAATTGACAATCTGTGTTAATCCCCAAGATAATGTAAATATGTGTGTAATTATGTAAAACAAAAATTGTCCATTCCATGAAGAGACCCGTTAAGCTCCCTCTTGTGGCGTTAATGTGCAATATCATCACAGTTTATGATTCATGGTTTCAATGGATGATGATGACATTCTTCATGACTGGAGTCTGGCCATACCTCCCTGCCAGTTAAATGCTACATCACCTCTTTATTGGGACAGTTAGCTATCACTGACTTATTTAATTCTTTAAATTACTTAAACGACAGACAATGCCAACACCGATTATTTTTAGTTTGCAAATATCTGTCAGCGACAAATTAGGAAACTTGTAGACATGGGCAGAGCATGTTGTGAATGTCTATGCGTCTTCCAGACCACTAGGAATGCTGGAGAATAGAGTCCAGAAGATTGCACGGTGCCCCTGAGAAGAACAAGAACTTTATCAAGGTCTGCATGGTGGTCTGGGTGTTGACTACTTGCTCTTCCTCCACATCTTCACATCTGTTGGGGTCTACGTCTAGAAGATGTAGTGGCACTAGGAGATTGGCACCATCACCTAGACCTGGCAAAAGGATGATGACTCAGAACACAGAAGAACATCTCTCTCACAGCTATGCTGTTGAAGCCCCTGCTGCAGCCACCTTTTCAGCTGATATCAACATTTTGGCTACTACTGCTATGCCAGGAATGGGCCAATTACCTCAGGTCCTGCAGCAACTCAAGAGAGATTCAGGCACCGGTGAGGATGTCAGACCTACAGAATTCACCATGCAAGAAAGTATGATTATCTGACGAATAACTGATGGAATATAAAAAATCTAATTATGACAGCATCCGTTTTCATATCTGGCATGTCTGCCCAGGAATTGATGATATGAAAAATTTCAACGACTTAGATATGTAAAGAACTAATTATTAAATTGTTTCATTATATAATCTGTGAACCCTGAAGTGCGGTGCCACCTTGTGTGACTCAAGTGTGACAGACGATCTAACAATCTGATGCTTTCATTATTTAAATCAGTCTTTTCTACTCCCGGAAGAGTGGAGTCATGAGCGCCCTTGTTGGTGTTAAAATATCTCTTGTGATTTCATTATTTATTTATTTAAATCAATGTGGATATCATTTTGTTATCTCTCTAGGGGTGAATTATGAGAAATTATCTCTTCATTCATTCATTTTATTGTTCAAATCTATGATTATGAACTAAATGACTCTTCAGTATTGATCAATCTTTAGGTTTCGCGCATAAAAAAACATCCACTATTTTAATGTTTATTCATTGAATTATGAAAATCTGTCATTATATATTCTGTGACCAGTGAAGATTTTAGCCTCTTTAGGGGAGTCCATCGTGCCAGAACATAGCATCATCTAATAGTACACTTACTTATTTACTTGTTAAACTAGGAAATTAATTAATAATTCATCATTTAATTAACGTATTTGAAATACAGGTAATGTTATGGACCCTAAGTCCCTTTTGGAGTCAGATTTTGTGAGTAGACGATATAACATCATCTCATTACTTCATCATTTAGCTCTGTAAGTAGGTCATTACATCAGCGATAATTTTAGGACTTTGGTGTCATCTCGTCAGTGTTAATGTAAAACGCCAGCTAATTAGTTATCAATCTAATTTTATAAATAAATCATTATTCCAGGAAGAGATCAGTCTGACTACTCCATGTGGGATTTAAGTATGCACCACCATGACATTATTTAATTATTTTTCATTATATATTAATTATTTGAATCGATGAAGATGTTCTTCTTGACTGGAGTAGTGCCATTCCTCCATGGGAGTTAATCACGTGGCAGTATTTAATCATCTAAGTACTACTTCCTCGACAATCACTGGGGTTTGGTTCCATCTTATGATAGTTAATATGGAGGACTATCCAATTATTAACTTACTTGATTGTGTAAGTAATGATGGTGTCATCCGTCATGTGTTTGCTGTGGGATTGACAAAGCAGGATATCAGTACCAGAAGCAGTGCCCAGGGAATGGGGGACACGGCCTCATACAGTGCTTACTGATTACGTAGTAGTACATTTTTAAAGATCGAATGATTACACGATTTTAAAAAACTGTACTGTTTCACATCATCAGCTCCTGCGAGGTTGCAACAGAATTGACCCATGAAGGACACAGTGACCCCCGATTTTCAAAATGGAATAACTGTATAATCTCCTGATCAAGGAATCTCATCTAATGAACTCTGTCGGGCTGATAACATGACATACCACTAAGAAGAAATAACTCTAAATAACCATCTTAGAAAGCAGGTTACAGAACTTAATAGAGAACAGTCAATTAAGGAATCCAAAATGACTGAAAGAAACATTAGACACTGCGCAAAATCCTTAATCATCAGCCTAATGCAAATCTAAACAACTCTGAGAAACCATGGGATCAAGCTCCTCTAATGGTAAGAGGATGAAGAGGAGTTTATTTTATTTTCAATAAAGAGAAAAGGATTATGGTAGAGGCGATAAACTGTATTGTTTCCATTCTAGAAATTAGCAAATTGAAGAATTGAAAACAAGAGTAAAATTCTCATCATTGTACTTGAATGGCACAATTTCATTTTCATGCTTATGTCACTATAGGCATGTTGTAGCTTGAGAGTCGGTTAAATATGTAGAATTCAAAAGAAAGAGCCCTGCTTGGTATTTCTGAGAAACTCAATGAGGCTGTCGGGTTAGTTCACCGGTGGGTATACTCCTTTTAGCCTGTGGGAGGAGCACTAGAAAGTGACAGAATGTTGGTTCATAAATGTTGCCTGGCAACCCTCCTTGCATTCTGTATCCTGGTATCGTGGGCCAAGGAGGAGAGAGCAGCTTCGAGAAAGTGTTATCATGGGACATTACAGTCTGCCAAGATAACTATCTCCTAAACCTTTTTCATGACAGCATTTGATTCGCCTAACCAAGTCAGAGCCACACCTCTGGAAGTGTGCCTACAGCTTTTCCTGTTTACCAAATTCAAGATTACCTAATCATCAGAGAACATAGTCTGTGTAGAAACAGTTCAGAGTCTTCTGTTTATGAATACTCTCTCTCCTCAGAAGTAAAACTATGGAGCAAAAGATAATAGGACTACGATTATTCATCGAAAAGTTGAGTTTGACATTCTTGACTTCCTTCAGGAAGGTGATAATCCGTTTGTTAGAGTAGACTTAGCGATTGTTAGATTTCAGTCCATCTCTTTTGAGGCAGCCGTCCAACATTAAATATGTGATATCTTCTAAAAACCCTGCATACACAATTACAGTTCAGCATTTAAACATGTTACTCCTTTGCTCTGCGATGAAATAAGGGATGAACCTGGGAGTTTCCCACAATCATGTGGGAGGCAACTGAGAGAAAATTGTGTGGAGAATGGCAGACCATTTCATCCTCTGATTATGTTGTTATTTGATTATTAAAATAGGACATTATATAATCCATGATCAGTGGATTGTGGTGACGCGATGTGGGAGGCATCTTAATATCAATTATATAGTTAAAATATTTACATTAATCACGACAGCATCATTCATGATCTTGGTTTGGAGCCACCTTAGGGAAGTGGATGATGTTACATGAACTCATTATTTGATTATTTAATTATACAAAAGAATGATTATATCGTCCATGACACCTGGAATCTGGTGCCACAGATCATCTAATTACATAATTAATGTATTTAAATTGACAATCTGTGTGAATCCCCCAGATAATGTAAATATTTGTATAGTAATGTAAACAACAATCCACCATTCCATGAAGAGACCCATCAAGCTCCCTCTTGTGGCGTTAATGTGCAATATCATCACAGTTTAAGATTCATGGTTTCAATGGATGATGATGACATTCTTCATGACTGGAGTCTGGCCATACTTCCCAGCCAATTAAATGCAACATCACGTCTTTATTGGGACTGTTAGCTATCACTGACTTATTTAATTCTTTAAATTACTTAAATGGCAGACAATGCCAACACCGATTATTATTAGGTTGCAGATATCTGTCAGCGACAAATTAGGAATCTTGTAGACATGGGCAGAGCATTTTCTGAATGTCTATGCGTCTTCCAGACCACTAGGAATGCTGGAGAATAGAGTCCAGAAGATTGCATGGTGCCCTCCGAGAAGTACAAGCACTTCTCCAAGGTCTGCATGGTGGCCTGGGTGTTGACTACTTGCTCTTCCTCCACATCTTCACATTGGTTGTGGTCTACCTCTAGAAGATGTAGCGGCACTAGGAGGTCGGCACCCTCACCGAGACCTGGCAAAGGGATGACGACTCAGAACACGGAAGAACATCTCTCTCTCAGCTATGCTGTTGATGCCCCATCTGCAGCCACCTTTTCAGCTGATATCAACATTTTGGCTACTACTGGTATGCCAGGAATGGGCCAATTACCTCGGGTCCTGCCGCAACACAACAGAGATTCAGGCACCGGTGAGGATGTCAGGCCAACAGAATTCACCAGGCAAGAAATTATGATTATCTGACGATTAACTGATGGAATATTTAAAAATCTGTGATGACAGCATCCGTTTTCATATATGGCAGATCTGCCCAGGAATCGATGATACGAAAAAGTTCAACGACTTAGATATGTAAAGATGCAATTATTAAATTGTTTCATTATATAATCTGTGAACCCTGAAGTGTGGTGCCACCTTGTGTGACTCAAGTGTGACAGACGATCTAACAATCTTATGCTTTCATTATTTAAATCAGTCTTTTTCTACTCCAGGAAGAGTAGAGTCTGGAGCCCCCTTGTTGGTGTTAAAATGTCTCTTGTGATTTCATTATTTATTTATTTAAATCAATGTTGATATCATTTTGTTATCTGTCTAGTGGTGAATTATGAGAAATTATCTCTTCATTCATTCATTGTATTGTTCAAATCTATGATTAAGAAATCAATGACTCTTCAGTATTTATCAATCTTTATGTTTCGTGCATATAACACCATCCACTAGATTAACATTTATTCATTGAATTATGAAAATCTGTCATTAGGTATTCAGTGACCACTGAAGTTTTTAGCCTCCTTAGGGGAGTCCATCGTGCCAAAACATCGCATCATCTAATAGTACACTTACTTATTTACTGGTTAAACTAGGAAATTAAATAATAATTCATCACTAAATTAACGTATTTGAAATACAGGTAATGTTATGGACCCTAAGTCCCTTTTGGAGTCAGATTTTGTGAGTAGACGATGTAATATCATCTCATTACTTCATCATTTAGCTCTGTAAATAGGTCATTACAGCAGCGATAGTTTTAGGACTTTGGTGCCATCTCGTCAGTGTTAGTATAAAACGACAGCTAATTAATTATCAATTTAATTTTATAAAAAAATCATTATTCCAGGAAGAGACCAGTCTGACTACTCCATGTGGGATTTAAGTATGCACCAACATGACATTACTCAATCATTTTTCATTATATATTCCTTATTTGAATCGATGAAGATGTTGTTCTTCTTGACTGGAGTAGGGCCATTCCACCATGGGAGTTAATCACGTGGCAGTATTTAATCATCTAAGTACTCCTTCCTTGACAATCACTGGAGTTTGGTTCCATCTTATGAAAGTTAAGTATGGAGGACCACCCCATTATTAACTTACTTGATTGCGTAAGTAATGATGGTGTCAACCATCATGTGGCTGCTGTTGGATTGTCACAGCAGCAGATCGGTACCTGAAGCATTGCCCAGAGAATGGGGGACAGGGCCTCATACAGTGATTACTGATTACGTAGTAGAATGTTTTTAACAATCGAATGATTACACGATTTTAAAAAACTGTACTGTTTCGCTTCATCAGTTTCTGCGAGGTAGCAACGGAACTGACCCATGAAGGACACAGTGACCACCGATTTTAAAAAAGGAATAACTGAATAATATCCTGATCAGGGGATCTCATCTCATGAACTCTGTCGGGCTGATAACATGACACACCACCAAGAATAAATAACTCTAAATAACCATCTTACAAAGCGGGGTACAGGACTTAATAGAGAAGAGTCAATTGAGGAATACAAAATGACTGAAAGAAACATAAGACACTGCTCAAAATCCTTAATCATCAGCCTAATGCAAATCTAAACAACTCTGAGAAACCATGGGATCAAGCTCCTCTAATGGTAAGAGGATGAAGAGGAGTTTATTTTATTTTCAATAAAGAGAAAAGGATTATGGTAGAGGCGATTAACTGTATTGTTTCCATTCTAGAAATTAGCAAATTGAAGCATAGAAAACAGGTTTAAAATACTCATCATTGTACTTGAATGGCACAATGATGCTTTCGTTTTCATGCTTATGTCACTATAGGCATGTTGTAGCTTGAGAGACGGGTAAATATGTAGAACTCAAAAGAAAGAGCCCTTCTTTGTTTTTGTGAGAAAATCAGTGAGGCTGTAAGGTTAGTTCATTGTTGGGTATTCTCCTTTAAGCCTGTGGGAGGGGCACTAGAATGTGACAGAATGTTGGTTCATAAATGTAGCTTGGCAACCCTGCTTGCATTCTGTATCCTGGTAGCATGGGCCAAGGACGAGAGAGCAGCTTCGAGAAAGAGTTATTTTGGGACATTACAGTCTCCCAAGATAACTATCTCCTAAAACTTTTCATGACAGCATTTGATTCGCCTAACCAAGTCATAGCCATACCTCTGGAAGTTTGCCTACAGCTTTTACTGGTTACCAAATGCAAGATTACCTCATCAGAGGACATAGTCTGTGGAGAAACAGTTCAGAGACTTCTGTTTATGAATACTCTCTCACCTCAGAAGTAAAGCTATGGAACTAAAGATAATAAGACTCACGATTATTCATCAAAAAGGTGAGTTTGACATTCTTGAATTCCTTCAGGAAGGTGATAATCCGTTTGTTAGAGTAGACTTAGCGATTGTTAGATTTCAGTCCATCTCTTTTGAGGCAGCCGTCCAACATTAAATATGTGATATCTTCTAAAAACCCTGCATACACAATGACAGTTCAGCATTTAAACATGTTACCACTCTGCTCTGCGATTAAATAAGGGATGAAACTTGGAATTTCCCACAATCATGTGGGAGTCAACTGAGACTCAATTGTGTAGAGCATGGCAGACCATTTCATCCTCTGATTATGTTGTTATTTGTTTATTAAAATTGGACATTAGATAATCCATGATCAGTGGATTGTGGTGACGCGATGTGGGAGGAAATTATTATAGACCATCTTAATATCAATTATGTAGTTAAAATATTTAAATTAATCACGACAGCATCGTTCATGAGCCTGGTTTGGAGCCACCTTAGGGAAGTGGATGATGTTACATGAACTCATTATTTGATTATTTAGTTATATAAAACAATGATTTTATCGTCCATGACACCTGGAATCTGGTGCCACAGATCACCTAATTACGTAATTAATTACTTTAAACTGACAATCTGTGTTAATCCCCAGGATAATGTAAATATTTGTATAGTTATGTAAACAACAATCCTCCATTCCATGAAGAGACCTGTAAAGCTCCCTCTTGTGGAGATAATGTGCAATATCTACACATTTTATGATTCATTGACTCAATTGGTGATGATGACATCCTTCATGAATGGAGTCTGGCCATGCTTCCCTGCCAGTAAAATGCTACATCCCCTATTTATTGTGACAGTTAGCTATTACTAACTTATTTAATTCTTTAAATTATGCAAACGACAGACAGTGCCATCACCGATTACGGTTAGGGTGCAAATACCTGTCAGGGACAAGGTTAGGAAAGTTGTAGACATGGGCAGAGCGTTTTCTGAATGATCTATGCATCTCCCAGAGTACGAGGGATGCTGGGTGATTGAGTCCAGAATGTTGCACGGTGCCCTCCGAGAAGTAGAAGGACTTCATCAAGGCCGGCACGGTGGTCTGCGTGTTGACTACCTGCTCTTCCTCCACATCTTCACACCGGTTGTGATCTGCCATGAGAAGAAGGAGTGGCACTAGGAGGTCGGCACCATCACCGAGACCTGGCAAAAGGATGACGACACAGAACACGGAGGAACATCTCTCTCTCAGCTATGCTGCTGATGCCCCTGCTGTATCCATCTTTTCAGCTGTTATCAACATTGTGGCTACTACTGCTATGCCAGAATCGGGCCCAGTATCTCACATCCTGCCACAACACAACAGAGATTCAGGCGCTTGTGATGAGTTCAAGCCAACAGAATTCATCACGCAAGACAGTATGATTATCTGACGATTAACTGATGGCATTTTAAAATTGTGTGATGACAGCATACAGCTTCATAACTGGCAAGTCTGCCCAGGAATTGATGTTACAAAAAAAGGTCAACGGCTTACATATTTAAAGATGTAATTAATAAATTCTTTCATTATATAATCTGTGATCCCTGAAGTTTGGTGACACCTTGTGTGACTCAAGTGTGACAGACTATCTAATTATCTGATTATTTCATTCTTCAAATCTGTCTTTTTCTACTCCAGGAAGAGTGTAGTCTTGATCCACCATGTTGGTGTTAAATTGTATCTTGTGAATTCTTTCTTTCTTTCTTCCTTTCCTTATTTAAATCAATGTTGATATCATTTTGTTATCTCTCTAAGGGTGAATTATGAGAAACTATCTCTTTATTCATTCATTTTTTGTTCAAATCTAAGATTACGAACTCAATGTCTCTTCAGTATTGAGCAATCATTTAGGCTTCACGCATAAAACACCATCCACTTGTTTAATGTTTATTCATTTAATTATGAAAATCTTGTCATTATGTATTCAGTGATCACTGGAGTTTTGAGCCTCCTTAGGGGAGACCGTTGTACTAGACCATCACATAATCTAATACTTCCCTTGCTTCTTTAACTGTTAAACTAGGAAATTAGGTAATAATTCATCATTTAATTGACATATTTACAATACAGGTAATGTTATGGACCCTAAGTCCCTTTTGGAGTCAGATTGTGGGAGTTGATGATGTAATATCATCTCATCACTTCATCATTTAGCTGTGTAAATAGATCTTTACATCAGCAATAGGTTTAGGACTTTGGTGCCATCTCGTCAGTGTTACTATATAAGGCCCACTAATTAATTTTCAATTTAATTTTATAAAAACATCATTATTCCAGGAAGAGATCATTCTGACTACTCCATGTGGGATTTAAGTGTGCACCACCATGTCATTTTTCAATCATTTTTCATTATATATTAATTATTTAAACCGATGTAGATGTTGTTCTTCTTGACGGGAGTCGGGCCATTCCTCCATGGGAGTTAATCACGTGGCATTATTTAATCATCTAAGTACTACTTCCTTGACAATCACTGGAGTATGGTTCCATCTTTTGAAAGTTAAGTATGGAGGACTATCCAATTTTTAACTTATTTGATTGCGTAAGTAATGATGGTGTCATCCCTCATGTGGCTGTTGTGGGATTGACAGAGCAGGAGATCGGTACCAGAAGCAGTGCCCAGAGAATGGGGGACACTGTCTCGTAGAGTGAATACTGATTACGTAGTAGTACATTTTTAACAATCAAATGATTACACGATTTTAAAAAACTGTACTGTTCGCATCATCAGTTTCTACGAGGTAGCAACAGAACTGACCCATGAAGGACACAGTGACCACCGATTATAAAAATGGAATAACTGAATAATCTCCTGATCAGGGAATCTCATCTAATGAACTCTGTCGGGCTGATAACATGACACACCACCAACAATAAATAACTCTAAATAACCATCTTAGAAAGAGTGGTACAGGACTTAATAGAGAAGAGTCAATTGAGGAATACAAAATGACTGAAAGAATCATAAGACACTGCTCAAAATCCTTAATCATCAGCCTAATGCAAATCAATAAATAGAAAAGGACTATGGTAGAGGCGATTAATTGTATTGTTTCCATTATAGAAATTAGAAAATTGAAGCATAGAAAACAGGTTTAAAATACTCATCATGGTACTTGAATGGCACAATGATGCTTTCGTTTTCGTGCTTCTGTCACTATAGGCATGTTGTAGCTTGAGAGACTGGTAAATATGTAGAACTCAAAATAAAGAGCCCTGCTTTGTTTTTGTGAGAAACTCGGTGAGGATGTAAGTTTAGTTCATTGGTGGGTATACTCCTTTTAGCATGCGGGAGGGGCACTAGAATGTGACATAATGTTGGTTCATAAATGTTGCCTGGCAACCCTGCTTGCATTCTGTATCCTGGTATCATGGGCCAACGACAAGAGAGCAACTTCCAGAAAGTGTTATCATGGGATATTACAGTCTCCCAAGATAACTATCAACTAAAACTTTTCATGACAGCATTTGATTCGCCTAAATAAGTCATAGCCACACCTCTGGAAGTGTGCATACAGCTTTTACTGGTTACCAAATTCAAGATTACCAAATCATCAGAGAACATAGTCTGTGGAGAAACAGTTCAGAGTCTTCTGTTTATGAATACTCTCTCTCGTAAGAAGTCAAAGTATGGAACAAAAGATAATAACACATCCCGTTATTCATCAAAGGTGAGTTTGCCATTGTTGACTTCCTTCAGGAAGCTGATAATCCATTTGTTACAGTAGAATTAGTGATTATTGGATTTCTGTCCATCTCTTTTGAGGCAGCTGCCCAACCTTAAACCTGATATCTTCTAAAAACCCTGCATACACAATGACATTTCAGCATTTAAACATGTTACTACTCTGCTCTGCGATTAAATAACTGATGAACCTTTGACTTTCCCACAATCATGTGGGATTCAACAGAGAGTCAATTGGGTGGAGTATAACAGACCATTTCATCCTCTGATTATGTTGTTATTTGATTATTAAAATAGGACATTAGATAATCCATGATCAGTGGATCGTGGTGACGCGAGTGGGAGGCAATTATTATAGACCAACTTAATATCAATTATGTAGTTATAATATTTAAATTAATCACGACAGCAATGTTCATGAGCCTGGTTTGGAGTCACCTTAGCGAAGTGGATGATGTTACATGAACTCATTATTTGATTATTTAATTATATAAAACAACGATTATATCATCCATGACACAGGAATCTGGTGTCACATATCATCTAATTACATAATTAATGAATTTAAATTGACAATCTGTTTTAATCCCCAAGATAATGTAAATATTTGTAAAGTTATGTAAACAAAAATCCTCCATTCCATGAAGAGACCTGTAAAGCTCCCTCTTGTGGAGATAATGTGCAATATCTTCACATTTTATGATTAATTGACTCAATTGATGATGATGACATCCTTCATGACTGGAGTCTGGCCATGCTTCCCTTCCAGTAAAATGCTACATCCCCTATTTATTGTGACAGTTAACTATTACTGACATATTTAATTCTTTACATTATGTAAACGACAGACAGTGCCATCAATGATTAAGGTTAGGGTGCAAAAATGTGTCAAGGACAAGTTTAGAAAAGTTGTAGACATGGGCAGAGCATTTTCTGAATGATCTATGCATCTCCCAGAGTACGAGGGATGGTGGATGATTGAGTACTGAAGGTTGCACGGTGCCCTTCGAGAAGTATAGGGACTTCACCATGGCAGACACGGTGGTCTGGGTGTTGACTACTTGCTCTTCCTCCACATCTTCACATAGGTTGTGATCTACCATGAGAAGGAGTTGCACTAGGAAATCGGCACCATCACTGAGACCTGGCACAAGGATGACGACTCAGAACACGGAAGAACATCTTTCTCTCTCAGCTATGCTGGTGATGCCCCTGCTGCAGCCATCTTTTCAGCTGTTATCAACATTGTGGCTACTACTGCTACTCCAGGATTGGGCCCATTATCTCACATCCTGCCACACCACAACAGAGATTCAGGCGCTTGTGATGATGACAGGCCAACAGAATTCATCAGGCAAGACAGCATGGTTATTTGACGATTAACTGATGGCATTTTAAAAATGCATGATGACAGCATACAGTTTCATACCAGGCAAGTCTGCCCAGGAATTGATGATACAAAAAAAGGTCAATGGCTTACATATTTAAAGATGTAATTATTAAATTCTTTCATTATATAATCTGTGATACCTGAAGTTTGGCGCCACCTTGTGTCACACTGAAGTGTGACAGATGATCTAACTATCTGATTATTTCATTATTCAAATCTGTCTTTTTCTACTCCAGGAAGAGTGGAGTCTGGGATCCACCTTGTTGGTGTTAAATTGTATCTTGTGAATTCTTCTTTCTTTCTTTCTTTCTTCCTTCCTTCCTTTTTTTCTTTCTTTCTTACTTCCTCCCTTTATTTAAATCTATGTTGATATCATTTTGTTATCTCTCTAGGGGTGAATTATGAGAAACTATCTCTTTATTCATTTTTTTTGTTCAAATCTATGATTAAGAATGCAATGTCTCTTCAGTATTGAGCAGTCATTTAGGCTTCACGCGTAAAACACCATCCACTTGTTTAATGTTTATTCATCTAGTATTGAAATCTGTCATTATTTATTCAGTGATCACTGGAGTTTTGAGCCTCCTTAGGGGAGACCGTTGTACCAGACCATCACATCATCTAATGCAACACTTACTTCTTTAACTGTTAAACTAGGAAATTAAGTAATAATTCATCATTTAATTTACATATTTAAAATACAGGTAATGTTATGGACCATAAGTCCGTTTGGAGTCAGATTTTGCTAGTTGATGATGTAATATCATCTCATTACTTCATCATTAACTATGTAAATAGATCTTTACATCAGCGATAAATTTAGAACTTTGGTTTCATTTCGTCATTGTTACTATAAAAGGCCCTCTAATTAATTATCAATTTAATTTTTCAAAACATAATTATTCCAATAAGAGATCAGTCTGACTACTCCATGTGGTATTTAAGTATGCAACACCATGTCATTATTCAATTATATTTCATTATATATTATTGTTCTTCTTGACTGGAGTCTGGCCCTTCCTCCATGGGTGTTAATCACTTGGCATTATTTAATTATCTGAGTATAACTTCCTTGACAATCACTGGAGTTTGGTTCCATCCTATGAAATTTAGTTATGGAGGACTATCCAATTATTAAGTTATTTTTTTGGTAAGTAATGATGGTGTCATCTGTCATTTGGCTGCTGTGGGATTGACAAAGAAGGAGATCAGTACCACAAGCCTTGCACAGAGAATGGTGCCAGTGCCTTATACAGTGATTACTCATTACATAATAGTTGATTTTTAACAATAGAATGATAAGAAATCTGCACATAGTGGAAAATTCTTAACTATATCACTAGCTTGGTCTCTAGTAATTTTAAAATGGAATTTGAGTGACCCTGCATTAAGGTGGAAAATTGTATGAGCTTTGCAGGCTGCTTCATACCCAGACTCTCTCATCATCATGATGGCATTATCTGTTTTAGTATTAAAATCAACAATAGCATTTCCTTCACTTAAAGGGCCGGGCAAATCAGAATGCACTCGGAGATGTCCTACAAAAATTGGAAGAGAGCTCCTCCATAGTAGGCTTTGTACGGCTACTAAATGTTCTTGTACACGAGACACTGGAGCTATATAAGCAGCAGTTTCTAAGGGAGCCAATATATGATACACATATTTACTATCCGTGTTTAAGTTAAATGGTTCATTAGAAAAATTTTGAAGGGCTAATTGTACTGCAGCTAGTTCTGGAAATTGTGCAGACTTCACTTTAAGTATAGAGCGTTTGATAATGGGAAAAGAAACAACTACTGCACAACCATTTGAAGAGCCATCTGTAAACACATTATGGGCCCCCTTCAGAGGACTTTGGGAAATAACCTTGGGGAAACACACAGGGTGATTTTTAAAAAAATGAGCTAACTTACTGGAAGGAAAATGACTATCAAAGCAGCAGGGTGTGGAACACAAGAAATGTGCCCACTCCTCATCAAACTGTTGAAGCCATTGTATCTGTTGTTGAGTATATGGATTAACAATTAAATCCGGCATCTTGCCAAAAACTTGAATACTCATTTTGTATGAGTTTAGAATAATAGCAAGCATTGCCTGAGGATAAGATGTAACTGTCTTTCTTGGGGATGCATGTTCATGCACCCATAATATAGGACCAGTTCG
The DNA here is from genome assembly GCF_943737965.1 of Phodopus roborovskii. Taxonomy (NCBI): domain Eukaryota; kingdom Metazoa; phylum Chordata; class Mammalia; order Rodentia; family Cricetidae; genus Phodopus; species Phodopus roborovskii. The sequence goes on along the minus strand of NW_026126826.1, from coordinate 491,385 downwards.
CCAAAACACCGCAGTAGGGGAATACGCTGAAGCAAAGACTAATAACATCAAGTTCTGAGTATAGTCAATATAATTTAAATGTGCAGATTGGAGACATTTTTGCACAAGTTTTATACATTCTCGCGCATCAGGCGTTAAGGTGCGTGGAGAAGTGGGGACAGAATCTCCTTGTAAAATATCAAATAATGGTCTAAGCTGCCCAGTGGTTAGGGCCAAAGTAGATTGAACCCAATTTATGTGTCCCAATAATTTTTGAAAATCATTAAGGGCGGTCAGATTATCCATCCTTAAAGTAATCTTTTGAGGAGGGATACAAGAAAATAACATTTGATGACCCAGGTATTGATAGGGAAATTCTTGTTGCAACTTTTCTGGGGCTAATCTTAAGCCAGCTAGTTGAAGATTATGTTGCAATTCCCCCAAAGCCTCATTCACTTCCTTAGAATCCGGGCCGGCTAAAAGAATATCATCCATATAATGTATAATATATAGGGATTGAAATTTCTCTCTAACGTGGGCAATGGCCAATTGTACAAAATTTGACAAATAGTGGGACTATTGGCCATTTCTTGAGGCAACACCATCCATTGATATCTCTTACAGGGCTCTTTAACGTTAATAGAAGGAATGCTAAATGCAAATCATTCATTATCTGAGGATGTAAAGGAATGCTAAAAAAGCAAACTTTTAGGTCTATAACTAATAAATGATAGCCTTGAGGAATACCCACAGAGGAAGGCAAGCCAGTTTGTGTTGCTCCCATAATTTGCATACAATCATTAACAGCTCGGAGATCTTGTAAGAGTCTCCATTTTCCAGATTTTTTCTTTCAGAGATTGGGGTATTCCATGGGGAAGTGGAAGGAACAATATGTCCTGCCTCTAATTGTTCCTTTACAACTTGATGTGCAGCCTATAACTTTTCAATAGATAAGGGCCATCGCTCCACCCATATTGGGTTATCAGTTTTCCAGACAATAGGAATGGGAACAGGCTGTATAGCAATAGCCCCTAGGGAAAATTTCCCAGCCCAGAGTGATCTCCGGCTCTTTTGATAATTAAATTTTTGGATGTAACAGACTGAGAGTCATCTTGTAGGAATTTACCCAGTCTTTTTTCTTGTATATAACCTTGGTCAGCCAGCATATTTTTAACAGGCTCAGTAGTAAGGACTGCTCCCATGGCCTGAAGCACATCTCTTCCCCAAAGATTAACAGGTATATGACTTAACATAAAAGGCTGAAAAATTCCTGTATGTCCTTCATCATCTGACCATTTAAGAAACTGAGTACTACGTTCTGGAGCCATAGTAGTTCCTACTCCTTGTTAATGAGTGGAGGCTGGTTGAAGAGGCCATGCTTGTGGCCAATGTTTTTTTTGCTTTTTTTGAGGAGTCTGCTCCCCTGTCCCCAAGTCCAGAAAATTGTCTACCTTGTAACGTAAGGGTGAGCATGGGGCGCTGTTCAAGAGTTGATACCCAAAAAGCACCCATGGAGCCTGTGGACCCAAAACCAGCAGATCCCCTGATGTCCTTTAAAAAGGGGTTGTTGGTTTGAACATAGTGAGAAGAAACAATTGCGCTATCTGAGCATCCTGTGGTATCATAAATACCCCCATTTTTGCCCTAAACATGATTTTTATTTATCCTTGAAAGTCTGAATCTACTATTCCTGGAATAACTCTAATTCCTTTGAACAAGGCATTATTGCGTCCTAACAATAGCCCTATTGCTCCTGGGGGAAGAGGCCCAAAGACTCCTGTTCTCAAGGCTTGAGTACCAATTGTGGTGTTAATATTGCTCGGGTGGCAGAACAGAGGTCCAATCCTGTGCTTCCTGGGGTACCACTGTTAAGGTCCTGGACATAAAGGGGTTTCTCTGAGGGATCATCTGTATTGGGCAGGTTACAGGTGTATCCATTGCCCTGGGCAATGTACATCTGGGCTTGAGAGGCCCGAGGCTGGCCCCGCTTCCAGTTTCCCTGAGCTGGTAAAGGATTACCAAGGGCACCTGTCTTTTACCTACATTCCTTGCTCCAATGATGACCCTTATTGCAACGTGGGCAAAGCCCTGGCCTAGGGCTCAATTGCGTTGCCACACCCTGGGGGCAGTTCCTTTTGAAATGTCCTAGCTGTTCACATCCAAAGCTACTCTTTGGTCTGGCTCCTCTATTGTTCTCCAGTCTTTTCATAACTGAAGCTATAACCTGGCCCATAATGTGATGACAATCTATGTCCCGACATATGCATATGTAGTCATTAATTCTTTTGGACTTATGGAGACGTAAAGCCTCTTTACAATACTTGTTTGTTTTTTGAATGTTAATTGTTTAACTATAGGCATGGCATTTTCAACATCACCAATAATGTGTCCTGCCAGCTGTAGGAGGTGGTCTGCAAATTCTGAGTAGGGCTCAGACAGTCCCTGCAACATCTTAGATAGTTGATCTCTTGCAGCCTTATTAGTCAAGGCTTCCCAAGCTCTACTAGCAGCAGCAGTAATTTGTGCATAGACCTCTAGGTCAAAAAGAATTTGAGCTGTAATGGTAGCATATTGACTTCTATTTGTAGCATTCGAGAGTATATATAAATTCCTAGCAGGAAATCTGGCATCAGCATTATTTTGCGCGGTTCTTTGTAAAATTCTTGAAATTTGCCTCTCCAGAGCAAATAGTCACCCACATTTAGTAAGGGTCTACAGAGCTGCATACAATCACTAGGGGTGCAATTTAACACTGGGAAAGACTCAAAAAATGGAGTAAAAGGACCATGGGCCCATAAGCAGTGACAGCCTCTTTATGCTGTTTTATATCCTTAAAATTTAATGGGCTGTGTTCCCTAACGCTGTTATCTGAGGATCCATTGCCTCAATCATTGGAAACATCTGTCTTTCCTTTTCTAATGCTTCTATTTTGTTCTAAATCTTGTATTTCTTTAAAAGTCCTATTCATCTATGCCTTTTCTTTTATTTTATTGCAATGAATTCTTTAGATGTCTTGTTTTTAATCCTGGTGCCCTGCCTTTTCAATAGGGCCATTAATTGCTATTTGAGCTTTTCCTTATAGTTTTTGGCATCCATACTTCAATACACCCTCATTCATTTATTTTTGCCGGCCGGCGTTCGAGAGCAATCTCTTAGGTGATCCTTTCTTTCAGATCTCGGTGGGACCTCCACTTGTAGCGCCCGAGCTACCATCTCTACCACGAGTTGGGCGAAGGCCTAGAGATTGAAATAAAGACAAGACAGCTAGTCATTCGTTCAATGGCAAAGTTGGAACACCAAATGCCGAATGCCGTTTATTGAAAGGGAAGAACAGGCTTAAATACCGACTTATAACACAGTGGAAAATTACAGGAAATTTTTGGCTTAGCTCCTCCCTGTGTTGTCACAAGGTGTGTGTCCCAAGATGTGTTGTCACGAGATGTGTGTCACAAGATATATTGTCACGGAAAGAGTACCATGAAAACCCTTGGGACAAGGAGTTCCCGCCAACAGCTTCAGGCTAGCTCAAGGTGCCTTGGGGGTCCATGCAGGGCCCTACATTAAATGATGTTTTTGATAATGATTATCTATCGTTCCTTCAAACCCACATTGCAATATGGCCCAATTTTCGATAGTGCCACACAAGATCTTAACCTGGTGACAGTAATAAAGCACCACAAGTAGTGCTGGGGGCAGTCCAAAAAATTGAATGCTTTGTTGAATTCCACTATGAGGCAAACTAAGGACTGCTGTGGGATAAAGTTCTATTGCTTTAGCTGGGGAGATTTTGGGATGAATCCAAAGCAATGATCCGACCTGGCATAACAACCCTGTAGTCTGAATTTAGGTAGGGAGAATGCATAATGTGATAGCTTGACCTTCCTTCCCTCTAGATAGAAATGCATTTTGTAGTCTTTCCTCAACTTTACATAAGGCTTCTCTCGCTTCAACAGTCAATTGCCTAGGAAAATCAAGAGCTGGATCCCCTACTAATATATGACATAATGGCTTTAATTTGTAATTTGGCAACTTTAAATAACTCCTAATCCAATTAACATCTCCTAATAACTTCTGAAAGTCATTTAATGTTTTTAAATTATTCTTTCTCAACTCAATCTTTTGAGGAACAATTTGTCTTTCATACACTTTGGTTCCTAAATAATTAACAATCTTATCCTTTTGAGCCATTTCAGGGGCTAAAAATAACCTTTACCAATAATTTAACCAAATCATCATAAGCCTGATATAAAATTTGTTCATCCTTGGCCGCCAACAATATATTATCCATATAATTGATGCATTTCAAGGCATGAAATTTCCATCTTAACACTAGTAGTCATGCAATTTCTATTCAGGGCTTCAACTTGGGCTACAGTAAAAGAAGCTGAAATCCCATATGTTCTCATAGACTCAGCCAAAACCTTGATGACCTTTAAGTCTAAAAGCTCCTCATATCTATTGCATTGGGCATCCTGGAAAACAGGAAAAGCTAGACCAAGGTCACTTTGCATTACTCTCCACACCTCAGGGAAAAGGAATGCCCTGTCCTTCGGCCCCACCCTTGCTCCATCTGATAAGGGGAGCCGCCAATGGCTTTATTCCAGGGGGATCCTCCTCCTCCTTATATCGCCATTTCTCCTTCTCTTCCCCTCTCTGTTCTCTAAGGGATTGTTTCTGAACCTTTTTCTACAATGGCCTGCAATTCCTCGTCAGAGTCTGTTTCATCCATATCAGACTCCCCTGTGCTCTTAACCTCTTCTGATCTTTCTTCTGGTATCATTTCTATCACAGCTTGCTCCTTTTCCACTGCATCTCTACAGCATTTCTGGTTCTCAGTGCAGCTATGCATTAACATCCAAATGGTTCTGACTCCAGGCTTTAGCATCCCTTGTTCCCAAGGGAAGTCAAGATCCCTGCCAAACTTGTCCCAGCACACTAACATAAGGTCTCCCGCAACTGTGAAACCAAGGTGCAATGGCATCGCATTCGCCCAGAAACCTCTTTAATGTGCTTTTCTTTAATTTAAGTTTCTTTGAAAAAAGTAGCTCCTGAAGAGCCAGAAAAATTGGATGAGACTGAGATGTCCCCATTTTAAAAAAAATTACTTTCGGTTCGCTAGAACCTCTTGCTCAATGCATGAGACTTTATTGCCACTTATCCCTGAGGTCCTTATTATCCCACTCTTCCTAGGGAACCTTATTGCCGCTTATTTCTGAGGTCTTTATTGTCCCACCTTACCTTGGGAACTTTCCAGTGCTGCCCTGACTGCAAGAAGTTCTGATCTCCTTCCCGGTAAGGGCCACCAGGTGTCGCTCCCAACCTCAGCCTGCAAGGAAGATGCAACTCGGGCAAGATCTTCTTCAAGTAGTTAATTCAGGATCCTTGAACATGCTTCTTTTTCTGACTCCGGGGAAATGCCTGCACTGGCTTAAATCTCCTTGCGCTGACAAACCCCATTGAGCCACGGGGACCCTGCAGATAGGCTGCTCTTATACGGAAGCAAGCAAGCTCAAAAGCCTGGGCCAAATAAGGAATTTTTTTTTTTACCATAGAGAGCGCTCACCATCTGGAAGGTAGAAGCCTGCGCCATCTTAAGGCAAGACACTTCGTAGCTCTCTACACCCTCGAAATATAATAATCAAACACTTAGCATACAGAATAGAGAAAGAATATTAAGAGCAATGAAGGAAAAAGACAGATAACATATAAAGGTAGACCTACCAAAATTACACCTGAGTTCTCCATGGAAACCATCAATGCCAGAAGGTCCTGGATAGATGTTCTACAAGTATTAAGAGACCACGGAAATGAGCCCAGGATACTATACCTAGAAAAAACTCTCAGTCACTATAGATGGAGAAAACAAGTTATTTACTGACAAAACCAGATTTTCAAAATATGTATCTACAAATCTATCCCTACAGAAAGTATTGGAAGGAAAACTCCAACCCAAGGAAATTAACTAAGCCCACGAAGATTGTAGGCAACAGATAATCTCACTACACCATTAAAATCTGACAACAATTCTTCACTGACCTTTAAAGGATCATATTCAAGTTTATATGGAAAAACACAAGACCCAGGATAGCCAAAACAACCCTGTGCAATAAAAAACTTCAGGAGGCATCACCATCCCTTACTTTAAGCTCTACTACAGAGCTATAGTTCTGAAACAAGCCTGGTATTGGCACAAAAATAGACATGTAGACCAATGGAATCAAATTGAAATTCCTGAAATTAACCCACAAACCTATGAACACCTGACTATTGACAAAGCTGCTAAATGAATACAATGGGTCGAGGACAGCATCTTCAACAAATGGTGCTGGCACAATTGGATGAGGGTGTGTAGAAGACTGCAGATAGACCCATGTCCATCACCATGCTCAAAACTCAAGTCCAAATGGATCAAAGACCCCAACAGCAAACTAGCCACATTTAACCTCTTAGAAGAGAAATTAGGGGTTACCCTTGAACAAATTGGTATAGGAGATCACTTCCTGAACATAACTCCAGGGGCAGAGACACTGATAGCAACAATTAATAAATGGGACCTCTTCAAACTTAGAAGCTTCTGTAAGGCAAAGGACACACTGGAGAAGACCAGAAGGCTGCCCACAGACTGGGAAAAGATTTTCACCAATCCTATATCTGACAAAGGGCTGATCTCCAAAATATACAAAGAACTCAAGAAACTAGTCAACAAAACACCAAATAACACTAGTAAAAATGGGGTATAGAATCAAAGAAAGAACTCTCAATAGATAAAATCAAAAAGGCTGAAACACAATTAAGAAAGTGCTCTAAATCCTTAGCTATCAGGGAAATGCAAATCAAAACAACTTTGAGAAACCATCTTATTCCACACTGTGTGACCCTTTCAGAACCACCACTGTGTAGGGCCCTGTATGGACCCCCAAGGTACCTTGAGCTAGCCTTAAGCTGTTGGTGGGAACTCCTTGCCCCAAGGCTTTTGTTGGTACTCTTCCCGTGACAACACATCTCGTGACAACCCATCTTGTGACACACATCTCATGACAACACATCTTGTGACATACACCTTGTGACAAAACAGGGAGGAGCTAAGCCAAAAAAAATTCCTGTAATTTTCCACTGTGCTATAAGTCGGTATTTAAGCCCATTCTTCCCCCTCAATAAACAGCATTCGGCATTTGGTGTTCCAACTTTGCCATTGAACGAATGACTCGCTGTCTTGTCTTTATTTCAATCTCTAGGCCTTTGCCTGACTCGTGGTAGAGATGGTAGGGTGGGGGCTACAAGTGGAGGTCCCACTGAGATCGGGAAAGAAAGGATCACCTAAGAGAACGCCCTCGAAGGCCGGCCGGCAAAAGTAATTGAATGAGGGTGTATTGAAGGATTGGTGCCAGTAACTTTAAAGAAAAGCTCAGCGGGCAATTAGTGGCCCTATTGAAAAGGCAGGGCACCAGGATTAAAACAAGACAGCTAAAGAATTCATTGCCATAAAGTAAAACAAGAAATGGCATAGATGAATAGGACTTTTGAGGAAGTACAAGATTTAGAAGAAGGTAGAAGTGTTAGAAAAGGAAAGAGAGGTGTTTCCAGTGATAGAGACAGTGGATCCTTAGATAACAGGGTTAGGGAGCACAGCCCATTAGATTTTAAGGATATAAAACAGCTTAAAGAGGCTGTCACTGCTTATGGGCCCATGGTCCTTTTACTCAGACAATTTTTGTGTCATTTGCAGCGTTAAATTGTACCCCTAGTGATTGTATGCAGCTCTGTAGAGCCAGGCTGAGTGGGGGTGACTATTTGCTCTGGAGAGGCGAATTTCAAGAATTTTGCAAGGAAACTGCACAAAGTAATGCTGTTGCTGGATTTCCTGCTAGGAATTCAGATATGCTCATGAACGCAAGAAGTGGAGGGTAATATGCTACCCTTGCAACTCAAATTCTTTTTGATCTAGAGGTCTATGCACAAATTACTGCTGTTGCTACTAGAGCTTGGTAAGCCTTTCCTAATGAGGCTGCAGGAGATCAGATATTCAAGGTCTTGCAGGGACCATCTGAGACCTATTCAGAATTTGCAGACTGCCTCCTACAGCTGGCAGGCCGCATTTTTGGTGATGTTGAAAATGCCTCTGCCCACGTGTGGCTGACAAACTGTTCACCAGTGATGGGTAAGACAGAGGGGGCAAGTGTCCAACCTAAGCCAGGAAGGTTACAGGCCTGGGTGACCTCTCCAATGACGGGAAAGGAATTATGCTGATGTCCTCTGTCACCTAAGACAGGTATTAGTTTATATTAAAAGAAAGGGTGTCCTGTAGGGCCCTGCATGGACCCCCAAGCTACACCACTGCCCTGCTAAGTTCTTTTATATTTGCATTTTGTTTCCTGTAGATTAAAAAAAAAAACCCTAAATTATGTAACTTCTGTATAACTACGATTAAGTATCTTTAGCTACAATGGTGGTCACTTCCACACTTCCTGTGTGACACCTTTTTAAAAACAAGGCCATCAGTGGTCTGGTGCCTCAACCTTGAAATACCTGTAATTCCAATACTAAGGAGGTTAAGGGAAGGAGGCAGCCAGTATTTGAGTCCAGTCTAGGCAACATAGTAAACCACTTTCTCAAAACACACCACACACACACACCCACACACACACACACACATTCTGAGAGCCAAAGTTGCATACTGTTGTCTTCTAGCACTTAGGAAGTAGAGGCTGGAGAATCAGGACTGCAAGGACCTTTATGGTACACAGAGTGCTCAAGATGTATGTGCACTGTATGAAACCTTGTATAAGGAAGGAATACACCCAAAGACTGACACAAAAACTTCACCATGAAAAAAAACAGATCAAATCAAATCCTTACCATCTTTAATATCTATTTTTAGTCAACAAAGTACTGCAAAAAATATCCTCATTATTTTAAAAACATTTTAATATTGGGAGTATTTTGTGAACTGAAAAAATAAAAACCTCGCAAGGGCAACATTGAACATCAACAAAAGCAGACATAGGATACATACACACTCACATACATAGGACACCTCTAAAAAGAAATATCAATCCCTAACCCTAACAGGTAGATATCAAGTATCATTCTTTCTCCACGTGCACTTTAAAGATGAGTAGTGAGGTACCTGTAACCATGATATAGCAATCTTAGCTATCCCAGAATGTGAGACAGTAAAGTAGGCTACCATATAGCCATATAACCAGGAGTTCCACACCAGCCATGGCATCTCCACAGATATGAAAACAAAATTAAAAACTTAGGTTAGTACTTTGCTGTCAGTCAGGCAAAGAATGGAAGTGTTGATCCTCCATTTACTCACAATTACTTTGAGACAAATGCAGAAAGGAAGAGAAATATATTACACCATATGCATTCCACCTTCATGAATCCACTTTATAGCTGAGCCTCCAGTGCTTAAATTCAGTGATGAATACTCAGTTAATTACAGACTAGTAAGCTGTAGCATCTCTAATACGAAAAGGAACTACTGCACTTCCCCAGGTATAAATCTCAAGTCAAATTCTAAAGTGCTGAAAAATAGGTATAAACTTTAGTCCCAAAAATGACAGCAGTGTTTGATGTGGTGGAACCAGGTGCACACACTCTAGTACCTCAGAGACAGTCAGCTGTGTCTCCTGTTGCTAATAGTAAGGGAGATGACAGCTGAAACCCATCATTGACCTCAGCAGCTTGCTCTGAGATCAATGAGGACTTGGATACAGTGCTTCAGAGTGGTGGCATGGAGTGTGTTCCAGAGAGTATTGTTGGAAAAGAATTGGAGACAGGTGGCACCTCCAGAGCGGTTGGCTTTTTAGGACACCAGAGATTATCTGGCTGGTACACAGAAGGGAGAAAATCAACTAGAAACCACAATACAAAGGGAAACCTCTCCTGGAGTTGGAGGGCTGGATTCCTTTGAATTTAATAAAATGCAGAGGTCAAGGTGTCTATGGAGGAAAAGGAATTCTGTGTAGAGTCAGGGGAAGCCCCATTCATTTCATCCTCTCATTTAAACCCAAAGGGAGATGTGTCTTTGTGTGGGGATGAGGAAATGGGGCAGGTGTTACTGGAGGATCTTGGAGTCTACTGCTCATGTCTAACGTTCTTTGGCCATGCATGGTATTTTCGTGACTATGTTCTTCAATTCTTTGTATATTTTGGACATCAGTCCTCTGTCAGATGTAGGGTTGTGAAGATCAAATTCCAGTCTGTGGGCTGCTGTTTGGTCTTGTCCACTGTGTCCTTTGCCTTACAGAACCTATTCAGTTTGAAGAAGTCCCACTTATTAATTGTCGATCTCATTGTATGTACTCCTGGAGTTATATTCAGAAAGTGGTCTCCTCTACCAGTTGTTCAATGGTACTCCCCCTTTCTATTCTAAGAAGTTCCATCTGGTTGGAATTAGGTTGAGCTCTTCGATCCATTTGGACTTGAGTTTTATGCATGGCTATAGACATGGGTCTATCTGCACTCTTATACACACCATCATCCAGTTGTGCTAGCAACATTTGTTGAAGATGCTTTCCTCCCTCCTTTTTATACTTTCAGTGTTTTGTCAAAAATCAGGGGTTTGTTGGTGTTAGGGTTAATATCAGGATTTTTTATTTGATTAAATTGGTATACCTGTCTATTTTTGTGCCAATACCAGGTGGTTATCAGCTCTATACCTCTAGAGTAGAGCATGAAGTTGAGGATGGTGATGCCTCCTGAAGAACCTTTATTGCACAGGGTTATTTTGGCTATCCTGGGTCTTTTGTTTTTTTTTTCACATAATGTTGAGTATTATCCTTTCAAGGTCAGTGAAGAATCTTGCTGGGATTTTATGGGGAATGCATTGAATATGCAGATTGCATATTCACAAGAACACATAAATATTAGGTTTTATAACAAACTTTACTAATAAAAGAGATAATAAAAGTGCAAGTATAGGAATATACAAAGCTATAGTAGCATATTTGAATCTTTTTACTGAAGTTATAATTTATCTAGACAAAAAGAATTGCATCAATAACAAATAGTCCTAAGCTTAAGGAAAATTATTTCTCTCAGTCTCTACATCCCTAAGTTAATTGTAGAACTTTTTGTACTTTGGTTCTCTCTTGTTGTCTCCCATCTATGTTTTGGAACAGTCATTGTCAGATGTCGAAGTTCCCATTGAAGCTATCATACTCAGTTTTACACTGGTATAGTAGATACATTTCATTAGATTGCAGAAATTAAAGAGTGTTAATTGGGACATACTTGTAATGAGTAATCAGTGGGGAAATAAATATATTCTGTCTCTAGATTTAAAAAGCCTATACATTTGGGGAAGATATTTAACTCCATGATCAGAGGCCATAGCTTCCACAGTATAGAAAAACATATGAAACCATCAATGAATATTTATCCAAGAAATTGCTTAAAAACAGGGGGCCCCTTGAGGAACACTATGGGCCAGGTCAATCCCCAGAGGATATTTAAAATAAGTAGTCAAACAAAGGTGGGGCAATGGAAGGGATATGTATGAATGGAAAACAGAAATTACTTCCTCTAATGCCAACATCACTTCCTAACTGCACATACTATCTGCCTTCCTGGTCCCCATAGCTGCACTTACTCCCTTAATTCAGGGTGCATGCAAACCTGTCTAGGCCAAATCTATAGTTATTTAGATAGGAGACAATCATCATCAAGACACAGGCATCCTGTAGCAGGAAAGGTAATGTCTTAAGGACAAAAGGAGTTATTGGAGCTCAATGAACTCATGAAAATTTGGAATGCATACCCATATACCAGTTGAGAAAAGTCAGACTGTCAGACTAAATTCCAGGACTAACAAAGCACACAGAAGCAATGTAAGGATATAGATGATGAGATCTTCTTTTAACTGCTTGGTGATAGTGAACATGTTTAATCCCAGGACAAAGGAGGCAGCCTGATTTTCTGAGGTTGAGGCCAGCCTCAGAGTTCCAGGGCTGCACTGATAAACCTGTTTTGACAACAAAAAACAAAACAAAACAAATCAGATAAAGGAAGAATCAGATCCACCTTCTAATGGTAGGCAGCATGTATACAGGGTATTGAATGAGGAAGCTCTCCCTCTTTGGCTGCTAAGCCTAGCTCTGGCTACCAAATGTATTGGTTTACTACCATCAGAGCCCATGTCTTTGTAATTTTGGTATATAATGACCAGCTGAGACATCGATCCTGATAAACTAAAAATCTTCTGTACTCCTAAGATTCCCATTGGTAGGCAACCATTGTTGGACTAACTAGATCACAACTTGTGAGACATTATAATACATCCACTTTCTACAAATATAGTGAGATTCATCATACATTCCGTTTCTTGTAGAGAACATTGAATAATGTACTTGGTTTTTGTTGGGAGCCGTCCTTGAGTCACATCCTCTTGCAGAATTACTTACACCTTAAAACTCTAATTAAGGCTTATCTTGGTAAAACAGAAAACTTCTTAAACAAGCAGTCTGTTTCACTAACCCCAGGAACTGAGGTGAACCAGACAGCAGGAATTGAGATAAGCAGACATTTATGGTCTGAAGTTTATGGCCTGGGACATTACCAGAGCCCCAGATTGGGCACAGTTACCCCTCCCCACTTCCTCCCTGCTTTGCTTTAAAAACCTCTCTTTGGCCTAATAAAATTGAGACCTTGACAAACCATTGCTTGGTCTCATTCCTTCTTTCTCACCCATTTATTTTCAGGTTCTATCCCACCTCGACCCACAAATAACATGGTCCCTCTGGTCGGGGTAGGTTTTTGTTTTCTTTTCTTTTTTATCTTATCAGTGAAGTTGTATTGGCTTACAATAGTGCTCACAAATACATACTTCCTAGTTCAATTCCTCTCCAAATATTCAATTTTCCATGAAGACAACTCTTCTCATTATTATTCATTTGCCAAGTGTTTGCTCTCAGTTTCAGGGATAAAACTCTAGATCCATGGAGCCATCATCCAGCTATCTGATAGAAGAAAGACATATTATCTTTTTTTTTTTTTTTTTTTTTTTTTTTTGAGATCTGGTTCCTGCTTTTCTTTCCTGATTGTCTGAAGTTCCCAAGAAAACCAGGTAAAATAGTTACTTTAGTTCACATAAATTCAGTGTTAAACCAAATAACAAATATCAATTTTTGCATCCCTAAATCTCTGTGTAGTAAATAAATATTCTGAGCTCCCATCCAACTTGTTCACCAAGAATAACTCAACCCACTTAAGTAAGTATAGTTAGCTAGCCACAGTGTGTCTAGGAGGAAGAAAGGAAAATTCCTGTGAACTGCAGGAAGATAGCAGTGGTCAGCTATGGAACAAGTGTTATAGAAATGCACAACTCTGCTGACATAGAAAACTCTTTGTCTGTGGTAGAAGGCAATCAGGACCCATTGTAATGTGTCCTTAAGCACTCTGCATCCAGCTGTGATGTACTCTTATCACTAAGGCCTTACTAGCCAATCAGACCCCAAGGTGACCTGCCTGTCAGAAGTACAGAGCCATTCTGGCCTGGATTTGAAGATAAACTGGAGGCAGTGGTTTTGTGTACTGTGCTTTTAGGAAGGGCAAATTGGAAAACCACAGCATGGTGAGTGAGGGTCTGCTGTCCTCAGATGGGTAGTGGGAGATGGAGAGGTATGGGATCCAGTGTGGAGGGTATTTCCTGAGTTGTCATACAGTCCATAAAATTCCCAGAAGTGAGAGGCAGGCCTGTAAATAACTGTTCTGTGGGCTGTATCTGCTCTGAGCACTGGGAGCAGGGAGGTGGGTGTAGAAACATGTATTTAGTCAACTTCTACATACTTTTGGTACACCCACTGAAAGCATGGCGACAAACTTCCAGAGGCCTTTTAGATAAGTATCTTTTAGAAGGTTGGCACTTTGCATTTTACTTTTATGTGTAAGATCCATTTATTGTTAATTTTCTGCACATTGTAAAAGACATCTCATGTAAGGGTAGCACTTCACTATTGAGCAGTGATCTACAGGAGTAAATTTGTAACACAAAGATTTACAAATGCTTTGGAGATAGTATGTCTCACAAAGTAGAATTTAACTGAGGTAGGCCTGCCTCTAAAACACACAAAGCTAAGTGTATGTTGACCAGACCTGATAGAATTTTGAATCCCAAATACACATTTGTTCACCATGATTTTCCAGACATTTGATTCCAAACCATTACAAAGAAGCCACTCCTGTTTTATAACAGCATGTAGTCCCTTACTGATATCAAAAAAAAACAAAACAAAACAAAACAAAACAAAAATAAAAACAAAAAACAAACCAAAAAAAAAAACCACACACACACACACACACACACACACACACACAAACTGGCCCATAACCAGCTGCTCACAGAGATATTAAATGTCCACAAGCAACCTTTTGGCCCAGTATGCCATATAGTTGCAGTTTTCTTCTCCAGAAAAACATAGTTCTACCAGATTGGCAATAGGACACCAGATTTTAAAAAGCAAACCAATGAAGTATGAGTGGCCAGATGAAGCACAGCTTTCATTTAGGCACTCAGGCAGGCATGAGGAACATTCTTTGGAGAGATAGTAACAGCCTTGTCTAGGCCTTGGGAGCTTTCCCTAAGGCCCTGGTGTATTAACCATAAAACAGGGTACCTTGTCCAAAATCAGGTATTTGCTGGGGAGAGCTGGTATTTGTTTGGAACAAATCCTTAGTGGATAGGTTATTTCAGGTCTGTAGATCTAAACTACATAGAAATATGTTTCTCAGTCCCAAGGCCAATGTGGGCCTAGTCAGTAATAATCATGAGATACCCTGTGTTCCCCTTGTGTGGCATTGTTTAAGTGGTCTTCTCCTGAGTTTGTCCCATTGAATGACTTCAAGGGATTCTCCTGTTTCCTTCCCTTTCCTTCCTGGAAGTAGTGTACAACAGTCTATTCTCCTTAAGAAGCTTACTTGGCATGGGAAACTTCTCCCCATCCCAGCTTTTTTTTTTTTTTTTTTTTTTTTTTTTTTTTTTTATTATTTTCTACCTTCTACATTTACCAATACCTTCACCTCAGGATCCTACATGTGAAGCAGGTCCATCAGTTTCAGGTATCTGATGTCCTTAAGAAATAGTATTTTGAACACATTTGCTGTATAATCCTCTCATCTTCCTTAGTAGCCAGACATTGAAATTGTTCAATGTCTAAAATGGAGCTTGAACTTAAAAAGCCATTTGAGAAGGATAGAATATATGAAATGCAAAAATATGTCTAGGCTGGTTCCTGTTCGAGTATTTTCTAAGATGGATACATATTATGTTAGATGTATTTGTTTTTATAGCTCTCCACTGTGGGTGAAGTGATTTTTCCCTGGGAAGGCATATTAAGGCTAGAAAAGATGCATTTTCATCCTGTTAGAAGAATGTTTATGAGGCAAGCTCTTATGTTGATGCAGGTGGCATTAGTTGCAGTCTGTTGCTCTCCAAACAATGGCCTTGCTGTGTTCTATGCTATTCCTTCAAAATTCTTAAATTACTGTAACCTCAGAGATTTAAAATATCCACTAGTGTCAGGTAGGGAACTATCCAGTGCAGTCACAGGAAAAGGATTCGCATGTGGAGCATTGCCTCTGCTTTCAGATCAGAATAAGCAAAATTATTTACACTGAAAGAGGATTCAGGGTAAGCAACCAGGTGCTGGAGTCACCACTATGAAAAAAAGTAAATGACTGTGGTAGGGGGAGTGATTTTGTAATTTCCCATCATGTTTGAATCCATGCCATGTGTATGAACACAGACCAGAGTATGTGGGTATACAGTTTGGGAAGCTAGTTCTGAGCCAATGAATGTTGAATTTGACAATAGGTAACTCTCTTAGTGGAGAAATGTTCAATCCTGCATGACACACTAATATCAGCTCAGAGGTTTGAGAAGATCATTGACTATGTGTAAGGTTACCATGCTCAATACAAAATAACAGCATATGGGCAGCATCAGTCTATCTCTTCTTAATTACTGCTCTATTTTGTTTGTGATCTATCAAATTTCTGAAGATCAGATTACTAAGCTGAGTCACTATTAAGCTACACACTTGGTTAAATGTAAGTCATTAGTTAACCACAAACTAACCCACTAGTTAGCCACACACACTAACTCACTAGTTAACTACATACACTATGTCACCTGTTAGACACACACCTAAGTCACTTGTGAGCCAAACACATGAAGTCACTAGTTAGGCAAACACCTAAATCAATAGGCAGCCACCCACATGCCTATGTCACTATTTAGTCACAAAATCTAAGTCACAATGCAACCACACAAATAAGGCAGTACTTAGCCACACACATTAAGATAGTAGTTAGTCACACAACTAAGTCACTAGTCAGCTACATGCCTAAGCAGTAGTTAACCACATTGACTAAGCCACTAGGTAGACAAAATTCTACGTTACTATTTAGCCATAGGCACTATGTCACTAGTTAGCCACACACACTATACCACTACTTACCCACACATACTAAGTCACTAGTTAGCCACATATCTAATTCACTAGCTAGCCACAGACACCAAGAAAGTAGTCAGCCACACACACTAAATTACATACACACACTAAGAGAGTAGTTAACCATTCACCTAAATCACTCGTTAGCTACATACACTAAGTCCCTAGTTATCCACACACACTAAATCAGTAGTTAGATACACACACTATGTTACTAGTTAGACACACACTAAGTCACTAGTAAGCCACACACCAAAGTCAATAGTTAGTCATACTCATCTAGGATACTAGTTAGCCACATACACAAAATCAATAATTAGCAAAACACAGTAAGTTACTACTTATCCACCGACACTAAGCCACTAGGTAGCCACACACACTAAATCACTAGATAGCTACACACATTAAATCACTATTACCCAGAAAAACTAAGTCACTTGTTATCTGCTGCAGACCTCTCAGTGGGCAATGGTCTGTGGTGAGACCAAGACTCTGATTAACATGTCAGGAGTTGCTTTGGCTTGACAGACAGACAGAAACACACTTGAGGAGCTTTGCAACAGCTGCAATTTTTACTTCAGATCATTGGGATTTTATGCAGAAAGTTCATGGAACAGATCTTTGGCCACAGTTTAAAATTCACAGACATATTATAAAAATGTCAGCAATTACTTTAAAGCATGAGATTGTAAATACATCTAAGCAAGTGTGTAGCTGAGAATCTGTTTTTTTTTTTTTTTTTTTTTTTTGGCCTGCTTGTGGTCAGCATACCAATGATTTGATTTACTGATTTTAGAGAATAATCATTGTCTCTGGTCAGTAAACTTTTAACAACATTGGTAAGAACTCTTGTACTGTTGTATTGATTCAGGGGCCCGAAGACTTCAAGTTAGAGTATTGTAGTAAATCCCACAGCAGCTTTTCTGATGGCAGGCTAATTACAGGAAGGGTCATCTTGTGGCCTAAGTCCTACAGCTTTAGCTATGTTAATTTATTATGCCTTGTGCTGACACTTGAAGTCTCAACTGGCTAAGTGGGATTTGTAGTTCAGGGCACAGAGGATAGCATCCATCTGCTGTTGCTGGTATGTATATCTTTCAGTTTCTGAAACTATATCTAAGTGTTTTCTGGGCTTCACTGAATTAACAGTGGAGCTACAGGCCAAAACACCCATGATCAAAAGCATTATATCTATCATAGCACAAAATACACCAAGCACCTGTTCCAATCAGCCAGTCAGGCAAGCACCTGCAGGAACCTGGACCACTTTTCCCCAGGAAGCATAACCACATGTGGTACAAACCTCTGGACAGGTAGCCATTGAGATTTCTCTCAGCCATTGCTACACTGTCTCCACTGGGGCTGCTGTGGCAGTTAATAACACATTAAGTCACTAGTCAGCCAGGTACCTAAGTCACTAGTTAGCCACAAACATAAGTTACTATTTAGCCACTCTTGCTAAGTTACTAGTTAGCCACACAAAGTTATTAGTAAGCCACACAGCTATGTCACTAGGTTCCACATACACTAAGTCACTAGTTAGTCACAGTCAATATGTCACTAGTCAGCCACTTCTAAGTCACTAGTTAACCACACACACTATGTCACTAGTAGGCCACACACCTAAGTTTCTAGTTTGCTGCATATGCTAAGTCACTAGTCAATCACATTTAAGTTAGTAATTAGCCCAACATACTAGTTAGTAGTAGACCACACCCTAAGTCAATAGTTGGTCACACAATTAGGTTACTAGTTAAATAAACTAACTCATAGGTTAGCCATTTACAGTAAGTCACTAGTTAGTCATACACACTAAGTCACTAGTCAGACACATACTTAACTCATTATTTAGCTATGCATGTAAGTCACTAGCTAGCTACACACCCAAGCCACTATTTTGACATTGAGGCCAATGTCTTCCCTAACAGAGCAGGGTATGGGCATAGCTTTCATACCAGCCCAAGGGGATGGAGGCAGATGGAAGTGTGCGAGTTCAAGGCCAGTCCTGTCTATTAGAGAGATGGTGAGAGACAGAGTGAGAGAGGGGGGGAGAGGGAGAAAAAATCTGTCTAAATGAAAAACAACTCACACTAAGGTGATCCAAGGACTTAGGATTTCAGTCCATTAATCCCAGCAGTAGGGATTTGAAGATAGAGTGACATGGCTGGACAGAAAGAGGAAGAAAAAGGCAGAGGTGACAGAAGAGCACCCAGTGAGATGGTTTTGTTTGAGCAGTTAGTCTGAGGGATCAAAGAGATAGCAGTCAATCTGAGGAAGCAGTATGAGGACAGGATCACATTGTTTGTTTGATAATAGGTAGAGGTAAGAACTCTAGTAGCCAGATGCTCTGAGTCTGTGATCCTTCCATTTTCACCCTCCCACTCTCTGTGAGTTTGAATTTATAAGATCTATTAGAACATGCTCTTCTGCCAGCCACTGTCAAGAGGTGGTGAGTATGGGCCCAATTGGGGCAGCCTCTCCCCTACAACCTCTCCCCCAACTTCCTGAGATGGTCCCTCATCCCGCTGCTCTTGTGTCCTTTCCCCATAGAGAGCACACTTGTAGCTCTGATACATCCCCACACATCCCCACCGCCAGCCTGCCCCCACTACCCTGTGCCCTACACTGCATCATGTCCTGCTGTTCTGGTTGAGCACTAGGACAGAGGGTGGAGCAAATACTCTACACTACTTCGGGGACTTCTCGGATCAAATCTGAACAAAGGAGACCTGCCTATCCACGTGGGGCCACCCGTAATTTCCACCTGCTTGGTCTCTGACCCCCACCTCCAGTCCTCTGCTGGAGTTCTGTGCCCCTCCCAGATATCTGCCTATCTCTATGGGTCCACTCTGAGTTCCCTCCAGCAAATCCTTGACCCCCAAAGCAGAGATTATGCTAAAGAAAGAGGCCTCAGATAGAGAGTGCCAGTTCCATGAGAGATTGGACTATTGGTACAGGAACATTTCGAATATCAGCCCACCCTTAGTCCTCTTCTGCCAGCCATTGGCTAGAGACCACACTACTTGGGGGAAATCTTGGAGCGAATATGAACACAGGAGACCGGCGTATCCACACAGGACTAACTATTTCTCAACTGCTTCGCCTCTGACCCCCAACTACAGTCCTCTGCTGGAGTCTCAGGCCCCTCCCAGAGACCCGCCTATCTCTTCGGGACCACTCTGAGTATCTGAAGGCATCTTCTACTGGATCCTCATCCCTGATCCCATCCCTGGGTCCCTGTCTGCGGAGAGACATCCTATAGAGCTTGGACCAACAAGAGAGCGACAGATATTGAAACTCTGACACACATAAGCCCACCGGGGAAGCACCATAGAGAGAGGGAGAGACAACACATACACCTACTGGAAGAAGCTATGGAAAGATGGCAATACAAGAAAATAACTAACAACAGAAGGCAAGCATGAAACCACCAGAATCTAAGGAATCTACCCCAACTAGAATGGAACACAACAACAAAGCAGAGGAAGCAGAAGGGAATGACTTAAAAATTACCATCAAAAAATGATAGAGGCCCTCAAAGAATATGTGAGAAAATCCCTTAAAGAAATGGAAGAAAAAATAAACAAAAAAGTGGAAGAAATGAACAAATTCCTTAAGGAAAGAAAAAAAAGTACAAAAACTAAGAAACAAGAGAATCAAGCAGGTGAAGGAAATGGTTCAAGACTATAAAACTCAAATAGAGAAAATAAAGGCAACACAAACCCAAGGAATGCTGGAAATAGAAAAACTGGGCAAAAGATTGGGAACTACAGATGCAAGCATAACCAACAGAATTCAAGAGAAGGAAGAGAGAATCTTAGGTTTAGAATATAAACTAGGAGAAATACATTCATCGAAAAAAGAAAATCATAAATCCAACAAATCCTTAACACAAAACATCCAGGAAATGTGGGACACCGTGAAAAGACCAAACATAAGAATAGTAGGAATAGAGGAAGGTGAGGGAGCCCAGCTCAAAGGTGTTGAAAACATATTCAACAAAATCATCAAGGAAAACTTACCCAATCTGAAGGACATGCCCATGAAAGTACAGAAAACATACAGAAACCCAATTGGCTCCACGTATAAAATACCATCCACTTGTTTAATCTTTATTCATTTAATTATGAAAATCTGTCATTATGTATTCAGTGGTCACTGGAGTTTTGAGCCTCATTATGGGAGTCCATCCTGTCAGGCCATCACATCATCTAATACTACACTTATTTATTTCACTGTTAAACTAGGAAATTAAGTAATAATTCATCATTTAATTAATGTATTTAAAATAGAGGTAATGTTATGGACCATAAGTCCCTTTTGGAGTCAGATTTTGGGAGTCGATGAGGTAACATCATCTCATTACTTCATCATTTAGCTATGTAAATAGATCATTACATCAGCGATAGTTTTAGGACTTTGGTGCCACCTCCTCGGTGTTAATATAAAATGCCAACTAATTAATTGTCAATTTAATTTTTTAAATAAATCATTATGCTAGGAAGAGATCAGTCTGACTACTCCATGTGGGATTTAAGTATGCACCACCCTGTCATTATTTAATCATTTTTCAAAATATATTAATTACTTAAATCAATGAGAATGTTGTTCTTCGTGACTAGAGTCTGGCCATTCCTCTCTGGGATTTAATCACGAGGCATTATTTAATTATCTAAGTACTACTTCTTTGAAAATCACTGGAGTTTGGTTCTACCTTATGAAAGTTAAGTATGCAGGACTATCCAATTATAAACTTATTTGATTGCCTAAGTAATGATGGTGTCATCGGTCATTTGGCAGGAGATCTGTACCAAAAGCAGTTCCCAGAGAAAGAGGGACACTGTGTTACCAAATGATTACAGATTATATAATCATAGATTTTTAACAGTCTCATGATTACATGATTTAAAAAAACTGTATTGTTTCACATCATCATTTTCTGAGAGCTTGCAACAGGACTGACCCATGAAGGAAACAGTCACCACCAATCTTAAAAATGGAATAACTAAATAATCTCTTGATCAGGGAATCTCATCTCATGAACTCTGTTGGGCTGATAACATGACACACCACCAACAATAAATAACTCTAAGTAAATAATGATTTCCAAACAAGTAAAAGACTTACATAATAAGAACTTTGTGTCTCTCAAGAAAGAAATTAAAGATGATACCAGAAAATGGAAAGATCTCCCATGCTCTTGGTTAGGTAGGATTAACATAATAAAAATGGCAATCTTTCCAAGCAATCTACAGATTCAATGCAATCACCATTAAAATCCCACCACATTTCTTCACCGACCTTGAAAGGACATTAATCAACTTTATATGGAAAAACAAAAGACCCAGGTTAGCCAAAACAACCCTATACAATAAAAGAACTACAGGAGGCATCACCATTCCTGACTTTAAGCTCTCCTACACAGCTATAGTTCTGAAAACAGCCTGGTATTCGCATAAAAATAGACAGGTAGACCAATGGAATCGAATTGAAATTTCTGATATCAACCCACACACCTATGAACACCTGATTTTCGACAAAACAGTGATAATTATACAATGGGGCATGGACAGCATCTTCAACAAATGGTGTTGGCACAATAGGATGAGGTGGTGTAGAAGAAGGCAGATAGAACCATGTCTGTCACCATGCACAAAATTCAAGTTCAAATGGATCAAAGACCTCAACATCAATCCAGCCACATTGAACCTCTTAGAAGAGAAAGTAGAAGGTATCCTTGAACAAATTGGTATAGGAGACCGCTTCTTGAACATAACTCCAGGGGCACAGACACTGAAAGAAACAATTAATAAATGGGACCTCTTCAAACTTAGAAGCTTCTGTAAGGCAAAGGACAAAGTGGACAAGACCAAACAGGAGCCCACAGACGGGGTAAAGATTTTCACCAATCCTATATCTGACAAAGGTCTGATCTCCAAAACATACAAAGAACTCAAGAAACTAGTCAACAAAACACAAAATATCCCCATTAAAAAAATGGCATACAGAACTGAAGAAAGAATTCTCAATAGAGGAAATCAAAAAGGCAGAAAGACACTTAAGAAAATGCTCTACATACTTAGTTACCAGGGAAATGCAAATCAAAAAACTTTAAGATACCAGCTTACTCCTGCCAGATTGGCTAAAATTAGAAACACCAATGATGACTCATTTTGGAGAGGATATGGAGAAAGGGGGACACTCCTCCACTGCTGGTGGGAGCGCAAACTCATACAGCCATTTTGGAGATCAGTATGGCCGTTCCTCAGGAAAATGTGAATTAGTTTACCACAAGACCCGGCAATCCCCCTCTTAGGCATATACCGAAAGGATTCACATCCATACAACAAAGACATCTGTTCAACTATGTTCATAGCAGCACTATTTGTAATATCCTGGAAGCAACTTAGGTGCCCCTCAATTGAAGAATATTTAATGAAGATGTGGTACATTTACACAATGGACTACTACTCTGCAGAAAAAAAAAATAATGGTATCTTGAAATTCGCAGGCAAGTAGAGGGCACTTGAAAAAAACCACCCTGATTGAGGAAACTCAGTCACAAAAAGAGGAAAATAGTATGTACTCACTCATAAATGGAATTTAGACCTAGATCAAAGGATCACCATCCTATAATTCACACCACCAAAGGACCTAGGATACAATGTATATTCTAAGAGATTCATATGAAGTCCCTCACAGAACCAGGAAAGGACAAGTCCCCCAGAGCACAGGGGAAGTGGTGGGGACAGTGAATGTAGAGAGAAGTAGGAGATAATGAGTGGGGGAGGAAAACATGTGCGACTAGGAAGATTGAGCCCTGTTAGGAATAGAAGACAGGAGAGAGAGAGAGAGAGAGAGAGAGAGAGAGAGAGAGAGAGAGAGAGAGAGAGAGAGAACAATAAAGAGGGAGCCAATATTGTTTTGGAGATAAAATTGAACACAAAGTATGGTTTAGAGAAGTACAATACTGCTCCCAACTAACAATATGAGCTTCCGTGGAAAGGCTATCATAAATGCCCTTCCCAGAGAGTGCGATGAAGAACTAACTTATCCATGGAACCCTCAACTAATGCCTGTTGAAAATAGGATCAAACACCCATACATAAACACTGAGTCGAACTAGCACCCAGATGCAGATTGAGAGGACAAGACCTTCCGGCAGAAACACATACAGACAGCTTACCTGAAAAAGGAGGAGATAACGGCCACTAGACTGATAGCTGGGAAGCCAGCATGGGACTGACTCAGGCCCCCCTGAATATGAGTCTCAGCCAAAAGGACTGAGCAGTCTAAGAGACCTCAGACAGTGGAGCCAGGATGTATCCCTGGTGCACAAAAGGACTTTGCGAACATATCCCCCATGGAGGGATAAGTGCCTTAATCTAGAGACAGGAGAGAAGCCCTAGTCCCTACTTCATAGGACCTGTCAGATCTACATGACCCCAACTGGATGGCATTCCCCTACATGTGGAATTGGGGTGGGGGATGGGAGGGGAGGGTGTTTAGTGTGCATGTGAGAGGGCAGGAGGGAAGGAGGGAGTGAGGGAGGGAAGGAGAAGGAACTGGGATCGACATGTAAAATAATAAATTAAATTAAAAAAATGCATTGACTTCAAAATTTAAGTTGAAGGACAAGTTATTGGGGAAAAGGATTTCTATTTTTGTTTCTACAGAAAATGAAAAGATGTGGGTTCCTTCCAGACTAATGTGGCTTGATCATGCCAGACCACCTGAAACAGAGTATAAAGTGATCCTAAATTCAAAACAGCTGGAAAAAGCAGCCCTACAGACTACAGCCAGGATTTCTGAACCTTCTTTGACTCCCCCATGACAGCGTCCCTTACCAGCAGGAAGTAGTTTGGAAAGAACGACGCCCAAATTCCCAAATATTGTGTATAAATGTTTGTTTTCATTTAATTGGACTTTGTTATATAAAATAAAATAATAATAAAAAACAATAGCATTTTGAAATTTCAGGGAAATAGAACTAAACTAGGCTATCCTGAGTGTGATAATTACCTAATTTTCACATGCTTCAAAGGATTATATTACTTATATATCATTTACTATTAACATGTATCAGTAAGCATAAACAAATGGATTAAAGGATGAAAAGTAAAATACAAAAAGCATAAAAAAAAAATTCCAGATCATGCTGTAAAACAAAAATCCATATATATATATATATATATATATATATATATATATATATATGCCATTTAGAGCATACACAAAATTAATTCCAAGTGTGAATACGCCCTTAGCCTAGAGACAAGGAGGAGGGCCCGTGCCAAACCCAAATGTCTTGACAGGTTTAGATGAATCTTCCTAAAGAACTAAGCCTCCCAGAGAAATGTATGTGGGATGGGATGGGGAGGTCACTGGGGGAGGGAGGGAGAGGGAACTGGGAATGATATGCAAAATAAGATCTTTCTATTCATTTCTTAACAACAGAAGTTAAGTTATTTTGATGGCAAAAAAATGGTAATATCTCTGCACGTATCTGACCCCTAAATGTTAGATATGAAGGGCAAAGCTTCTTGAAGGCACTGGACAAACTGAACCTCTCCTTCTATGGTAACTTGCCATCCCTGTGCACCAAAAGCATAATGGAGCTGACTTCAAAGAATTTATTCACCTTGCTGCATAATCGAAATCCTTTCCACAGATGCATCCCACAAGGAAAAATATTCCTGGGCCACACCCTGGTTGGGGAAGCTCCTAGAACCACAATGGACCTAACAGAACACTGAATTTGACAGCACATTCAAGCCCAGCGTCCTCCTGGAAGGACTGCAAAACAGACATTCATGACTCCCCATACCACCCTCTGAATCCACTCACTCACCATGCTGCAGCTTCTGTTCTCCTCCATTCCCCTGCAGCACTCACAGAGCAGCAATCAATCCTCTGGTGCCTGTTCTGATATAAAAGCAAGCCTGCAGTATGGCTCCAGGAAGTGTCCTTCCAGACCTGATACTGGTGGGTTGGCTCAGTGTACCTGATTGGCTAGTGAAGCTTGATTGACAAGAGCTCTTCCTCAAGGGTTAGACTGTTCTTAAAGACACACTAGGTCCAGGACCTCCTTTGGCCCTGGCTTTTACTCCAGACCTAGACATTTCAGAGATCTGCACAAATAGGAACTTATTTGGTTTTTGGGTTTTTTTTACAGAATTTCCCTGTGTGGCTCCTGCCATCCTATTCCTTGCTTAGTAAACTGCACTGGTGAATTCCTTATTAATTATTAATATTAAACTTGTTGTTGTTCTTTTCTAATAGTTTTTTTTCATTAACTGTCTAATATTTATTGATACATTTATTTATTTATTTTTATTTTTGAGACAAAGTTTAACAATGTGGCCCTACTGTACTGGAACTTACTCTGTATACCAGGCTGACCTCTAAATCAGAGAGATCCAGTTGCATCTACTTCCTCAGTGCTGGAACAAAAGGCAAACTGCATAGTCAGACATTAATTTCAATGTCACTTTCCCATGTCATCAGTAGATGACCCAGCTCTGTTCCTGCAGAGGAGAATTTCAAACCCTCTTTCTCTCTCCACACAATGTGCAGGGCTTGCAAAGACCATTACACAATTCACACTGAAACTATTCTCTTCTTCAACCATAAACATATATAAAGAAAAAACAAATATGCTTTAAGAATAGAATGTGGAGCTATGCAGTGGTTAGCCATAGAGGACAGGCCAAGGTGGAGTACACCTTTAATCCTAGCACTTGGGAGACATAATCAGGTGCATGTCTGTAATTTCATGGCCACCCCAGGCTACACCACATTGATCCAGTCTAAAAGAAAAAGAGAGACAAGTGGTGGCTCATTCCTTTATCCCTGAAATTGGGAGGTAGATATGGATGGGAGAAAGAAATATAAGGAGGAAGAAGACAAAAGCTCATTGTTTTCTGAGGGAAGACTCCAAGTATCAGAATTGCCTGCCCCATTGGTATGAGTACTTCAGTAGAAATAAGAGCTAGGGCTTGACTGCTCTGCTTCTCTGATATTTCATCATTAGTCGCATATCTGAATCCATGTTTTGATTATTAAGAACAACTAGAAATAGCTTTACAATTTCCAGTGCAGTGTGTCAAATCTAAACTGTAGTGTATAAGACTAGAATTTATGCTAATAGTATTGATAGTACTAATCTTTACCATTTTATCAAGTTTATTGCTATATTTTTTATGTATGAGTTTGAGAGAAAATGGTTTGTATAACTAAACAGGTTATGGGATGAAGATAATGATGTGAAGTTGAGTGTACATATCTGAACTCTGGTCACCCCCAAAAGATGTGCTGAGTCTCTTGCCAAGATACACAACATGTTTTATCTGATGAATCAAAACTCTTCCACAGATTAACAATAAAACCAAAATAAATAAAGAATTATATAATGGTTTCAGAACATGAAGTATCAGAATTTAAGATGCTATACATGGCAAGTTTGTAACATGAAATGAATACAATCCAATGACAATGAACAAAAATTAATAAAAAAAATGCTTATTGCAAAGGCACAGTAACAATTTTTTTCGGAAATACTCAGAATGCTCAATGGAATTATGAAAACACAGTACACAAACTAACATAATATGACTTTTATACTTACCACAAAGCAACAACAATCAAAATATGTATAATATGTGTAAAAGAATAAAAGAGATAGAGAGAATAACCCAAGAGCAAAGGTCAAAAAATATCAACTATTAACATAAAATACAAAAGAAACTTAGCCAAGAAAAGTGTGATCTTGACCAATGTTATCCCAATATCTATGAATCCATGTGTACAGAGATTAAATAAACACAGACCTCAACACTCCAATTAAATCAACTAAAAGTGACCCTTAGACACTTTTGACACTGTAGCTATGTATATCTATTCCAAAGACAGGATGTCCCTGTTCTAGAGCTCCCCATGCAAAAGGAGCTGACCTTCTGCTATGGCTCTGTAAACCTTTATACCCCTTTATTGTTCAGGTTAACCTAGCCGCATTGATGCGCACTCCACAAACAACATGGGAGAATAATTTAAAATCAACTTCCTGCCAAGTGGTTTATGGACCAAGGTGAAGATCCTGACCTAA
This sequence comes from Phodopus roborovskii, assembly GCF_943737965.1. Classification (NCBI taxonomy): domain Eukaryota; kingdom Metazoa; phylum Chordata; class Mammalia; order Rodentia; family Cricetidae; genus Phodopus; species Phodopus roborovskii. The sequence continues at coordinate 463,842 of NW_026126826.1, read as the reverse complement.
CTCCCTACCCAAAACCATACACACCTGAGATATCTCTGCAGGATAGAGACTGATTTTGTACACCGGAATTAAATGTCAGTTAACACAGTATTGTAACTCTTGGTAGCAGAGAGTTAAAAACATTATAATCTTGTATTGCTGAGAGACATCCACATCACCATTTTTTACTACTTTCTAAAATATTTATAAGGCAAACCTGAAAGTGGAATGGAATATTCAGAACTTCAAGAAATCAGACCTTCCGTTATCCAGTGTCAGCCCCCACTGCACACCAACAGCATTGCATGCATATGCACACTGGACAGTTATATAATAAGCAACACACACACCCATGCCAGGGCTGCAGAGTCTCCCCCAAACCAATAAACACATGGAGAGGAAGGCTCAGAGGACAAGGGTAACTGCCCAAGTCACCACATGGACCAAAAGAACCCCAGTCTGTCTCATAGTCCATACAAATTTTGCAGAAATGACATCTGAGCAGACCTGCTTTGCAAACCCTACACTCAGAATAGTGTAACCTGTGTTCTTCCTTCCAACTCGATAGAGCATAAGGAAAAGAGAATCATGGAAGGAAGGCTTCTCAGATTCCAGCATTGGCTGGGACCACCCAGTTGGACCTACAATTTTGCAGCCCACTACCAGGAAATCAGAAATCAGTGACTCAGATTGCATAGTCCTTGTAGCTCTGCACTACCCATCCAGCAGATAGCAGCCTAATCCAGAAAGTTTGTGTTTTAGTATACATTCTTCTACTGTCCTGGAAGTCAAGCTGCTCATTATTAAAATCACAGTGTACCTTGTGTGCACATTTTGTTACACGCTCATTGTTACTGGCCAGTAGCCATTGGCCTCATAGCTGGGAAATACTGCAGTCAAATGTATGACACCTTCTAATATTCACTGTGGTTAATGTGAAACTCCTGTTTAAGAAAACTAGACTTTGAATTAGAGAACACTGAGTATTCATGGCAGGGCTTCTGGGCAGAAAAGTGTATGTGGATATGATGTAGTTATGATCTGAAAAAAAATATTTTGAAAAGCTGAAAATAGCTTCATGGCCATGTGCTCTAGAGACTAGGGGTTTCATTTAGAGCACACCAAGTATTCCTCAAACCTTTTCTCTCACACTGTACATCCAAACGAACAAAAAAAAAAATAGTCCAGTTACATAGTCCACAAGAGTTCACCCAGACTGGTTTTGGCTAAATACTGTAATTTATACCAATTTGTATACATGATAAGGTCTCTCCTCTATCCAAAGTCTTGGTAGCCCTCATCTGTGGATTCCAAGAAACTGCACTATGAAACAATGATGGATTTTCTAAGAATGATTATCTAATTCCACATTGCTCACCTCAACTACTGTTGAAGTAGGAAATCTCATCTTCCATCCTGCCCCTCCCTTTCTGCACTGGACTCCACCAGTATCCAAGTGGGGCATGAACTCAATCATTGCACAAATCCCTCTTCATTTATAAGACCCCACAATAATCAGAGATCTTGGGAGTTCACTCATTTTCTGGTCTATTTTCCTTCTCCCTGACCAGGCAAGGGCTCAACTGGAACAAAGTGTAAGATTTTCTTCCCAGCACTGTACAGGAGAAGCAGGATTAGGAGTTGAAAACAATTCTCAATTACACAGCATTAGACAAGCCACAGTTAGATGACACTTTGCTCTACACAGAAATAAATAATCAGCATTACTTGAGAAAAGGAATGAAATAAGTAAAATCTAAGAAACATAGGAGTGCAGCAAAATAGAGATAAAAACAGTAATATGTTTAAAGAAGACATTTAAAAAGGTACCAAAAGCTGGGTGGTGGTGGCAAATGAAATTAATGCTGGTGCTCAGGAGGCAGATGGAAACTTACTTCTGTGAGTTCAAGACCAACTTGTTCCACAACATATAGTTGTGGGACAGGCAGCAGAGCCAAAAAAATGGGGGCTCTAAAAAACAATAAAAAAAAAACAGGAAAACAATACAAAAAAATCAGTGATAGAAAGAGTTGGTTTTTTGAGAAAATTATTAAGGTAGAGAAACCTTTATCCAAACTAACCAAAAAGCATAGAAAGAACATGAAAATTAACAAAATCAGAAACAAACAGTAGTACATAACAATAGACACTGAGGAAATGAAGACAATTTTAAGGTCATATTTTGAAAACCTATACTCGACAAGATTTGAAAATTCAAAGGATATGGACAAATTTCTGGATACCTATTACTTACCAGAATTAAATCAAGAATAGACAAGCAACTTAAATTGATCTATAACAACTAACAAAGTAGGAGTAATAATGAAAAGCCTTCCAACATAAAAAATCCCAGAGCCAGATGTCTTCTTAAGTGAAGAATTCTACCAAAAATTCATGGAAGAACTATATTAATACTCCTGAAATTGTTCCACACAATAGAAAAGAAGGTTCATTACCAAACTGTTTTCATGAGGCTACAATCACCTTGATACCCATCCACACAAAGACATAAATAAGAGAGAAAATTACAGACCAATATCCCTCATGCACATTGATGCAAAAATACTCAAGAAAATATGGGAAAACTGAATCCAAGAATATGTCAGAGAAATCATCTACCATGATCAAGTAGACTTTATCTCTGGCTTTCAGGGATTGTTTCACATATGAAAATATATCAAATATACCACTATATAAACAAACTGAAAATGACAAGTCACATGATCATCTCCCTAGATGCAGAAAAACCTTTTGACAAAATTCAACATACTTCCATATTAAAGGTCTTGGGGAGATCAGGGATAACAGGAATTTATGTAAACATAATGAAAGCAATATATAGTAAACCCATACCAAATATCAAGCTGAATGTAGAGAAGCTTAAGGTGATTCCTCTAAAATCAGGAAAAAGGCTAGCTGCCTTATCTCTCCGTATCTCTTCATTATTGTAATTGAATGGCTAGCTAAAGAAATAAGACAAGAAAAGGAGTTCAAGGGGATGCAAATTGGTAAGGAAGAACTCAAACTTTCTCTATTTTCAGATGATAAGGCAGTTTACATAAGCAACCAAAAAATTCTACCAGTATTCTCCTACAGCTGAAAAATACATTCAGTAAAATATGAGTATACAAGATTAAATAAAAAAAATCTGTAGCCATTACATATTCAGTCAACAAAGGGGTTGTTAAAGAAATCAGAGAAACATCACCCTTCACAATAGCCACAAACATCATAAAGTATCTTGGGGTAACACCAAAGAAGTGAAAGACCTATATAATAAGAATTTTTGTCTTTAAAAGAAAATAGCAGAAAATGTAAAGATGTCCCAATCTAATGGATAGGTAGAAAAAACATAGAAAAATGGCAATCTTACCAACAGCAACCTACATGTTCAATGCAATCTCCATTAATATCCCAGCACAATATTTCACTGACCTTGAAAGGATAATAATCTACTTTATATTGAAAACCAAAAGAACCAAAATAGCCAAAACAACCTGTATAATGAAGGAACTTCAGGAGGGATCATTATCCCTGACTTTAAGATCTACTACAGAGCTATAGTACTGAAAACATCCTGGTATTAGCACAAAAACAGACAAGTACCTCAATGAAATCGAATAGAAAATCCTTATATTAACCCACAAACATACTAACAAATCAGGTAAAATTATACAATGGGATGAGGAAAGCATCTTCAAAAAATGCTGAGTAAGGTTTTCTGCCCACCGCTGGTCTTGTCCTGGAGCTGCGCCAGCACCAATTAATATACAGAGACTCTATGTTTGATATAATGCTGTTGGCCAGGCACTAGTTTCTTATCAATTAGCTCCGTCTTAAGTATTAGCCTATTTCTGTTGATCTATGTATTTTCATGTGGTCTCTTATTACCGGGGAAGAGGGCAGGCATCTCGACACCCCAGTCTCTCCATCTTGCTTCCTCCTTCCTCCTTCCTCCTTCCTCTTTCCTACTTATCTCCTAGTTTCACCTATCTAGCTTTCCTATTGTCCAACAGTGCTTTATTCATTAACTAGTATGAGAAATATATTTTCAGAATGACATCTCCCATCAAAATGGTGCTGGTATAACTGGATGATGGACCAAACTGCAGCCCACAAACTGGGTTTTTCACCAATCCTATGTCCAACAAAGGGCTGATCTACAAAATATACAAAGAACTCAAGAAACTAGTCAATAAACTCCAGATAACTCTATTAAAATGGGCTACAGAACTGAATAGATAAATCTCCATAGAGGAAATAAAAAATGATTTATGACACTTAAGAAAGTATTCAACATCCTTAGCTGTCAAGGAAATGCCAACTAAAACAACGTTGAGATACCATCTTACTCCTGTCAGAATTGCTAAAATTAGAAACAGCAATGCCAACTTATGCTTGAGAGGATGTGCAGAAATGGGTACACTCCTCCACTTCAGGTGGAACTGCAAACTTGTACAGCCACTTTGGAGACTAGCATGGCAGTTTCTCAGGACAATGGGAATCAGTCTACCACGAGACCCAGTAATCTCCTGCTTAAGTACATACCCAAATGATCCCAATCCATGCAACCAAGACTTGTGCTCACATATGTTCATAGCAATATTATTTATAATAGCAAGAACCTAGAATCATTGTCCCTCAACTTAGATGCCCCTCAACTGAAGTATAAATAAAGAAGATTTGCCACATTTACAAAATGGAATACTACTCTGTGGGGGTGGGCAGAAACAATGGAATCTTGAAACTTCCAGACAAGTGGATGGAATTTGATGAAACCATCCTGAATGAGGTATCCCAATCACAGAAAGAGAAACATGGTATGTATTCACTCATATGTGGATTTTAGACATATTGGAAAGGTTCACCAGCCTACAAAACAAACTGCCAGAGAAATTAGGATAGAAGGAGGATTCTAACAGTTTTACATGAGGACACTCGCAGGAGCAGGAAGGGACAAGGTCCTCAGAGCATATGGGTGGGTATTGGCGGGTAGTGAGTGGAGAGGGAACTAGCACAATGAAAATGGGAGGAGATGAAAGATTGTGGGTCTAGGAATATTTGGTCAAGGGAGGAATAGTCTTGAGAAGAGAAGGGAAGAGAAGAGAGGAGAGCAGAACAGAGGAAAGAAAAAGAGAGAAAAGAGACTATAAAAGAGGGAGCCATTATAGGTTAGAAGAGGAAATAGAACCTAGAGAAATGTGCAGAGCCCTACAAGAATGACCCCAACTAACAATTTGAGCAACAGTGTAAAGGCTACCATAAATTCCCTTCGCTGGCAATGAGATCAATGAGTAACTTATCCACCATCATGGAGACCTCACCTAGTAGCTGATGGAAACAGAAGCAACCTTGGACAACTAAACACTGAGCCAAAATTGAATCCATATGCAGAGAGGGAGGACAAGACCATATTGCAGAAACCCAAAGACACAGCTGATTTGAACAAGGAGGAGATAATGGGACCCCAGACTTATAGCTGGGAATCAAACATGGGACTGACACAGACCCCTGAACATGGGTCTCAGCTAAAAGGCCTGTGCAGTCTAACAGTCTTCAGAAAGTGGGACCAGGAAGTATCCATGTTACAAAAAGCACATTGGGGGAAAATCCCCATGGAGGGATACTCCATTAACTTTGAGACAGGAGAGACATTTTAGTGTCTACTTAAAATGACTTGAAGGAATTAGATGACCCCTCCTGGTAGGCATCCACCTACGTGTATAGTGTTGTTTGGATGGGAGGGGAGAATGGCTGGGAGCCCGGGAAGTTGGGAGGGGAAGAAGGAGGGTGGGAGTAAGTTGGAGGGAACTGGTTTTATAAGTATAATAAAAAAATTTTACAAATTAACAACATTAAACGATACCAATGTAATTTTCAAAAAACAAAGTTAATATAATTTAATAATTTAAATTTTTTACCTCTATTGACTTTGAAATATCACACCTTCACAGAGAGATCATCACTTCCATCACAAGTTCTAATAGATCTTAATAATAAAAACTCACAGTAATCTAACAGGGAGGGGAAGGTGAAAATTGAAGGATCACAGATTCAGAGCATCTGGCTACTAGAGTTGTTATCTCTACCTATTCTCAGACAAGCGATGTGTTCCTGTCCTCACACTGCCTCCTCAGATTGACTCCTATCACTTCGATCCCTCAGACTAACTTCTGAAACAAAATCATCTCACAGCATGCTCTTCTCGCTCCTCTACCTTATCTTCCTCTCTCTGTCCAGCCATGTGACTCCTATCTCCAAATCGCTGCTCCTGGGATTAAAGACCTGATTCCCATGTCCTGGGACCACCTTAGTGTGAGCTGTTTTTCTTTTAGGCAGACTTAGTATGTGTCTAACTAGTGACATAGTGTGTGTGTCTAACTACTGATTTAATGTGTGTCGATGACTAGTGACCTAGTGTTGGTAGCTAACTAGTGACTTAGGTGTGTAGTTGACTAAATACATAGAAATACATAGGTGAATTGCTAACTACTATCTCAGTGTGTGTGTGGCTGACTATTTTCTTGATGTTTGTGACTAGCTAGTAAATTAGATGTGTGGCTGACTAGTGACTTAGTATGGGTGGGTAAGTATTGATATATTGTGTGTAACTATCTAGAGACATAGTGACTGTGGCTAACTAGTAACCTAGCTTTGTGGCTAACTAGTGACTTAGACAATGTGGATAATTACTGCTTAGGCATGTAGCTAAATAGTAACTTAGGTGTGTGAATAACTACAGTCTTAGTGTGTGTGGCTAAGTACTGCTTTATTTGTGTGATGGACTGACTTGTGGCTTAGTTTTTGTGGCTAACTAGTGACATAGGTATGGAGCTGACTATCGATTTAAGTGTTTGTGTAACTAGTGACTTCATGTGTGTGGCTAAATAGTGAGTTAAGTATGTGGCTAACAAGTGGCATGGTGTGTGTGGGTACTAGTGAGCTAGTATGTGTGGCTAACTAATGGGTTAGTTATTGCTAACTAGTGACTTACACTTAACTACATGTGTAGCTAAATAGTGACTCCGCTTAGTAATCTGATTGTTAGGAACTAGCAGCCATTTGAGCCCCCTCCCCCCAAGATGGGCAGGACCCTCATGGCCATGTCATCACTACATCAGCTTTACCTGTTGGCTCAAGCTTTACCTGGCTGCCAGAGGACTCAGTTACACATCTGCAAGCCTCCTCTTTTAAAGCAAGTGCCCCACACCCCCTCTCTCTCTCATGCTTTCAGTTGGCCACCACCTACCCCTTCTTTTTCTCCCTTCTCTCAACAAACTACACGTGGGCGCCGAGTCTCATGTTTGTGTTTCTTAGGTATTAGCTGCACAGCAAAAGAACAACATTGGTGCCGAAACCCAGGCAGGCTCTCCTTGAGGGTCACTGGCAGCTGTTTGCTGGTAGGCGGCCTGCCAGAGACACTCGGGATCCTGTTTCCGATACCAGTAGTCTGCCTCCATTCCCCCACCCCCCGTTCACTGGAAATACAACCCCACACAGGCTTCAATTAGGTAAGGTACGCTTTTAAATTTTAACCCTTTTCCTTAAGGTCTGGTGTATTCCTCACGGGTGGAATACACGTTGCCTGGGGCGGGATATCTGCTCTGTTCTGGGACTGCTGAGTCCTTCCAGCCTCTGTTGGCCCTGTCAAAATTTTCGGGCTGACGATGTTCGAATAACCCTCTGCCATTCTCGCTTATCATGTGGCCACACTCTTGGGCTGAGGAGTTCCAAGACTGCATGGTCACTTTCCTCTCTACACATGGGGAATAAACTGACTAAGGCAATATGTCCCACCACTCCACTGGGATGCCTGATAGAAAATTTAAAACCCTTTCACTTAATGCCACTTGTTAAGGCACCCAGACTTATTTACCTTTGTACTGAAAATGGCCTAGACATCCCCTAGGAAATTCAAATTGGCCTCGTAACGGCTCTCTAGATCCAGATATGTTACAGGATCTTTCAAATTACTGCCAGTGAACAGGTAGATGGAAGGAGTTTTATCTATCTCTCTGCTAAACAATATCTTACCCTCAACTTAGTTCTGTTCTCTTCCCGCCACACTAAAACTCTCCTGCCCGCTGCAGCTGCAGCCTGTCTCAGGGCAGTAGGCTGGCTGAGGCAGCATCTACTCAAGACAAAATTGAATCTCAAAACTTTATGATTTCTGCCAGCTGTTGGGGATATGTTTATGCAGCTGCCGTTTTCACAACGTGGCCTAGTCTCACCCCCCATGGTTCTTCCCTCTGCTACACCAGCCACCTAGGTACAGGGAGTCTAGCCAGCTTCTGCCGCCAACAGAACCTGTAATTCATTTACCTTTTGCTTTTATTCTTTTATTTGCTTTATTCTTTATTCTTTGTCTCTAATTTCATTTTTCACTATGTACTAAATAGCTTCACATTCTATTCCTTCTCAATTTACACAGTCCTGTTTAATATATCTATACATTTAACATTAACTTTATGTAAATGTATGCTAACTTCATACAACTTAAATTCTATTGTACTAAGTATCAAATATTTCTAAATTGCTATGTGCCTTTAAATGGTGGTAAACCTTTAAGGTTATAAATGTCTATTTCAAGCTAACAAAATATTTATGCCACCCAGTCTTTCCTGTGAGCTGTTTATTAAGGTTAAACCTCTATTATCAGAGGGAGTTTTTCTCTACCTCTTTGTCCTCTGTGGTCGTAAGTGTAACCTACTAAGTAAAAACCGGTTACAGTCAGGCTGCAGGGCCCTGAGTAAAATATCCCTCCACAGCCTTTTAGCTTGGATCCTGTTTCCAAATTGGATTAATTACAGGGTTATTTTGTATACTAAGGTATGCTAAACAGTCAGACAGCCCTCAAATGCTCAGAGATCTAGAGAATATGGCATTTAAAATGTCTCATTAAAAAGCTTTTTTAACAGAGAGACAGGCCAGCTGCTGGCACCACCCATTTCCACCAAGACAACTGATGGACACTGAAAGAAGCTCCACCCAGAAAAGTGGCAATGCTAGCCACTGAGAAATCCTGCCTTTCATTTCATCCCTCACAAACTGTACACCTACATACTCTGGTCTGTGTTCAAACACTTGACAAATTAAAACATGCTGGGAAATAACAAAATCACTCCCGTTAACATAGTCATGTACTTAATGCTCCTGCAGTGTAAACAATTTTCCTTATTCTGCACTGAAGGCAGAAGCAATGCTCCACTTGCAAATGCTTTTCCTGTGACTGCACTGGATAGTTGGCCACCTGACTCTAATGGAAAATTTAAATCTCTTAGGTGTTACAGTAATTTAAGAAATTTGAAGGTATAGTACAGAAGATAGCAAGGCCATTGTTTGGAGAGCAACAGACTGCAACCAATGCCACTTGCATCAACATGAGGGATTGTCTCATAAACATTCTTCTAACAGGCAGAAAATGCATCTGTTGTAGCACTAATGTGCCTTCCCAGGGAAAAAGCACTTCACCCACAGAAATGATCCATAAAGACAAATATTTCTAACATAACATGTTATCTATCTCTGGAAAATACTCAGAGAGGAGCCAGCCTAGACATAGTTTGCTTTTCATATATGCTACCCTTCTTAAATGGCAATGGTTGTTATGGCCCTGGACGTTCTGGCCCTGGCCCTGGCATTCTGGACATGGCCGTACTCTCCCTGGCCTTTCTGTCCCTGGCCTTGAATGATCTGGCCCTGGCATTTATGACCCTGGCCATTCAGACACTGAACTTTCTCACCCTGGGTCTGTCCCTGGCCATTCTGTCCCTGGCCCTAAATCTGGCCCTGGACCTGGCCCAGGCCTTTGCCCTATCACTGGCCCTGTCCCTGGCTGTTCCGTCCATGGCCCTGGCACTGGACCTGGCCCTGATATTGTCCCTGGCCATGGCCATTCTGGCCATTACCCTGGTCGTTCTGGCCCTGGCCGATCTGGCCCTGGCCCTGGCAATTCTGGCCCTAGCCCTGGCCCTTGCCCTGGCCCTGGACCTGGCTGTTCTTTCCTTTCCCTGGCACTGACCCTGGCCATATTCCTGACCCTGGCCATTCTGACCCTTACCCAGGTCGTTCTGGCCCTTGCCGTACTTGCCCTGGCCATTATGGGATTGGCCCTGGTCGGACAAGCCATGGGCATTCTGGCACTTGCCCTGGCCATTCTTGCACTGGCCTTTCTGGCTCTGGCTTCTCTTGCTCTGACCCTGGCCGTTCATGTCCAGAGTTCTGGTACAGGTCTTTCTGGCCCTGGTCATTGCCTTTCTGGCCCTGGCCTTCTGGCTTTTGCCGTTGGATTCTGGCCCTGGCCAATCTTGACTTAGTCCTGGCCCTGGCCCTGGCCCTGGCCCTTTCCTTTCTTGCTCTGGCCCAAGCACTTGCTCTAGAATTCGGTCTGGTTGTTTTATCCTAGAACCTGGCTGGTCTGTCTCTCACCCTGGCCTTTCTGTCCCTTGCTGTTCTGGCCCGGCCTTGAATGATCTGGCCATGGTAGTTATGGCCCTGGACCTTCTGGCCCTGGCCATAGCAATTCTGGACATGGACGTTCTGTCCCTGGCCTTGAACGATCAGGCCCTGGCTGTTATCCCCTGGCCATTCTGGCCCTGGCATTTCTCACTCTGGTTCAGTCCCTGGCCATTTTGTCCCTGGCCCTGAACCTGGCCATGGCCTTTTCCCTGGCACTGGCCCTATCACTGGCTGTTGTGTCCCTGGCCCTGGCACTGGACCTGGCCCTGATATTGGCAGTAGCCCTGGCCGTTCCTGCCATTACAGTGGTCGTTCTGGCCCTGGCCGATCTGGCCCTAGCCCTGGCTGTTCTGGCCTTGGCCCTGGAGCTTGCCCTGGCCCTGGACCTGGCTGTTCTGTCCTTGGCCCTGGCACTGGCCCTGGCCAACTTCCTGACCCTGGCCAGTCTGCCCTTACCCAGGTCGTTATGGCTCATGCTGTACTGGCCCTGGCCGTTCTGGGCCTGGCCCTGGTCATACAAGCCATGGCAATTCTCCAACTTGCCCTGGACATTCTAGCAATAGCCTTTGTGGATCTGGCTTTTCTTGCCCTCACCCTGGTCGTTCAGGTCCAGGGTTCTGATACAGGTCTTTCTGGCCCTGGTCATTGCCATTCTGGCCCTGGCCTTTCTGGCCTTTGCCCTTGGATTTCTGGTCCTGGCCGATCTGGACTTAGCCGTGGCTGATGCCCTGGCCCTGGCACTGGACGTGGCCCTGGCCCTAGCCCTGATATTGGTCATGTCCCTGGCCCTGGCCCTGGCCCTGTTCCTGATATTGGCCCTGGTCCTGGCCATTCTGGCAATTACCCTGGTCGTTCTGGCCATGGCCGATCTGGCCCTGTCCCTGGCTGTTCTTACCCTGGCCCTGGCCCTGGCCAAGTTCCTGACCCTGGCCGTTCTGACCCTTACCCAGGTCGTTCTGGCTCTTGCTGTACTGGCCCTGGCCGTTCTGTGCCTGGCCCTGGTCATACAAGCCATGGCCATTCTGGGCCTTGCCCTGGCCATTCTAGCAATGGCGTTTGTGGATCTGGCTTTTCTTACCCTAACCCTGGTCTTTCAGTTCCTGGATACTGGTACAGGTCTTTCCGGCCCTGGTCATTGCAATTCTCGACCTGGCTTTTCTGGCCTTTGCCCTTGGATTTCTGGTCCTGGCCGATCTTGACTTAGCCCTGGCTGATGCCTGGCCCTGGCAATGGCCCTGGCCCTGGCCCTGGCCCTGGTCCTGGCCCTGGCCCTGGCCCTGATATTGGCCCTGGCCCTGGCCCTTTCTCTGGCCCTGACCCTGGACCTGGCCCTCATATTGGCCCTGGTCCTGGCCGTTCTGGCCATTACCCTGGTCTTTCTGGCCATGGCCGATCTGGCCCTGGCACTGGCTGTTCTGGCCCTGGCTCTAGCCCTTGCTCTGGCCCTGGACCTGGCTGTTCTGTACTTGGCCCCGGCACTGGCCCTGGCACTGGCACTGGCCATGTTCCTGACCCTGGCCATTCTGATTCTTACACAGGTCGTTCTGGCTCTTGCCGCACAGGCCCTGGCCGTTCTGGGCATGGCCCTGGTCATACAAGCCATGGCAATTCTGGCTGAGGACATTCTAGCAATAGCCTGTCTGGCTCTGGCTTTTCTTGCCCTCACCCTTGTCATTCTGGTCCTGTGTTCTGGTACAGGTCTTTCTGGCCCTGGTCATTGCCTTTCTGGCCCAGGTCTTTCTGGCCTTTGCCCTTGGATTTCTGGCCCTGGCCGACCTGGACTTAGCCATGGCTGATGCCCTGGCCCTGGCCCTGGTTGGCCCTGGCCCTGGCACTGGCCCTGGCACTGGCCATGGCTGTTGTGTCCTTGGCCCTCACACTGGCCCTAGGTGTTCTGTCCTTGGCCCTCACACTGGACTTGGCCATGTTCCTGACCCTGGCCATTCTGACCCTTACCCAGGTCATTCTGGCTCTTGCCGTACTGGCCCTGGCCCTGGCCCTGGCCCTGGCCCTGGCTGGGTTGTCCTAGGCCGTCACACTAGACCTGGCTGTTCTGTCCTTGGCCCTCACACTGGCCCTGGACATTTTCTTGACCCTGGACATTCTGACCCTTACCCAGGTCATTCTGGCTCTTGCCGTACTGGCACTGGCCGTTCTGGGGCTGGCCCTGGCCATACAAGCCATGGCCATTCTGGCACTTGCCCTGGACATTCTAGCACTGGCCTTTCTGGCTCTGGCTTTTCTTGCCCTGACCCTGGTCGTTCAGGTCCTGGGTTCTGGTACAGGACTTTCTGGCCCTGGCCCTTGTCGTTCTGTCCCTGGCCTTTCTGGACTTTGCCCTTGGATTTCTGTCCCTGGCCATTCTGGACTTAGCCCTGGCTGATCTGGACTTAGCCCTGGCTGATTTGGCCCTGGCCCTGGCCCTGGCCCTTTCCTTTCTTTCTCTGGCCCAAGCACTTGCTCTGGATCTGGGTCTGGTTGTTCTATCCTTGAACCTGTCCGGTCTGTCCCTTGCCCTGGCCTTTCTGTCCCTTGCTGTTCTGGCCCTGGCCTTGAACGATCTGGCCCTGGCAGTTATGGCCCTGGCCATTCAGGCACTGGCCTTTCTCACCCTGGTTCTGTGCCCGGCCATTCTGTCCCTGGCCATGAACCTGGCCCTGGACCTGGCCCTGGCCTTTGCCCTGTCACTGGCCCTGTCCCTGGCTGTTTTGTCCATGGCCCTGGCACTGGACCTGGCCCTGATATTGGCCCTGGCCCTGGCCGTTCTGGCCCTGCCTTTCTGTCCTTTGCCCTTGGATTTCTGGCCCTGGCCGTTCTGGACTTAGTCCTGGCTGATTTGGCCCTGGCCCTGGCCTTGGCCATTTCTTTTCTTGCTCTGGCCCAAGCATTTGCTCTGGAACTGGATCTGGTTGTTCTAACCTTGAACCTGTCCGGACTGGCCCTGGCCCTGGCCTTTCTGTCCCTTGCTGTTGTGGCCCGGCCTTGAATGATCTGGCCATGGTAGTTATGGCCCTGGTCGTTCTGGCCCTGGCCTTTCTCACCCTGGTTGTGTCCCTGGCCATTCTGTCACTTGCTCTGAACCTGGCCCTGGCCCTGGCCTTTGCCCTGTCACTGGCCCTATCCCTGTATGTTCTGTCCCTGGCCCTGGCACTGGACATGGCCCTGATATTGGCCCTGGCCCTGGCAGTTCTTGCCATTACCCTGTTCGTTCTGTCCCTGGCCGATCTGGACCTGGCCCTGGCTGTCCTTGCCCTGGCCCTGGCCCTTGCCCTGGCCCTGTACCTGGCTGTTCTGTCCTTGGCCCTGGCCCTGGCCCTGGCCATGTTCCTGAACCTGGCCGTTCTGACCCTTACCCAGGTCGTTCTGGCTCTTGCCTTACTGGCCCTGGCCGTTCTGGGTTGGCACTGGTCATACAAGCCATGACAATTCTGGCACTTGCCCTGGACATTTTAGCAATGGCCTTTCTGGCTCTGGCTTTTCTTGCCCTGACCCTGGTCGTTCAGATCCTGGGTTCTGGTACAGGTCTTTCTGGCCCTGGTCATTGCCATTCTGTCCCTGGCCTTTCTGGCCTTTGCTCTTGGATTTCTGTCCCTGACTGATCTGGACTTATACCTGGCTGATGCCCTGGCCCTGGCCCTGGCCCTGGCTGTTCTGTCCTTGGCCCTCACACTGGCTCTGGCTGTTCTGTCCTTGGCCCTCACACTGGCCCTGGCCATGTTCCTGACCCTGGCCATTATGACCCTTACCCAGTTCATTCTGGCTCTTGCCATACTGGCCCTGGCCCTTCTGGGTCTGGCCTGGTCATATAAGCCATGGCCATTCTGGCACTTGCCTTGGACATTCTAGCACTGGCCTTTCTGGCTCTGGCTTTTCTTGCCCTGAACCTGGTCCTTCAGGTCCTGCGTTCTGGTACAGGACTTTCTGGCCCTGGCCCTGGTCCTTCCCGTTCTGGCCCTGTCCTTTCTGGCCTTTGCCCATGGATTTCTGGCTGATCTGGACTTAGCCCTGGCTCATTTGGCCCTGGCCCTGGCCCTGGCCCTGGCCCTTTCCTTTCTTGCTGTGGCCCAAGCACTCGCTCTGGAACTGGGTCTGGTTTTTCTATCCTTGAACCTGTTCGGTCTGTCCCTGACCCTGGCCTTTCTGGCCCTTGCTGTTCTGGCCAGGCCTTGAATGATCTGGCCATGGTAGTTATGGCCCTGGGCATTCTGGCCCTGGCCATGGCAATTCTGAACATGGCCGTTCTGTCCCTGGCCGTTCTGGCACTGGCCTTGAACAATCTGGCCCTGGCAGTTATTGCCTTGGCCATTGTGGCCCGGGGTTTTCTCACCCTGGTTCTGTCACTGGCCATTCTGTCCCTGGCCCTGAACCTGGCCCTGGACCTGGCTCTGGCCTCTGCCCTTTCACTGACCCTGTCCCTGGCTGTTCTGTCCCTGGACCTGGCACTGGCCATGGCCCTGGCACTGGCCCTGCACCTGGCCCTCGCCCTGGCCCTGCACCTGGCCCTGCACCTGGCACTGCACCTGGCCCTAGCCCTGGCCCTACACCAGGCCCTGGCACTGTCCCTGCACCTGGCCCTGGCCCTGCACCTGGCCCTGGCCCTGCACCTGGCCCTGGCCCTGGCCCTGCACCTGGCCCTGGCCCTGCACCTGGCCCTGGCCCTGGCCCTGCACCTGGCCCTGGCCCTGGCCCTGCACCTGGCCCTGGCCCTGGCCCTGCACCTGGCCCTTATAGGATATTCTAGAGCCTTCGTCCAGTAGTTGAAAGAAACAGAAGCAGACACCCACAGCTAAGCACTTAAGTGGAATTCCTAGAATCCAGTTGCAGAGACAGAGGATTGATAAGTACAGGGTTCAAGACCAGGTTCGAGATACCCACAGAATCACCTAAGCAAAACAATGCAGAGGTCATGACAGTTGGGAATCCATAATATGACTGACCTAAAACCCCTAAAAGTGCATCTCATTTAGAAGGCCTAGTAAGTGTAAGGGACCTCTGGCAGTGGAATCAGGATGTATCCCTGCTGTATGAAAGGCTTCAGGAGCCCATTCCCCATGGATAGATAGCAGCCTAGACACAAGGGGTTGGGCCTTGTCCCCGCCCCAAATGACTTTGTGGTTGGTACAGACATGAGAGGGACAAGAAACAGAGATTGATATGGTAAAATAACTTTGATTCTAGTTTAATGGAATTCATTAAAAGTAAGAATATGTAATAAGGTGGGGTCAATATGTTAGCTAACATTTGCTGGTGCCATTGTCCTGAAGAGCCAGAGCTTTGGGAAAGTTTATGGACATTGTCCTGAAGCAGTCACAGACTAACTTTGACTGTGGTATGAACACAATACCCCAGGGACCACTTTCTTCTTTGGTGACTAGGAAATCCTGAAATTCCTACCTCCGCTCTCTAAGAACCATTACTAAAGGCTTCTGCCACCATGCCTGGCCTCATCGCTTCAAGTTTACTTAGTGAGACATTAGATGTGATGAATAACATGAAGAATTACACTTAAATGTATAGAAAACATCTTACATCTGTGAACCTGGCTGTCTCCATTACTAGTAATAGACAGAACCCTTACAAGACATTCAGTGAGTTTTACAAGAGTAAATGATAAGGGAAAATAATATTTCCCATATTTGAAAAGACAATGGACTTTGAGGCAGAAAACCTGCATTTGATGGGCACCATCTTCTGTTACTGGAGTTTAGTACCAGAGACTCTTGTCTGGCTACACTAACAACCAGGCTCAGTCATTCATCATAAGTGAGCCAAGCTAATGAACTAACTTCTGTTGACAAGCCAAACTACAATACCAGCACTCTGGATTCAAGGTTAACAGATATCTCTCATGTTCTAGGACAGACTAATCTATAATGTGAATTCTATTTAAGACGGGATGTCATAGTAATACTATTCTTAAAAAGAAGAGAAAAAATACAAAAGTAAAATTAATGAAAATTTAAAGCATCTATATTCAGTTTGAACACTTATGAAAACAAAAAAAGAAAACAGTAAATAATCTATACAAGGGTCATAATAGTCATAGAATGCAAATATATGCAAAACAAAATTAGAAAGCTAAATATGGAATTTTTCCCATCTCTAAAGCACTCCCATATATTCGGTTCCTGTTTCTGCTATAAGGTGTTCATATAAGAAATCAATGTTTCTTTCATAGAGACATTTTCAAGACTCAAGACTTTTTCTACAATGTGATTCCCTGGAAAATGAGAATTTTATGAGTCTATAGTTGCCGTGGTGATAGGCCAAAAGTGGACCCCACAAAGTTGACTTATGATCTCCAAACAAATATCATTGTCTAAAAACTGGTAATCAATTTACAGACACACACATACATCAGGATTTGTTCTGTTTCTTTTTCTGGTAAAAATGTCTTTGCCATGGAATTTTACAGCATCTTTGCATGATCCATTTTGAAGGCAGTACTTCAAGTTGAAGCACCCATGGGCAAATAGTGAGAACATGAAGAAGCATGGAATTTAAAGTAATAATTACTTATATTCACATCCACAGCACAATAAGCTATGTTGTGGAATAATGGCATATGCCACGGGGTTGCTCATGCTGCCTGAGTGAGTTCCAGCATTTTTAAGTTGCAGAACAAACTCAATTCTCCAGGATGTGTGGAACAAAGTGTTGTGGACTGGAGTTTCTAGGACTGTAATCAGAAACAGCAGCTCAGTCCCATGTCAATTCCTCAGTCACTGAGTGTGGACAATTGGAAGACCAGCTATCATTGATGAAAGGAAGACAGAGACATAATATGATGTCAGGCAAGCAGATTCAGTCAATACTGAAAGCTCCATTTTATTCATACACCAAACTTAAGTAGTCAAACAAAGGTGCGGCAATGGAAGGGGACATCTATTAATATGTATAAAGGGAAAACAGAAATAGCTTCCACTAATGCTAAAGGTACTCCATAATTGCACATACTATGTGCCTTCAGGCACCCCATTGCTGCACTTCCTCCATTACTTCTGGGTGGTTAACCTGTCTACTCCCAAATCATTGCTATTTAGATAGGAGATATTCATCATCAAGGCACAGGTGTCCTGTAGCAGGAAATATAATGTCTTAAGGACAAAAGGAGTTATTGGAGCACTTTGAACTCATGACAAGTTGGAATGGATTCCCATTTAGGAGTTGAGAAACTTCAAACTGGCAGAATATATTCCAGGGTTGCCAAAGCCATACAGAAGCCTTGTATGCAAACAGATGATAAGATCTACCTTTAACTGCTTGGTGGCAGTGCAAATGTTTAATCCTAGGACCCAGGAGGCTGCCTGATTTTGCTTAGGTTGAGCCCAGCCAAATCCACAGAATGAGTTTAATTCCTGCACAGAAAAACCCTGTTTTGAAAACAAAAAGCAAAACAGAACAAAGTCACATAAAGGAACAGATCAACCTTCTGGTGGTAGCCTACATGTTTAAATGGTATTGAAGGAGGAAGCTTTCCCTCTTTGGCTGCTTACCCTAGCTTTGGGTACAAGTTTATTCTGTTACTATGACTAGTGCCTATTTTTTTTGGAATTTTGATGTATAACGACCAGCTTACACATCCATCCTGATAAACTAAAAAACTGCTGTACTCTTCAGATTCCCATTGGTAGGCAACCATTGTTGGACTAAATATATCACAGCTTGTGAGACATCGTAATAAATTCACTTTCTACATATATGGAGAGATTCATCCTACATTCCTTTAATGCAGAGAACTTTCATTACTGCAGTTGGTTTTTGTTTTGTTTTATTTTTTTATATGCTTACAGAAGATGTATTCCTCTGTAAATATTCAATTTTCCATGAAGACTATTTTCTCATTATGATGCCTTTGCCAAGTGTTTGCTCTGAATTTCAGGGATAAAATTCTACATTCATGGAGCCATCATCCGGCATTCTGCCACGAGAAAGATCATTTATCTTTTTTTGAGATGTGGTCCCTGCTTTTCTTTACTGATTATCTGTAGTTCCTGTGACAAACAGGTAAAAAATCAAATTTAGTTCAACAAAACTCAGTGTTTATCCAAATAACAAATAACACATTTTGCATTCCTAAATCTTTTTGTGGTAGTTAACAAATATTTGGAGCTCCCTTCCAACTTTTTCACCAAGAATCACTCAATCCATTTAAGTAATTATATTTAGCTAGCAACACTGTGTCTAGGAGGAAGAAAGGTAAATGCATGTGTACTACAGAATGATAGCACAGTTCAGCTATAGGACAATTGCTATAGAAATGCACATCACTGCTGATGTAGAAAAGTCTTAGTGCTAGAAGGCAATCAGTAACCATTGCAATTAGTCCTTAAGCACTCTGCAACCACCTGGGAGGTGCCTTTATCACCCAGGCCTTAATAGCTAATCAGGCCCCTTTGTGATGTGCCTGTCAAAAGAAGTGCAGGGCCCTTCTGGTCTGGATTTGAAGAGAAACTACAGCCAGTGGTTTTGAGTGATGTGCTTTGAGGAAGGGCAAACTGGAAAACCACAGCATGGTGAGTGAGGGGCTGCCGTCCTCAAATCGGTGGTGGGAGATAGGTGATGGATCCAGTGTGGTGGATATTCCCTGGATCTTGGTGGGAAGCTGCAAGGAGACAACCTGTCCCCTGAATTCTCATGTAGTTCTTGAAATTACCAGAAGCTAGAGGCAGCCCCAAATAACTATTCTGTGGGCTGTATCTGCTTTGAGTACTGTGAGCAGGGAGGTGTCTATGGAAACCTATTTTAAGTCAACTTCTACATACTTCAGGTGCACCCACTGAAAGCAAGGCAACAAACTTCCAGAGCCCTTATACTTAAGTACCTTTTATAAGTTCAGCCGTTTGCATTGTAATTTTATGTGTAAGATCCATGTATTGTTAATTTTCTGCAGGTTGTAAAAGGCATCTCATGTAAGGGTAGCACTTCACTATTGAGCAGTGATCTACAAGAGTAGAATTTGTAACACAAACGATTTACAAATGCTTTTGAGATATTATATCTCATAAAGTAGAATTTAACTGAGGTAGTACTGCCTCTAAAACACACAAAGATAAGTGTATGCTGATCAGTCGTGTTAGAATTTTGAATCCTAGATACACATTTGTTGTCCATGGTTTTCCAGACATTAGTCTCCAAACCATTACACAGAAGCTACTCCTGTGTTGCAACAGCATCTAGTCCCTTAACCTTATCATACACCTGCCCCAATACAAGCTGCTCAGAGAGATATTAGAGTGTCATAAACAACCTTAAATTATATAGTTGCAGTTTTCTTCTCCAGAAAAGCATAGTTCTACCACTGTGGCAATAGGACACCAGATTTTAAAAAGTAAACCAATGATGTATGAGTGGCCTGATAAAGCAAAGCTTTTACTTAGGTCCTCATGCAGGGATGAGAAACATTCTTAGAAGAGATAGTAACAACCAGGGGCCTAGGCCTTGAAAGCTTTTCCTAAGGGCCTGGTGTATTGACAATAATACACAGAACCTCGCCAAAAACCAGGTATTTGCATTGGAGAGCTGGTAATTGTATGGAACAAAGCCTTTGTGGACAGGTTGCTTCAGATATGTAGATATAAACTACATAGAGCTATGGTTCTCAGTCCCAAGGCCACTGTGGGCTTAGTCAGCAATGATCATGAGATATCCTGTATTCCATTGTTTTAGTGGTGTTCTCCTGAGTTTGTCCCATTTAATGGGTTTCTACTTACTTCACGTAAGTGTCCCCTTTCCTTCCATTTCCTCTGTGGAAATAGTATACAAGTCTATTCTCCTTAAGAAACTTTTCATGGGACACATCTCCCTATCCCAGCTTTTTTTTTTAAAAAAAAATCTTTTCTACCTTCTACATTTCCTATCTATCACATTTTCCATCACCTTCACCTCAGGATCCTATATATGGAACAGGTCCTTCAGTTTTGGGTATCTGGAGGCCTTTAGGAAGAGTACTGGGAACACATTTGCTGTGTAATCCTCCCATCTCCCTACGTAGCTAGACATGCTGTCTCCAGTCTCTACTGAAATTGTTCACTGTGTAAAATGGAGCTTGAAGCAAAAGCCATTTAAGAAGGATAGCATATATGAAAAGCAAACTATGTCTAGGCTGGCTCCTCTCTGAGTATTTTCCAGAGATAGATATATGTTATGTTAGAAATATTTGTCTTTATGGACCGCCTCTCTGGGCAAAGTGATTTCTCCCTGGGAAGGCACATTAATGCTACAACAGATGCATTTGCATCTTGTTAGAAGAATGTTTATGAGATAATACCTCATGTTGATGCAAGTAGCATTGGTTGTACTCTGTTGCTCTCCACACAATGGCCTTGCTGTCTTCTGTACTATACCTTCAAATTTCTTAAATTACTGTAACGCCTAAGAGATTTAAATTTTCCATTAGAGTCAGGTAGCCAAATATCCAATGAAGCCACAGGAAAAGCATTTCCAAGTGGAGCATTGCTTCTACCTTCAGTGCAGAATAAGGAAAATTGTTTACACTGCAGGAGGATTCAGGGTAAGCAACCAGGTGCTGAATTCACCACTATGAAAAAAGTACATGACTGTGGTAAGGGGAGTGATTTTGTTATTTCACAGCATGTTTTAATCTGTCAAGTGTTTGAACACAGACCAGAGTATGTAGGTGTACAGTTTGTGAGGGATGAAATGAAAGGCAGGATTGCTCAGTGGCTAGTGTTGCCACTTTTGTGGGTGGAGCTTCTTTCAGTGTCCATCAGTCATCTTGGAGGAAATGGGTGGTGCCAGCAGCTGGCCTGTCTCTCTGTTAAAAAAGCTTTTTAATGAGACATTTTAAATGCCATATTCTCTAGATCTCTGAGCATTTGACTGTTTAGCATACCTTAGTATACAAAATATCCCTGTAATTAATCTGTTTTGACAACTGGATCCAAGCTGAGCGGCTGTGGAGGGATATTTTACATAGGGCCCTACAGCCTGACTGTAACTGGTTTTTACTTAGTAGGTTACACTTATAACCATAGAGGACAAAGAGGTAGAGAAAAACTCCCTGTGATAATAGAGGCTTAACCTTAATAAACAGCTCACAGGAAAGACTGGGTGGCATAAATATTTTGTTAGCTTGAAATAGACATTTATAACCTTAAATGTTTACCACCATTCAAAGGCACATAGCAATTTAGAAATATTTGAGACTTAGTACAATTGAATTTAAGTTGTATGAAGTTAGCTTACATTTACATAAAGTTAAATTTAAGTTAAATGTACAGATATATTAAACAGGACTGTGTAAAATTGAGAAGGACTTGAATGTGAAGCTATGTATGACATTTTGAAAAGAGAAATTAGAAACAAAGAATAAACAATAAAGCAAATAAAAGAATAAAAGCAAAAGGTAAATGAATTACCGGTTCTGTTGGCAGCAGAAACTGGCTAGACTCCCTGTGCCTAGGTGGCTGGTGTAGCAGAGGGAAGAACCATGGGGGGTCAGGCTAGGCCACGTTGTCAAAATGGCAGCTGCCATAAACATATCCCCAACAGCTGGCAGAAATTATAATATTTTGAGATTCAATTTTGTCTTGAGTAGATGCTGCCTCAGCCCAGCCTACTTCCCTGAGACAAGCAGCAGTTCCGGCGGGGAGGAGAGTTTTAGTGTGGCAGAAAGAGAACAGAACCAAGTTGAGGGTAAGAGTTTGTTTAGCAAAGAGATAGAAAAACCCTCCTTCCATCTACCTGTTCGCTGGCAGTAATTTGAAAGATCCTGTAAAATATGTGGATCTAGAGAGCTGTTATGTGGCCAATTTGAATTTCCTATGGGATATCTAGGTTACTAGGTTCCTAGTTAGCCACAGCCACTATGTCTCTAGTTAGCTACACACAATATATCACTACTTACCCACCCATACTAAGTCACTAGTCAGCCAATTCACTAGCTAGCCAAAAATAACAAGAAAATAGTGAGACACACACACACTGATATAGTAGTTAGCCATTCTCCTATGTATTTCTATGTATTTAGTCAACTACACACCTAAGTCATTAGTTAGCTACAAAGACTAGGTCACTAGTTATCCACACACATTAAATCAGTAGTTAGACACATACACTATGTCAGTAGTTAGACACATACTAAGTCTGTCCAAAAGAAAAACAGCTCACACTAAGGTGGTCCCAGGACTTGGGAATCAGGCCTTTGATCCCAGCAGTAGGGATTTGGAGATAGGAGTGACATGGCTGGACAGAGAGAGGAAGATAAGATAGAGGAGACAGAAGAGCATGCAGTGAGATGATTTTGTTTGAGCAATTAGTCCGAGGGATCGAAGAGATAGCAGTCAATCTGAGGAGGCAGTGTGAGGACAGGAGCACCACATGGCTTGTCTGAGAATAGGTAGAGAAAAGAACTCTAGTAGCCAGATGCACTGAATCTGTGATCCTTCAGTTTTCACCCTCCCCTCCCTGATAGGTTACTGTGAGTTTTTACTAGTAAGATCTATTAGAACTTGTGCTGGAAGTGATGTTCTCTCTTTGGAAGTGTGATATTTAAAAGTCATTAGAGGTAAAAATTTTAAATTATTAAAATATTAACTTTATTATTTGAAAATTTACATTGGTATCTTTTTAATGTTTTTAATTTTCTAAAAAAAATTTAAACATATCAAACCAGTTCATTCCACCTTACACCCACCCTCCTTCTTCCCCTCTCTCCCAACTTCCCGAGCCCACGACCACTCTCCCCTCCCATCCAATGGACACTATACACATAGGGTGATGCATTCCAGGAGAGGTCATCTAAATCTTTCAAGTCATTTGAAGTAGGGACTAAAATATCTCTCCTGTCTCAAGGTTAATGCATTATACCTCCATGGGGATACTCCACCAAAGTCTTTTTAGCAACAGGGATGTTTCCTGATTCTACTGTCTGAAGTCCCTTAGACTGCACAGGACATTTAGCTTAAACCCATGTTCAGGGGTATCACGGTTAAATAAGGATCAGGATAAACAAATAGGCCGAATAGATGTTTATTTAGGGAGAAATAACTTACAATCTAGACAGATAAACACCAGGAAATTCAACCCAATCCTCTCCTGTCCGAGTCACGCCAGCAATAGTGCTTTTACCGGCTCTCCCTCCAACTTCCTTCCACAGGTCACTTCCGCCCATGGCTTCACCCCCCAATGGGCGTGGTCAGTGCCACAGAAGGACTATCTCACTACAATTCCCCTTTTAGTCTAAAGAAAAGATTTAGGCTTAATACAAAACTATATACAAAACAGTGAATAACAAGTGTGCTCTAAGAAAAGGAAAATCGAGTACAAAATGACCTACATATCTAGTCCTAGGGTGAGGGCATAATGGAGTTTACAACAGAGTTGTCCTAAGCTGGAAAATGTAAGTCTAGTACCTAATATATCTAAGTAGGAAGAGAGAATAATAATTGTGATAGTTGAATCTTCAACCTCTTCAAGATCTGAGAAGGAAATTAACAATACTAGAGTAGACAGGAAATGTGGATGGACAACTTCCAAAAGGTGCAGCAAGGACAGAAACAGCAACCCACCTGAACAGTCACCCTAGGTCTCACAGCAACGTTGGTACATCCAGTTTTGGCTAATGCCAAGAGAACTTGACAGACCACAACCGTTATTAAATATGAATCACAGTTAACACTATTTAATCCATTAACATTTAGCAAGATTAAAAGAAACTATTCTATTATCTATCTTAAATTTGTGAGTCTAAAGTCCTATATGTAAATTTTCTTTAAGCATAAGTAAGGAAAGCTATAACCATAACTATCTGTCTTCAACTACTTCAAAGACAACAGAAGGATAATATATAAGCTCTAGAAATGACAGAGACAACTCACTGCCTGGTCACCTGAAGTTCTTTTGTAATCTTTCATCTTCAGCCCATAGGTCATGGTGTGTCTGGCAGACTCTTCAGCAAACCAGGAAACTTTGTATGGCAGTTTGTCAGTCATTTTCCTCTGTGTCCTGCAGACTGTCTGGCAGACTTTTCCATGAAGCAGGAACTCTATAGCAATGTCCATCTTGCATCTGCAGTCACTTTTCTGTCTAAATAAAACCCCACTTCTGACACCAGATATCGTGGTTAAATAAGGATCAGTATAAACAAATAGGCCCAATAGATGTTTATTTAGGGAGAAATAACTTATAAATTACACAGATAAACACCAGGAAATTCAACCCAATCCTCTCCTATCCAAGTCACACCAGCAAGAGAGCTTTTACCGGCTCTCCCTCCGACTTCCTTCCACACGTCACTTCTGCTCATGGCTCCACCCCCAATGGGTGTGGTTAGTGCCACAGAAGGACTATCTCACTACACAGGGGTCTGTGTCATTCCCATGTTGGATTCCCAGCTATAAGTCTGGAGCCCCATTAGCTCCTCCTTGTTCAGGTCAACTGTGTCTATGTGTTTCTGCAGTGTGGCCTTGTCCTCCCTCTCTGTATCTGAATTCCAGTTTGGCTCAGTGTTTAGTTGTGCATGTATGCTTCTGTTTCCATCAGCTACTAGATGAGGGCTCCATGATGGTGGATAAGTTAGTCATTGATGTCATTGTCAAGGAAGGGAATTTATGGTAGCCTTTACACTGTTGCACAAATTGTTGGGGTCACTCTTGTAGGACTCTGGACATTTCTCTAGGTTCAGTTTCCTCTTCTAACTTATAATGGCTAAAATTTTTATAGTCTCTATCTCTCTTCTCCTCTCCTAGCTATCCTCTTCTCTTCTCATCTCTTCTCAATTGCATTCCTTTTCTGACCAAATCTTACTACTCTCCTACTTCTTTCCTTTTGTTAGTTCACTCTCCACTCACTACCCCCCAAATCCCATATGCTCTGGGGACAGTGTCCCTTCCTGCTTCTGTGAAACTCTTAGAATACTCCTTGTATCCTAGTTTCTCTGGCAGTGTGATTTGTACGGTGGTTATCTTTTGCACAATGTCTAAAATCCACATATGAATGAATACATACCATGTTTATCTTTCTATGACTGGGATACCTCATTCAGGATGGTTTCTTCAAGTTCCATCCACTTGTCTGTGAGATTCAAGATTTCGTTGTCCACCCCCCACCCACGGCATAGAGTAATATTCCATTGTGTAACTGTGGCACATCTCCATTATACATACTTCAGTTGAGGGGCATCTAAGTTGCTTCCATGTTCTTGCTATTATAAATAATATTGCTATGAACATATGTGAGCACAAGTCTTGGTTCCATGGATGTGGATCATTTGGTTATGGGCATAAGAGTTAGGTTACTGGGTCCTGTGGTAGACTGATTCTCATTATCCTGAGGAACAGCCATGCTAGTCTGCAAAATGGCTCTTCAAGTTTACAGATCCACCTGCAAAGCATAAGTTGACATTGCTGTTTCCAATTTTAGCCATTCTGACAGAAGTAAGATGGTATCTTAAAGTTGTTTTAATTTGTATTTCCTTGTTAGCCAAAGATATTGAACACTTTCTTAAGCGTATTTCATCATTCCTCCTATTTAGAGTTCTCTATTCAGTTCTATACCCCATTTCATAGAATTATTTGGTGTTTTGTTGACTAGTTTTTTTGAGTTCTTTGTATATTTTGGAGATCAGCCCTTTGTCGGATGTAGGATTGGTGAAAATCTTTTCCCAGTCTGTAGGCTGCCATTGGGTCTTGTCCACTGTGTTCTTTGCCTTAGAGAAACTTCTAAGTTTGAATAGGTCCCATTCATTATTTGTTGATCTCAGTGTCTATGCTTCTGGAGTGATTGTCAGGAAACAGTCTCCTGTACCAATTAGTTCAAGAGTACCTCTAATTTTTTTTTCCTAAGAGGTTCAGTGTGGATGGATTCATGGAGGGATCCATTTGTACTTGTGTTTTGTACATGGCTATAGACATAGATCTATCTTCATTCTTCTATATACCATCATCCATTTGTACCAGCACCACTTGTTGAAGATGCTTTCCTTATCCCATTGTACACTTTTAACTGTTTTGTCAAAAGTCAGATGCTCATATGTGTTTGGGATAATACCAATATTTTCTATTAAATTTCATTGAGCTACTTGTCTATCTTTGTGCTAATACAAGGCTCTTTTCACAACTATAGCTCTGTAGCAGATCTTAAAGTCAGGGATGATGATGCCTCGTGAAGTTCCTTTATTATACAGGATGTTTTGGCTATTCTTGTTCTTTTGTTTTTCAATATAAAGTTGATTATTATCTTTTCAAGGTCAGTGAAGAATTGTGCTGGCATTTTATTAGATATTGAATTGAATATGTAGATTGCCATTGAGAAAATTGCCATTTTTACTATATTTATTCTACCTATCCATGAGATTGCGAGATCTTTACATATTCTGGTGTTTTCTTTAATTTCTTTTTGTAAATACACAAATTACTATTATATAGGCCTTTCACTTGTTTGATAAATGTTACCACAAGGTAGTTTATGTTGTTTGTGGCTATTGTACAGGATGATGTTTCTCTGATTTATTTATTAGCCCCTTTGTTGTCTGAATATAGAATGGGTACAATTTTTTTTTTTAGTTTATCTTGTATGCTGAAACATTGCTGAATGTGAATTTCAGCTGTAGGAGTACCATGGTAGAGTTTTCTGGTTGCTTATGTAAACTATCATATCTTCTGAAAATTGAGAATGTTTGAGTACTTCCTCTAAATTTGTATCCTCATGATTTCCTTTTCTTGTCTTATTTCTTTAGATAGCACTTCAAATACAATAATGAAGATATATGGAGACAGAGGGTAGCCTAGTCTTTGTACTAATTTTAGAGGAATTGCCTTAAGCTTCTCTAGATTCAGCTTGATATTTTCTCTGTGTTTACTACATATTGCTTTTATTATGTTTATATAAATTCCTGTTATCCCTGATCTCTACAAGACCTATAACATGATAGGATGTTGAATTCTGTCAAAGTTTTTTTCTACATCTAGAGAGATGATCATGTGATTTTTCATTTTTAGTTTGGTTATATAGTGATATATTTGAAATATTTTCATATGTGAAGCCATTCCTGCAAACCAAGGATGAAGCCTACTTGATCATAGTAGATGATTTTTCTGATATGTTCCTGGATTTGGTTTTCCAATATTTTCTTGAGTATTTTTGCATCAATGTGCAGGAGGGATATTGTTCTATAATTTTCTCTTAGTTGTGTCTTTGTGTGAATGGGTATCAAGTTGATTGTAGCCTCAAAAAAGTGTTTTGTAATGAAACTTCTGTTTCTATTGTGTGGAACAGTTTCAAGAGTATTAATATTAGCTCTTCCATGAATTTTCTGTAGAATTCTTCACTGAAGAAAACATCTGGCTCTGGGATATTTTTTATGTTGGAAGGCTTTCTATGATTGCTCCTACTTTGTTAGTTGCTATAGGTCAATATAAGTTGTTTGTCTAGTCTTGATTTAATATTGTTAAGTAAGAGTTATCCAGAAACTTGTTCATATCCTTTTAATTTTCAAATTTTGTGGAGTATACGTTTTCAAAATATAACATGAAAATTGCCTGGATTTCCTCAGTGTCTATTGTTCTGTACCCCTTACCCCTTTTTGTTTCTGATTTTGTTAATTTCCATTTTCTTTCTTTGCTTTTTGTTTAGTTTGGATAAAGGTTTGTCTCCCTTGTTAATTTTCTGAAAAAAAAAAAAAAAGCAACTCATTATTGCATTGATTTTTTTTTTTGTTGTATTGTATTCCTGCTTTCTACTTTATTGTTTTCAGCCCAAAAATTGATAATGGGGCCTACTCCTGAGGGTTAAGTTTGCTTCATTTTTGTCCTAAGGTTTTCAGTTGTATTGTTAATTCTCTAATGTGTCTCTCATCCGTTTTCTTCATATGGGAACTGAATGCAATCAACTTCCTTCTTAGCAGTGATTTCAAGGTGTCCCATAAATTCATGTATGTTGTATCCACAACCTCATTGAATTTTAGGAATTCCTTAATTTCTTTATTTCTTCTTAGACCCAAGTATGTTGAAATTGAGCATTATTCAGTTTCTATGAGTATGTAGGGTTTCTGTGATTTGTTGTTGTTTTTATTGAATTCCAATTATAAAGCATGGTGGTCTGATAAGATACAGGGTAATATTCAAAAGTTTTTGTATCGGGTGAGGATTTTTATGTTGCCTAGTATATGGTCAATTTCAGAGAATGTTCCATGTGGAGCAGAGAAGAAGTTATATTCTTTTTTGTTTGGATGGAACGTTCAATAGGTGTCTGTGAAAACAATTGAGACATAACTTCTGTTAGTTCATTTGTTTCTTTGTAAAGTTTCTGACTTGTGGTCCTGTCTATTGGTGAGAGTGTGGTGTTGAAGTCTCCCACTCTAAGTGTGTGTGGTTTTATGTGAGGTTTGAGTTTTAATACCATTGCTTTTACAAATGAGGGTGCGTTTGTATTTGGGGCATAGAGGTTCAGAATTGAGGTTTTGTGCTTAGGATTTCACCTGTGATGAATACAAAAGGACTTTTTTCATCTCTTTTTATTGATTTTGGTTTGAAGTCTAATTTGTTAGGTATTAAGGTAGCCAAACCTGCTTGCTTCTTGGGTCCAGTTCATTGGAAGATCTTTTCCAAGCCCTTTACCCTGAGTAACATCTATCTTTGAAGCTTAGATTTGTTTCTTGTGTGCAGCAGAAGGTTGGATTCTGTTTCCGGATTCATTCTGTTAGGCTTTCTCTATTTATTAGTGAGATAATACCATTAACATTGAGGGAAAGTAAGGGACATTGTTGGTTAATGATTTTGGTTTATGATTTGATGTTGGCAGTGGTTTTGTGTATATATTTACTCTGCATTCCCCTTGGATTCTTTTGAAGTTAGATTATCTATTTCCTATGGGTTTTTGAGCTGTGGACATGCCACAGGCAGAGCATGATGTGGAGCCAATCCAGGGAATTTCCAGGTTAGGTTGTGGGGGGAATTTCACGCAAATTTTTCCCAGACTCACTCTAGCAGAATCCTGGCAATCAGGGTCATAGATCCTGGTACACAGAGTTTCAAGTGGTTCCTGCACGGATAGGCAGATCTAGCCAGGGCCTGACACTCTCCTTCTGAATCCTCTCTAGCAGAGGCCCAGCGATGGGGGGCAAGCATCCAGCACCATGGACTCAGGATGGTGGCAATGATATGTGGATCTAGCTGGGGCCTGGCATTCTCCAAGTGAGGCCTCTAGCCAATTATGGTATCTGTTTTTCTAGCTTTTTTCTTTTTAATATTTATTTATTTTTGAGACCCCATTTTTTTGTGACTCTGCTGCTTGTACCACAACTATATCTTGTATACCATGCTTGTCTTGAACTCACAGAGATAAGCTTCCATCTGCCTACTGAACACTAGCGTTAAATGCATGTGCCACCACCACCCAGCTATTGGCATCTTTTTAAATATGTTCTTTAAACATATTACTGCTTGTATCTCTGTGCTGCTGCTCTCCTATGTTTCTTAGATTTTACTTATTCCATTTCTTTTGTCAAGTGATGTTTATTATTGATTTCTAAGTAGAGCAAAGTTTTTTTTTAACTTTGGGTTGTCTTATGCTGTATAATTGAGAATTGTTTTGAACTCTGAATCCTGCTTATCATGTACAGTGCTACGAAGAAAAACCTACACTTCCTTCCTGCCTGGCCCTTGACTGGTAAGTGAGAAGGAAAATAGACCAGAAAATGAGTGAACTCCCAAGATCTCTGATTAGTGTGGGAACTTATATATGAAGAGGGATTTGTGCAAGGATTGAGTTCATGACCCACTTGGATACTCGTGGAGTCACAGTGCAGAATGGGAGAGGAAGGATATAAGCTGAGATTTCCTCCTTCAATGATAGTTGAGGTGAGCAATGTGGAATCAGTTAATCATTCATACATAATCCATAATTTTCCTGGTGGGCAGCTTCTTGGAA
Organism: Phodopus roborovskii; assembly: GCF_943737965.1. Classification (NCBI taxonomy): domain Eukaryota; kingdom Metazoa; phylum Chordata; class Mammalia; order Rodentia; family Cricetidae; genus Phodopus; species Phodopus roborovskii. Next base: position 433,515 of record NW_026126826.1, on the reverse strand, counting down.
TCCCCAGATGAGGGCTATCAAGAATCTGGATATAGGAGAGACCTTATCATGAATACAAATTGCTATAGTTAAAGTATTCATCCAAAACTGGTCTGGGTGAACTATTGTGTACTATGTAACAGGGCTGATATTTTTTGTGGTTTTGGATGTACAGTCTGAGAGAAAAAGTTTGAAAAATCCTTGGTGTGCTCTATTGAAACCACATGGAGCTATGCTTATTAGGCCCATGGACACTGTGGCCTTAGTCAGTAATGTTAATGGGATTGCCTGTTTTCCCCCTGTACTCCACTGCTTGAGTAGCCTTCTGAGGTTGTCCTATCAAATGGTAAATCCTGCTAACTTTTTAGAAGTCTATCGTTTCCTTCCATTTTCCCATAGATGTAGTATACAAGAAGCTATTCCTCATGAGAAGCTTACTTAGAATAACACATGGATTAACCAATAACTCCCTGCACCAGCTTTAATCGTTTCTTTGTTCTGCCTTCCCTACTTTTCTCATCTTCTAACACTTCTCCCTCCAGATCTGCTGTTCGAAGTTACTCCTGTACTATGAAATATTATGGTGCTATCTTTTCTGTTGAAAGCTTACATTGTCTTACTGGCCCGACTCGAAGTATCTGTCTCCTAAAACAACTAAGGCTATTTATTATTGCACCAATAAACTCTATCTCAAAAAAAAAACAATAACAACAAAAATAACCCTCTGTTGTAGGTTCTTTCCTTTTTGATCATTACCAGAAATGAAAACAATTTGTCTATACAGACATATTTCTTTACTTATTTCTTAAGTCTGTGGCAATGTCCTTATGTCCTCTTGATTATCCCTGCTTAAACTACATTATTGGATGCCCTCAGTGGAATTTTTGGGACCAAGCTTCTTAAAAACATTATTTTTGGATACCAATTACTTATACGGATATGTTTAATAAACAGAACTCATTAATTTGTAACACTGCTCATTAAATTAAAATATAATTCTCTGAACGATGGCAGAATATTACCCCATTTGCATAGAGAAATCTAGACCATATGGTGTCTCTCTTTGAAACAAATATCAGTAACTGCAGGGTCAGAAGCAGAACAGTTTAGGCATCCTTTTGAGTTAATTTTGTAAGAATCTGTGTGTATAAGTTCTCAACACATAGAGTCATCGGTAGCTGGGTAACATTACACAAAAATCTCAGGTTACATGGATGAATTTTTCTTTCTTTTTTTTTTTTTGACAAAAAGTTGATGGTGTTTACCCCTCTTATTTTTTTCTCTTCCTCCCCTTTTTTCTTTCCCTAATATTGTACACCTCTAGATCACTGAATGGTTGTTGTAGGTGTAGAAGCCATGCTGTATAAATATATGTACTATATGGTTTTCATAATCCTATTGGGATTCTAACTGGTTCCCATTTGCATGAATCTTTGTAATCAGATATCATTTTATAGGGTGTTAGAAATTTAGTTTTCACTGTATTTGAGTCATGTTGCAAATTTTTCTTATACAGAATATGTATACTAATGCAACGTTTTCTCAATGATTATTGTTTAATTTTTATTTATGTAATCTGTTTTATTCTTGATGTTTTCAATCTGGAAATCACATTTACTGTTTTGCTCAGCACATATTCTACTTGGGGATGACCTGAGTAAGATTCAAAAACCCAAAATTCTATGCTCAATACACTGTCACCTCCAGATGCAGGGTATCTGACAATCTCTACTATGGTATGTAATAATTACACATGGGAAACATCTTTCACACACAATCCAAATATATAAAAACTGGGAACGAATTTGTTTTCAAAATGTTTGTTATTGAAGCTGAAAGACCCGCTGAGAGAGTGGACCCTCACGCCCCAACTCAGGAAAGGTAGTACCCCCAAATCACTCATAAAAAGTGGTCTTGATGAAAAGCATGCCAGACAGATAGCTGGGAAGCCAGCATGGGACTGACTCAGGCCCTCCTGAATATGGGTCTCAGCCAGAAGGACTGAGCAGTCTAAGGGACCTCAGACAGTGGAGCCAGGATGTATTCCTGGTGCACAAAAGGACCTTGCAAACACATCCTCCATGGAGGGAAACTCCCTTAATCTAGAGACAGGAGAGAAGCCCTAGTCCCTACTTCACATCACCTGTCAGACCTACATGAATCCTACTGGAGGGCATTCCCCTACATATGGAATTGGGGTGGGGGGATGGGATGGTGGTTAGAGAGCCTGTGAGAGGGCAGAGAGTGTAAAACGTAGGGATGGAGTGAGGGATGTTGGGAGGGAGAGAGAGGGAACTGGGATTGACATGTAAAATAATAAATTAAATTTTAAAAAAATGCTTTGACTCCAAAATGTAAGTTCAAGGACAATTTACTGGGGAAAAGGATTTCTATTTTTGTTTCAACAGAAAATGAAAAGATGTGGATTCCTTCCAGACTAATGTGGTTTGATCAAGTCAGACCACGTGATACAGAGTATCAGGTGATCCTACATTCAAAACAGCTGGACAAAGCAGCCTTACAGACTACAGCCAGGATTTCTGAATCTTCTTTGAATTCCCCATGACAGTGCCCCTTACCAGCAGGAAGTAGTTTGGAAAGAACAACGTCCAAATTCCCAAATATTGTCTATAAATGTTTGGTTTCCTTTAAATAGATTTAGTTATATAAAATAAAAAAAAATTGTGAAAGAAACATACCAAGCTAAGTATGGGCATTCATAAGAAAAAAAAAAGGCTAAAGTCAAGTATGATGTCTAACATGTTCACAAAATTATTTACATGATGTAGGTTTCCTCTTCCATGATTTCTTCCCTATTACCTGATATCAAGATGATAAAGCAGGATATAAAATACTTACAGGTTTAGAAATGTGAATGAACAAAATTATGGCAAGTTCATTGCCATGACCTATGTCAGTTTTCTGAGAACATACTTTAGTTCCTCCTACAGGAATAATCAATGGTGTATCCTTCTTTTGAGAAATCATGAACAATCACAAACTAACACACTGACATCACATAATTAAAATTAAATCAAATTTCTAAACAGATTTCCATATTTGAATATTTTTCTCTAATGAGTACTCAATCCTGTAACCATAGTGTTGAGGGTCTTAAAGTCTTAATAGTTTTCCTGCAACATTAATTATTTCATGTAAAAGAAAGTAAGCATGAAGGATTGGGCTTAGAGATAGCAATCCATCTGAATGAGGTTTTTATGTAAATCAAGTCAAGGGTTACCATTAAACATGGTTCCCTTACCAGTGAATTTCCAGGACTTTTATCCTCATGAGTTTGCAAGTAAGAACAAAACAGAGACATTGTAGTGCTTGAACTGATTGTTCACACGTGTCAGATATTTTTCTCTCCAGAAAACTATGTAACTCAATGTGTGTTGAATGAAGACCATACCACATTCTTTCTAGGAAGATTGCTTTCCATAAGGGTTTTCTTAGGCTAACAAAGATTATTGGGATAAGCAAAGTGCACAGCATTACAACAATGGTTACATGTATAGGGTTTCTATGCAGTATGATTTTTTTTATTATAAAGACTAATGATATATAGAGAGGCTTTACCACATAGGATATATTCAGTATCTTTCAAGTATACATTCTTTTATGACTTAAGAGAATGCTGGGATGTGCAAAGTCTTTGTCACATTCATGGCATCCATAAGGTTTCTCTCCAGTATGTGTTCTTATATGACTTTTAAGCACATCATATGTTGTGAAAGCTTTACTACATTGACTACATTCTTAGGGTATCTCTCCAGTACGTGTTTGTTTATGACGTACCAGATTGTTGAGTTGTGAAAAACCTTTACCACATTGATTACATCCATAAGATTTTTCTCCAGTATGTGTTCTATGATGAGACTGGAGATTACTGGCACATGAAAACGCTCTACCACATTTATTACATATATAGGGCTTCTCTCCATTATGTGTTCTTATATGTCTTTTAAGATGACCACTACTCGTAAATGCCGTACCACCTTGATTACATACATAGGGTTTCTCCCCAGTATGTGTTCTATGATGAGACTGGAGTTTACTGGCACGTGAAAACGCTCTACCACATTGATTACATACATAGGGTTTCTCTTCAGTATGTGTTCTATGATGAGATTGTAGCATACTAACTTGTGAAAATGCCTTACCACATTGGTTACATACATAGGGTTTCTCTCCAATATGTGTTATTTTATGACATACTATATGACTGTATTGTGAAAAACATTTACCACATTGATTATAGTCTTGTTTTTTTTTCCCTCCAGTATATGTTTTAATATGTCCTTTAAACATAGTATGTCTTGCAAACATTTTACCACATTGACTACATTCTTAGGTGTTTTTTACCATGTGTGCTCTTTCACTGAGAAGAATGAAATTGTGACATGCAAAGACTTCACCATACTCTAGACTTCTATATGGTTTCTCTCCAGTATGTAGTTTTTCAAGCCATTGAAAATGCCTGTAAACCACAAAGTTTTTCACACATTCATTGTGTATATTCACAGGATTATCTCCCTTATGGCTTCTTTGATTCCTGCAAAGATAATTAGCATATGTAAATCTTTACCACATGCATGAAACTAAAGAAACTTTCTACATGTATAAAATAAAGTTGTAATTTGGCCTAATTGTAAACAAGAATCAGATCTTGAGTTTTACATTCATAATGCTTCTCTAATGTGGTATTGTTTTGTTTTCATTGAAGATACCTGTGGATTCAGAGTAAGACCTTTATTTCATGGCCCTCAATTATGGCATTTATTTACATAAAATCTCCCACATAATTGAAAAAACTGAAACAACTTAGAGCTTTGCCATATTTATACCATTTATCAGTATTTCCTTCATAGAAATCATACTACATTGGCTAAATATACAAGTACAAATATAAGCATTCACAAATTCCAATAGTCATATGGATTTTCTACAGTGTAAATTGATGGTATCTTTCAGATGACTTAGGAATACTGATAAATTTGAAAGTTGTTTATACTCAACAAATATCTTTCATTTCTTCTCACTGTCATAAGAGAGGTATATTGCTTCTTTCCACATTCTAAATCCACATGGCTTGTATTTAAAGTAAACTAAATACTTTTTTTTCCTACATTTTCTAATACAGAATGTCTCTGTGTAAACCTAGCTATCCTGGAACTCACATTGTAGACTGGGGTGATCACAAACTTAAGGGATCCACCTTGCTCTTGACCATGAATGTTGGAAGCAACTACGCAGCTCTACATATGATATACTTTTGAAACTAAGAAAACAAATAAAACTTTCCACAAAGCATTCACACTTTGACTTTCTTTAAATCAACTTTAAGGTTTTTCTGTAACAACCTTGTTGACACTCATAAACTGACCCTTTCAATATCCATAGCAAAATCACAAATAGATACGTAATGCCTGCTTAACTATAGACTTTTTTCTTAGGAGGTCTTGGACATATACTTATCACCTATGCAACATGTATACTGTTTAAAATATCTGAATAGAATGAAACTAAACAGACTGGCATATCTACAGAATAGATATCCCGGTGCTATAATTCTAAGAGTGATATCTATTAAGACTTAGTTTCCTTCTCATTTTGCACGAATGCCTTGCAATGAGGTACAGGGTTTTGTGAGAAAATGACAATCATCTCTTTAAGCTACACTTATTTTCACTGTTGCTCTTCTTAATCTTTTTAATTTTTTAAGTGTGACTATTCAATAAAATTTCCAGGATACATTAAAATATCTTCAGAGCCAAATTTGCATAAATTTGCACATGAAAATTTACCTTCTCTATCTTCTAGAAGTTTAACAATGATCATCCGTATTATGGTTATCCCACATGTAGCCTGAAATAACAGAAAATGTATGATGTATTCTTGCAAATTGTACAAAATTTAAGTAATAACTTTAATGAACCTTAGAACCATGCCTCACTCACCCAATTTTTCCTTTTCTTAATCAAATTACAGAATAGTATCAATAATCAAGAAACAGTTGGTCCCTTATTTTAAAACATGAAGGAAAATTCAGTCTTACCTGTAGCAGTGAGGTTCCTGTAGGTGTCCAGCATCACATTTGTGTAGAGACTTTTCTGAGAAGGATTTAGAAAAGCCTACTCTTCCTCAGTGAAGTGGGTGTGCACATCGTCATAGGTCACTGCATACTAAAATAACACAAAGAAGTATAATACTCACATTGTAAATGTAAACTTCTTAGACAATATAGTCATATAATCCTTGATGCTTCCCTCACTTATTTTACACATGTACATTATAATGCATTCACCCATTCACATTAGAAGTAAACTGAATTAGAGTCCACATGCACCATTTCTTTGGCCATTTAAGTAACATATACCCTGAGAAAGAAATCCCAATAAAAAGACATAAAGGGAGAGGCAAGCTACCAGAACAACACTACTGAGAACACATCAGAAATAAATTGTACGATAGGGAGAGCCTATCATAGAAATAGCCCAGGTCCTAGAACCAACTTCTGTCTTTGTTAGGTTTTCATTACTGTGTAAAGACACAGCAGGGCCAGAGCAACACTTACAAGGAAAATATTTAATTGAAGTGTCACACTTAAAATTTCAGAGGTTCTGTTATGGCTGGGGACATGTCAGCATGGAGGCTGCTGCAGTCCTCGAGGTTAGAGTCCTACAGCATGACTCAGAGGCAATAGGGCATTGTCTGATACACTGTGCATCATTCTGAGAATAAGAAACATCAATGTCTGACCCTACCGTGATATGCTTCCTCTAACAGGGAAAGCCCTCTCCAACAAAGCCACACCACATCTAATATAACTAGTGGGAACTTACAGAGTATGGACTGACAGCTAGGGCACCTTCAAGGCAATAAACTGGACCCTTTGAATGTGGTTGACACTTAGGTGACTTGATCTGTTAGGGGGGCCCCTGGCAGTGAAACCAGGACCCATCCCAGTTGCTTGAACAGTGTTTTTGGAGCGCACACCTTATAGTGGGATACCTTTCTCAGTTGAGATAAAAGATAGAGAGGCTTGGTTCTTCATCAGATTTGTATGCCAGACTTTGTTGACTCCTGAATGAGGGCCATACACTCTCTGAGTATTAAAAGTTGAAAGGAAGGGAGAGTAGTTGGGGAAGAAGAGTGGGAAGGAGGGATTGGTATGTAAAATGAAAACAAATTTAAAAAAAAATTAAAATAGAAACAAATTTTATTAGAATCATCCACAAAAAGAGACTGGTTTTGCTCTCATTGTTGCTTTGTAAGGATGGAAAAACTTAGCCTAATATTTCCTAGACTCTGCCCCCTAGCAGTGAGAAGGCAATAGGACATTCTTGACTGTTTACAATAAGGTGGGAGGGGTGGGTGTTTAGAGTGCAATTGAGAGGGCAGAGAGGGTAAAAGGGAGGGAAGGAAGGAAGGAGGAGGGGAGGGAGGGAGGGATACTGGGAGGGAGGGAGAGAGGGAGAGGAAACTGGGATCAAAAATTAAAACAATAACTTAAATAAAAAAATGCTTTGACTCCAAAATTTTAGTTCAAGGACAAGTTACTGTGGAAAAGGATTTCTATTGTTGTTTCCACAGAAATTGCAAAGATGTGGATTCATCCCAGACTAATATGGTTTGATCAAGCCAGACCACCTAAAACAGAGTACCAGGTGATCCTACATTCAAAAGAGATAGACAAAGCAGTCTTCCAGACTACAGCCATGATTGCTGCATCTTCATCGAATCTCCCATGACAGCGCCCCTTACCAGCAGGAAGTAGTTTGGAAAGAAGGACACCTAAATTCCCAAATATTGTCTATAAATGTTTGTTTTCATTTAAATGGACCTGGTTATATAAAATAAATAAATAAAAAGGAAAAAAAAATAAAACATCTGTGAGCAGAAAAAAAATTGTTATTTGGTTTAACACTGAGTTTAATTGAACTAAATTTACTTTTTACCTGTTTGTCACAGGAAGTTCAGACAATCAGGACAGAAAAGCATGGACCAGATCTCAAAAAAAAGATAAATGATCTTTCTCATGGCACAATGCCAGATGATGGCTCCATAGATGTAGAATTTTATCCCTGAAACTCACAGCAAACACTTGGCAAAGACATAATAATGAGAAAAGTAGTCTTAATAGAAAATTGAATATGTACAGAGGAGTTGAACTAGGAAGTATGTATTTGTGAGCACTATTGTTAACCAATACATCTTCAGTGAGCAGATAAAAAACAAAACAAAAACCAACTGCATTAATCAAGGTTATCTTCATAAAAAGGCATGTATGATGAATCTCTCCATATATGTAGGAAGTGGATTTATTAGGATGTCTCATAAGCTGTGATGTAATTAGTCCAACAAAGGTTGCCTACCAAGGGGAATCTGAAGTGTACAGTAGTTTTGTAGTTTATCAGGATGGATGTCTCAGGTGGACATTATATATCAAAATTCCAAAAAAGTAGACTCTAGTGGTAGTAAAAGAACAAACTTGGTACCCAGAGCTAGGGAAAACATCCAAAGAGGGAAAGCATCCCACTTCAATACCATTTATACATGAAGGCTACCACCAGAAGGTTGATATGATTTTTCCTTTATGTGATTTTGTTTTGTTTTTTGTTTTCAAAACAGGGTTTATCTGTGCAGGACTTAAACTCATTCTGTGGATTTGGCTAGCCTCAACCTAAGCAAAATCAGGCAGCCTCCTTTGTCCTAGGATTAAACATGTGCACTGCCACCAAGCAGTTAAAGGTAGATCTCATCATCTGTTTGCATAAAAGGATTCTGTATGGCTTTGGCAGTCCTGGAATATATTCTGCCAGTCTGAAGTTTCTCAGCCCCTAAATGGGAATCCTTTCCAACTTGTCATGAGTTCAAAGTGCTCCAATAACTCCTATTATCCTTATGATATTATCTTTCCTGCTACAGGACACCTGTGACTTGATGATGAATGTCTCCTACCTAAATAGCAATGATTTGTGAGTAGACAGATTAACCACCCTGAAGGAATAAGTGCAGCAATGGGGTGCCTGAAGGCACATAGTATGTGCAATTATGGATTGCCTTTAGCATTAGTGGAAGCAATATCTGTTTTCTCTTTATACATATTAATAAAATCCCCTTCTACTGCCACACCTTTGTTTGACTACTTAAGTTTGGTTTATGAATAAAATGGAGCTTTCAGTATTGACTGAATCTGCCTGCCTGACATTATATAATATCTCTGTCTTCCTTTTATCAATGATAGCTAGTCTTCCACATGTCCACATTCACGGACTGAGAAATGGACATGGGACTGAGCTGCTGTTTCTGATTACAGTCCTACAAACTCCATGGTATTTGTGTGGAGATCATAAGTGAACTTTGTGGGGCCCACTTTTGGCCTACCACCAGGGCAAAAGTAGACTCATAAAATTTTCATTTTCCAGGGAGTCACATTGTAGAAAAAGTATTGATTCTTTCAAATGAAAATGTCTCTATGAAAGAAACATTGACTTCTTATATGACCACCTTATTGCAGAAACAGGAACTGAGTATATGGGAGTGTTTTAGAGATGGGAAAAAATTCCATATTTACCTTTGTTATTTTGTTTTGCATATATTTGCATTCTAAGTCTATTAAGACTCTTGGAATAGATTATTTACTGTTTTTTTCTTGTCATAAGTACTCAAACTGAATAAATATGCTTTAAATTTTCATTAATTTTACTTTTGTATTTTTTCTCTTCTTTTTAAGTATAGTATTACTGTGACATCCTTTATTAAATATAACTCACATTATAGATTAGTCTGTCCTTCGTTATGAGAGATATCTGTCCACCTTGAATCCAGAGTGCTGGCATTGTAGTTTGACTTGTCAACAGAGAAGTTAGTTCATTAGCTTGGCTTACAAATGAAGAATGACTGAGGCTGGTTGTTAGTGTAGCCAGACAACAGGCTTTGGTCCTAACTTCATTATCAGATGATGGTATCCATTAAGTGCAGGTTTTCTGCCTAAAAGTCCATTGTCTTCCAAATATGGGCAATCTTATTTTTCCTTATCATTTTTCTGTTAAATCTTACCAAATGCCTTGGAAGGGTTCTGTCTATCACTGTTAATTGTGACAGCCAGGTTCACAGAGATAAGAGCTTTTTTATACACTAAAGTGTAATTCTTCATGTTATTCATCCCATCATTCTAATGTCTCACTAAGTAAACTTGAAGCCATGAAGCCAGTAATAGTGGCAGATGCCTTTAGTAATGGTTCTTAGAAAGCACAGGTAGGAATTTCAGGATTTCACAGTCACCCAAGAGGAAAGTGGTCCCTGAGGTATGGTTTTCATACCATAGTCAAAGTTAGTCTGTGACTGCTTCAGGACAATGTCCATAAACTTACCCAAAGCTCTGGATCTTCAGGGCCATGTCACCAGCAAATGTTACCTATGTTATTCACCCCTCCTTATTTCCTATTCATACTTTTAATGAATTCTGTTAAAATAGAATCAAAGTTATTTTACATATCCATATCTATTCTCTCTCCCTCTCATGTTTGCACCGATCCAAAATCATTTGGGGTAGGGACAAGGCCCAACCCCATGTGTCTAGTCTGAGTATCTGTCCATGAGGAATGGGCTCCTGAAGTCTTTCATACATCAGGGATACATCCTGATTCCACTGCCAGAGGCCCCTTGCACTTACTAGGCCTTTTAAATGAGATGCACTTTTAGGGGTTTTAGATCAGTCATATTATGGTTTCCAAATTATCAGACTGGGGTTCATGAGCTCCACACTGTTTTGCCTAGGTGATTCTGTGCGTATCTCCAACCTGGTCTTGTCACCTTATCACTCCTCCCTCTCTGCAACTGGATTCCAGGAGTTCCACTTAGTGCTTAGCTGAGTATGTTTGCTTCTGTTTCTGTCAACTACTGGATGAAGGCTCTAGAATATCGTATAAAGTAGATATCAATCTCATTATAGGGAAGGGCATTTAAGGTAGCATCTCCACTATTTCTTATATTCTTATTTGGGGTCATCCTTGTAGATCTCTGGACATTTTCCTAGTGCCAGATTTCTCTTACCACCTATTATATCTCCATTAATATGGTATCTCTTTTGTTGCTCTCCTCCAATTCTTTCCAAAACTCAGTCTTCTTGATGCCTCTTGTTCTGTCCCATTCTCCCATTCTCTTTCTCCTAACTCTCCCTCCCCTCACCCAATGCTTCCAATTTTCTCAGGAGACCTTGTCCCTTTCCACTACTCTGGGGACACAATGGCAGGCCTTTCATGGGTGAAGTCTGAAGTGAGGTAAATCCAGGGGAGAGCCCCCCTTGACACCCTGAGGGCAGAGCTTGGAACAGTGCTACCAAACACTGCCAGGACTCGAACCATCCTCTCTCCAACTGCAGCTCAATGTTAAGGCTGAAGCTTTACACAACCTGCTTTGTCCATCTCTCAAGGAATAGGTGCCGATGGTCTACAGGATGGCAGCTAATGGAAACCTTGTAAACCACACCTCCTGCTAAAAGTGATACCACACCTCCTGCTAAAAGCGATCCCACCTCTCTATATCATCACTGGCAAGAAGGAAGAAGCCATACTTAAACCAATATCTGCATACCCAGGGAGTCTGGGTTGTTGTGTTCTGGTGCTGTATCTATACAAAGAGTTGTATATCTGGCTTCTGTATCTATACAAATAGTTTAGAATGTTTGGTAGTCCTGATCCAAACCTGCCCTCAAGTTCTGTGTCTTTTCTGCTCATTTAGTCCTGTAACTCAGGCTTTGGGAGCCAATCAGAGCTTCAAGCGTAGACACCAGTCATAGGGGAGGTTTCTTCCCCAGTTTTATATGCTGTGCCTTTGGTACAGAGTAAGAAACCAGAAGGTGGAGAAGCTTGGGTTGACATCTCTCTTGCTCCCATTATCTCTCTTTACTCTTCCCCTCTCTCCCCTCATGCTGTCTTTCTTTCTACCTGTGTCTCTCTGTCTGTCTGTGTCTCTGACTCTCTCTCTCTCGGGTTACAGCTTACATCAGAATAGCTGAACAGTTTGTCATTTATCTTGGGTGTAGTGGACTTAATAAGAACCATACTCCACAAAAAAAAAACATTGTGATTATTATAATTAAAGAAAAGTATGATGGCTAAAATCTTCACCAAATTGTTTGCATGATTTTGATTTCCTCTTTCATGGGCTCTACCCTATCACTTCATATCAAGATAATAGATAAAGGATAGAGACAGGGTTAGAGATATGGACGAGAATAATTATAGAACGTTCATTGCCAGGACCTATGTCAGGATTTTGACAAAATTCTATAGTTCCTGCTACAAGAATAACTCAAGAGGCTAATATTCTTGGGAACAAGTGTGAGCAAATGCAAATCCATGCACTGGCATTACATAATTAAAATTAAATCAAATCTTAAACCAAACATATTTTCTCCTGTGAATATACCATATTGTGAGCACTCATTCCTAAAACCCAGGTACTTAGGTGTTTAAAGTCTTAACAGTTTCCTCCAATATGAATTGCTTTATGTAATACAAAGGAAATGTGTAGGATTGGATTTACAGAAATCAATCTTCTAAATGGGGCTTTTTATATTGTTAAAGTAATGATTGAAAGGGCCCCCATTGTAGGGCCTCTGCTAAAGAGACCTCAGCTGGAGAGTGCCAGGTCCCAGGTAGATCTGTCTATCAGTACAGAAACATCCAGAGTATCAGCCAGTATTTGTCATCCATTGCCAGGCCTTGGCTAGAGTCCTCTACTGGATTTTTGGAACCCTCCCTGAGAATTGCCGGTCTCCATGGGACCACTCTGAGTTCCTGCAGGGTGGATCCTTGACCACCATTGTAGGGGCTATGCCAAACAGGCCTCAGCTGGAGAGTGCCAGGCCCAGGCTAGATCTGCCTATCAGCTTAAGGAATACCCTGACTCCCAGCCTTCGAAATCTTTGACTTGCATCGCCAGTCTTCTGCTGGAATCTGAACTTATATCCCCATTTCTGGGCCCTGACTGTGGAGAGACCTCCCAGGGTGCTTGGAGCACCAAGAGCTACAGCTATCAAACTTCTGATCTTCCAAAACACACCAGGGAAGAAGCTATGGGAAGATGGCCACACAATAAAACACCTAACAACAGAATGACAAGAATAACAGCACCAGAATCTACAGAACCTACACCAAATGGACCAGAAAAAAACAAAACAGATGAAGTAGAAGAGAACGAATTAAAAATTATTGCCATAAAACATGAAGATGTGAGAAAATACCTTAAAGAAATGGAAGAAAAAACAAACAAAGAATTGGAAAAACTGAACAATTTTCTTGAAGAGAGTACAGAAAGCCCAAAAACACAATTAAGCAACTGAAGGAATTGTTTCAAGACTTGAAAATGGAAATGGAGACAATAAATAAAATGTAAACCGAAGGAATGCTGGAAATGGAAAAACTGGGTAAATGATCAGGAACTACAGAAGAAAGCATAACCAAGAGAATTCAAGAGATAGAAGAGAGAATCTCAGGCACAGAAGATAAAGTAGAGGAAATAAATTCACCGACCAAAGAACATCATAAATCCAACAAATCCTAAAGAAAAAACATCCAGGAAATATGGGAAACTGTGAAAAGGCCAATCCTAAGAATAATAGGCATAGAGGAAGGTGAAGAAGCCCAGCTCAAAGGTGCCGAAAACATATTCAACAAAATCATTGAGTAAAACTTTCCCAATCTGAAGAAGGACATGCCCATGAACATACAATGAGCATACCAAACACCAAAAAGGACTCCTCGACATATTATAATCAAAACATCTAACATACAAATAAAGAAATTACATTAAGAGCAGCGAAGGAATAATTAAAGGTAACATATAAAGACAGACCTATGCAAATTACACCTGACTACTCCATGGAAAAAGTGAGAAGGTCCTGGACAGATATTCTACAAGTATAAAGAGTCCACGGATGCCAGCCCAGGCTACTATACCCAGCAAACCTCTCAATCAGTATAGATGAAGAAAACAAGATATTTAATGATAAAGCCAGATTTTCACAATATGTATCTACAAATCCAGCCATACAAAAAGATTTGGAAGGAAAACTCCAACCCAAGGAAGTTAACTATGCTCACAAAGATGTAGGCAAAAGATAATCCACTTCACCACAAATCAAAGGTAAAGCAGGACCAATAAATTCACAATACCACTGCCAACAACAAATCTAAAACAAACAAGCATTGACAATCCATGGTCCTTACCCTCCCTCAACATTAGTGGCCTTAACTTTCTTGTAAACAGACACAGGCTAACAGAGTGGATATGAAGACAGAATCCATATCACTCCTGCATACAAGAAATACATCTAAGCTTCAAAGATAGATATTACCTCCGGCTAAGAAAAGATCTTCCAATCAAATGGACCCAAGAAGCAAGCAGGTGTGGCTATCCTAAAATCTAACAAGTTAGACTTCCAACCAAAATTAATCAAAAGAGATGAAAACAGTCATTCCGTATCCATCACAGGAGAAATCCATCAATACAAAGTCTCAATTCTGAACTACTATGATCCAAATACAAAGGCAACCACATTCATAAAAGAAACGCTACTAAAACTCAAACCTCACATAAAACCTCACTCACTTACATTGGGAGACTTCAACACAGCACTAACACCACTAGACAGGACAACCAGTCACAAACTTAACAAAGTAACAGCCCGACAGATTTCATTAGATGAGATTCCCTAATCAGGAGATTATTCTCTTATTCCATTTTTAAAATCGGGAGTCACTGTGTCCTTAATGGGTCAGTTCTGGTGCAACCTCTCAGAAACTGATGATGCGCAACAGTACAGTTTAATTTTTTTTTTAAATCTTGTAATCATTCGATAGTTAAAAATCTACTATTGCGTAATCAGTATTCACCTTATAAGGCAGTGTATCCCATTCTCTGGCCACTGCTTCTGGTACCGATCTCCTGCTGTGTCAGTGCCACAGCAGCCAAATGACAGATGGCACCATCATTACTTACACAATCAAATAAGTTAATAATTGGATAGTCCTCCATATTTAACTTTCAAAAGATGGAACCAAACTCCAGTGATTGTCAAGGAAGTAGTACTTAGATAATTCAATAATGCCACGTGATTAACTCCCATGGAGTTTTGGCCCGAGTCCAGTCAAGAAGAACAACATCTTCATCGATTTTAATAATTAATATATAATGAAAAATGACTGAAAAATTACATGGTGGTGCATAATTAAATCCCACATGGAGTAGTCAGACTGATCTATTACTGGAATCATGATGTTTTTAAAAAATTAAATAGAAAATTAATTAGTGGGCCTTTTATATTAACACTGATGAGATGGCACCAAAGTCCTAAACCTATCGCTAATGTAAAGATCTATTTACATATCTAAATGATGAACTAATGAGATGATATTACATCATCAACTACCAAAATCTGACTCCAAACAGGACTAATGTACCATAACATTACCTGTATTTGAAATACGTAAATAAAATGATGAATTATTACTTAATTTCCTAGCTTAAAAGTTAAAGAAGTAAGTGTAGTATTAGATGACGTGATGGTCTGGTACAACGATCTCCCCAAAGGAGGCTCAAAACCCCAGTGATCACTGAATAGGTAATGACAGATTTTCATAATTAAATGAACACAAATTAAACAAGTGGATGGTGTTTTATTCGTGAAGCCTAAATGGTTGCTCAATACTGAAGAGACATTGAGTACTTAATCAGAGATTTGAACAAAAAATGAATGAATAAAGAGATAGTTTCTCATAATTCACCCCTAGAGAGATAAAAAAAATGCTATCAACATTGATTTCAATAAAGAAAGGAAGAAAGAAAGAATGAAAGAAAGAAAGAATGAAAGAATTCACAAGACACAATTTAACACCAACAAGGTGGATACAGACTCCACTCTCCCTTCAGTAGAAAAAGACAGATTTGAATAATGAAATAATCAGATAGTTAGATGTTCTGTCACACTTGAGTCACACAAGGTGGCGCCAATCTTCAGGGATCACAGATTATATAATGAAAGAATTTAATAATTACATCTTTAAATATGTAAGCCGTTGACATTTTTTAGTATCATCAGTTCCTGGGCAGACTTGCGAAGTATGAAACTGTATGCTGTCATCACACATTTTTAACAGGCCATCAGTTAATCGTCAGATAATCATACTGTCTTGCCTGATGAATTCTGTTGGCCTGACCTCATCACAAGCGCCTGAATGTCTGTTGTGGTTTGGCAGGACATTTGATAGTGGGCCCAGTCCTGGCATAGCATTAGTAGCCACAATGTTGATAACAGCTGAAAAGATGGCTGCAGCAGGGGTTCAATAGCATAGATGAGAGAGAGATGTTCTTCTGACTTGTGAGTCGTCATCCTTATGCTAGGTCTCAGTGATGATATTGACATCCTAGTGCCACTCCTTCTTCTCATGGTAGATCACAACCAATGTGAAGATGTAGAGGAAGAACAGGTAGTCAACAGCCAGACCACCGTTCCGGCCTTGGTGAAGTCCTTGTACGTCTCTGAGGGCACCGTGCAACCTTCAGGACTCAATCACCCAGCATCCCTAGTACTCTGGAAGATGCATAGATCATTCAGCAAATGCTATGCCCATGTCTACAACTTTCCTAACCTTGTCCCTGACAGATTTTTGCACCCTAACCGTAATCGGTGATGGCAGTGTCTATCGTTTACATAATTTAAAGAATGGAATAAGTCACTAATAGCTAACTGTCACAATAAATAGGGGATGTAGCACTCTACTGGCAGGGAAGCATGACCAGACTCCTGTCATGAAGGATGTCATCATCATCAATTTAGTCAATGAATCATACAATGTGATGATATTGCACATTATCTCCACAATAGAGAGCTTTACAGGTCTCTTCATGGAATGGGGAATGTTGTTTACATAACTATACAAATATTTACATTATCTTGGGGATTAACATAGATTGTCAATTTAAATTCATAAATTATGTAATTAGATGATCTGTGACACCAGATTTCAGGTGTCAAGGACAATATAACCATTGTTTTATATAATTAAATAATCAAATAATGAGTTCATGTAACATCATCCACTTCCCTAAGGTGGCTCCACACCATGCTCATGAACGATGCTGTTGTGATAAATTTAAATATTTTAACTGCATAATTGATATTAGGATGGTCTATAATAATTGCCTCCCACATCGCGTCACCACAATCCACTGATCATGGATTATCGAATGTCCTATATTAATAATCAAATATCAACATAATCAGAGGATGAAATAAATGATCTGCCATACTCCACACAATTGAGTCTCAGTTGACTCCCACATGATTGTGGGAAACTCCCAGGTTCATCCCTTTGTTAATCGCAGAGCAGAGTAGTACCATGTTTAAATGATGAACTGTCATTGTGTATGCAGGGTTTTTAGAAGATATTACATAGTTAATGTTGGGTGGCTGTCTCAAAATAGATGGACTGAAAACCAATAATCACTAAGTCTACTCTAACAAATGGATTATCACATTCCTGAAAGAAGTCATCAATGGCAAACTCACCTTTTGATGAATAATTGTGAGTCTTATTTGTCTTTTGTTCCATAGTGTGACTTCTTAGGAGAGAGAGTATTCATAAACAGAAGACTTTGAACTGTTTCTCCACAGACTACGTTCTCTGATGATTAGGTAATCTTGAATTTGTTCACCAGTACAAGCTGTAGGCACACTTCCAGAGGTGTCAATATGACTTTTTTAGGCGAATCAAATGTTGTCATTAAAAGCTTTAGGAGATAGTCATTTTGGATTCCTCAATTGACTCTTCTCTATTAAGTCCTGTACCCCTCTTTCTAAGATGGTTATTTAGAGTTATTTATTTTTGGTGGTGTGTCATGTTATCAGGCCCTCTTTCTAAGATGGTTATTTAGAGTTATTTATTGTTGGTGGTGTGTCATGTTATCAGGCCGACAGAGTTCATTAGATGAGATTCCCTGATCAGGAGATTATACAGTTATTCCATTTTTAAAATCGGTGGTCACTGTGTCCTTCATGGGTCAGTTCTATTGCAACCTCTCAGAAACTGATGATGCGAAACAGTACAGTTTTATAAAATCGTGTAATCATTTGATTGTTAAAAATGTACTACTACGTAATCAGTAATCACTCTACGAGGCAGTGTCCCCCATTCTCTGGGCACTGCTTCTGGTACTGATCTCCTGCTCTGTCAATCCCACATGACCATCATTACTTACACAATCAGGTAAGTTAATAATTGGATAGTCCTCCATACTTAACTTTCAAAAGATGGAACCATACTCCAGTGATTGTCAAGGAAGTAGTATTTAGATGATTAAATAATGCCACGTGATTAACTCCCATGGAGGAATGGCCCGACTCCCGTCAAGAAGAACAACATCTTCATCGATTTAAATAATTAATATATAATGAAAAATGATTGAAAAATGACATGGTGTTGCACACTTAAATCCCACATGGAGTAGTCAGAATGATCTCTTCCTGGAATAATGATGTTTTTAAAAAATTAAATTGATAATTAATTAGTGGGCCTTTCATAGTAACACTGACGAGATGGCACCAAAGTCCTAAACCTGTCGCTGATGTAAAGATCTATTTACACAGCTAAATGATGAAGTAATGAGATGATATTACATCATCAACTCCCACAATCTGACTCCAAAAGGGACTTATGGTCCATAACATTACCTGTATTGTAAATATGTCAATTAAATAATGAATTATTACCTAATTTCCTAGTTTAACAGTTAAAGAAGCAAGTGTAGTATTAGATTATGTGATGGTCACGTACAAAGGTCTCCCCTAAGGAGGCTCAAAACTCCAGGGACCACTGAATACATAATGACAGATTTTCATAATTAAATGAATAAACATTAAACAAGTGGATGGTGTTTTATGCGTGAAGCCTAAATGATTGCTCAATACTGAGTAGACATTGAGTTCTTAATCTTAGATTTGAACAAAAAATGAATGAATGAAGAGAAAGTTTCTCATAATTCACCCTTAGAGAGATAACAAAATGATATCAACATTGATTTAAATAAGGAAAGGAAGAAAAAAAGAGAGAATTCACAAGATACAATTTAACACCAACATGGTGGATCAAGACTACAATCTTCCTGGAGTAGAAAAAGACAGATTTGAAGAATGAAATAATCAGATATTTAGATAGTCTGTCACACTTGAGTCACACAAGGTGGCACCAAACTTCAGGGATCACAGATTATATAATGAAAGAATTTAATAATTACATCTTTAAATATGTAAGCCGCTGACCTTTTTTTGTAACATCAATTCCTGGGCAGACTTGCCAGGTATGAAACTGTATGCTGTCATCACACAATTTTAAAATGCCATCAGTTAATCTTCAGATAATCATACTGTCTTGCGTGATGAATTCTGTTGGCTTGAACTCATCACAAGCGCCTGAATCTCTGTTGTGTTGTGGCAGGACGTGAGATAATGGGCCCAATCCTGGCGCAGCAGTAGTTGCCACAATGTTGATAACAGCTGAAAAGATGGAGAAAGCAGGGGCATCACCAGGTTAGCTGAGAGAGAGATGTTCCTCCGTGTTCTGAGTCGTCATCCTTTTGCCAGGTCTCGGTGATGGTGCCTACCTCCTAGTCCCACTCCTTCTTTTCATGGCAGATCACAACCGGTGTGAAGATGTGGAGGAAGAGCAGGTAGCCAACACCCTGACCACCGTGCCGGCCTTGATGAAGTCCTTCTACTTCTCGGAGGGCACCGTGCAACATTCTGGACTCAATCACCCAGCATCCCTCGTACTCTGGGAGATGCATAGATCATTCAGAAAACGCTCTGCCCATGTCTACAACTTTCCTAACCTTGTCCCTGACAGGTATTTGCACCCTAACCGTAATCGGTGATGGCACTGTCTGTCGTTTGCATAATTTAAAGAAGTAAATAAGTTAGTAATAGCTAACTGTCACAATAAATAGGGGATGTAGCATTTTACTGGCAGGGAAGCATGGCCAGACTCCATTCATGAAGGATGTCATCATCACCAATTGAGTCAATGAATCATAAAATGTGTAGATATTGCAGATTATCTCCACAAGAGGGAGCTTTACAGGTCTCTTCATGGAAGGGAGGATTGTTGCTTACATAACTATACAAATATTTACATTATCCTGGGGATTAACACAGATTGTCAGTTTAAAGTAATTAATTATGTAATGAGGTGATCTGTGGCACCAGATTCCAGGTGTCATGGATGATAAAATCATTGTTTTATATAACTAAATAATCAAATAATGAGTTCATGTAACATCATCCACTTCCCTAAGGTGGCTCCAAACCAGGCTCATGAACGATGCTGTCGTGATTAATTTAAATATTTTAACTACATAATTGATATTAAGATGGTCTATAATAATTGCCTCCCACATCGCGTCACCACAATCCACTGATCATGGATTATCTAATGTCCAATTTTAATAAACAAATAACAACATAATCAGAGGAGGAAATGGTCTGCCAGGCTCCACACAATTGAGTCTCAGTTGACTCCCACATGATTGTGGGAAACTCCCAAGTTCATCCCTTGTTTAATCGCAGAGCAGAGTAGTAACATGTTTAAATGCTGAACTGTCATTGTGTATGCAGGGTTTTTAGAAGATATCACATATTTAATGTTGGACGGCTGCCTCAAAAGAGATGGACTGAAATCTAACAATCGCTAAGTCTACTCTAACAAACGGATTATCACCTTCCTGAAGGAATTCAACAATGTCAAACTCACCTTTTTGATGAATAATCGTGAGTCTTATTATCTTTTGTTCCATAGTTTTACTTCTGAGGAGAGAGAGTATTCATAAACAGAAGTCTCTGAACTGTTTCTCCACCGCCTATGTCCTCTGATGAGGTAATCTTGCATTTGGTAACCAGTAAAATCAGTAGGCAAACTTCCTGAGGTATGTTTATGACTTGGTTAGGCGAATCAAATGCTGTCATGAAAAGTTTTAGGAGATAGTTATCTTGGGAGACTGTAATGTCCCAAGATAACTTTTTCTCGAAGCTGCTCTCTCGTCCTTGGCCCATGCTACCAGGATACATGCTACCCCTCTTTCTAAGATGGTTATTTAGAGTTATTTATTGTTGGTGGTGTGTCATGTTATCAGGCCGACAGAGTTCATTAGATGAGATTCCCTGATCAGGAGATTATACAGTTATTCCATTTTTAAAATCGGTGGTCACTGTGTCCTTCATGGGTCAGTTCTATTGCAACCTCTCAGAAACTGATGATGCGAAAAAGTACAGTTTTTTAAAATCGTGTCATCATTTGATTGTTAAAAATCTACTATTATGTAATCAGTAATCACTGCATAAGGCAGTGTCCCCCATTCTCTGGGCACTGCTTCTGGTACCGATCTCCTGCTCTGTCAGTCCCACATGACCATCATTACTTACACAATCAAGTAAGTTAATAATTGGATAGTCCTCCATAATTAACTTTCAAAAGATGGAACCATACTCCAGTGATTGTCAAGGAAGTAGTATTTAGATGATTAAATAATGCCACGTGATTAACTCCCATGGAGGAATGGCCCGACTCCCATCAAGAAGAACAACATCTTCATTGATTTAAATAATTAATATATAATGAAAAATGATTGAAAAATGACATGGTGGTGCACACTTAAATCCCACATGGAGTAGTCAGAATGATCTCTTCCTGGAATAATGATGTTTTTAAAAAATTAAATTGATAATTAATTAGTGGGCCTTTTATAGTAACACTGACGAGATGGCACCAAAGTCCTAAAACTATCGCTGATGTAAAGATCTATTTACACAGCTAAATGATGAAGTAATGAGATGATATTACATCATCAACTCCCACAATCTGACTCCAAAAGGGACTTATGGTCCATATCATTACCTGTATTGTAAATATGTCAATTAAATGATGAATTATTACCTAATTTCCTAGTTTAACAGTTAAAGAAGCAAGTGTAGTATTAGATTATGTGATGGTCTGGTACAACGGTCTCCCATAAGGAGGCTCAAAACTCCAGTGATCACTGAATACATAATGACAGATTTTCATAATTAAATGAATAAACATTAAAGAAGTGGATGGTGTTTTATGCGTGAAGCCTAAATGATTGCTCAATACTGAATAGACATTGAGTTGTTAATCTTAGATTTGAACAAAAAATGAATGAATAAAGAGAAAGTTTCTCATAATTCACCCTTAGAGAGATAACAAAATGATATCAACATTGATTTAAACAAGGAAAGGAAGAAAGAAAGAAAGAATTCACAAGATACAATTTAACACCAACATGGTGGATCAAGACTACACTCTTCCTGGAGTAGAAAAAGACACATTTGAAGAATGAAATAATCAGATATTTAGATAGTCTGTCACACTTGAGTCACACAAGGTGGCACCAAACTTCCGGGATCACAGATTATATAATGAAACAATTTAATGATTACATCTTTACATATCTAAGTCGTTGAACTTTTTCGTATCATCAATACCTGGGCAGACTTGCCAGATATGAAAACGGATGCTGTCATCACGGATTTTTAATATTCCATCAGTTAATCGTCAGATAATCATACTTTCTTGCCTGGTGAATTCTGTTGGCCTGACATCCTCACCTTTGCCTGAATCTCTGTTGTGTTGCGGCAGGACCTGAGGTAATTGGCCCATTCCTGGCATACCAGTAGTAGCCAAAATGTTGATATCAGCTGAAAAGGTGGCTGCAGCAGGGGCATCAACATCATAGCTGAGAGAGAGATGTTCTTCCGTGTTCTGAGTCGTCATCCTTTTGCCAGGTCTCGGTGATGGTGCCAACCTGCTAGTGCCACTACATCTTCTAGATGTAGACCACAACCGATGTGAAGATGTGGAGGAAGAGCAAGTAGTCAACACCCAGACCCCCATGCAGACCTTGGTAAAGTTCTTTTACTTCTCGGAGGGCACCAAGCAATCTTCTGGACTCTGTTCTCCAGCATTCCTAGTGGTCTGGAAGACACATAGACATTCAGAACATGCTCTGCCCATGTCTACAAGTTTCCTCAATCGTCGCTGACAGATATTTGCAACCTAAAAATGATCGGTGTTGGCATTGTCTGTCGTTTAAGTAATTTAAAGAATTAAATAAGTCAGTGATAGCTAACTGTCCCAATAAAGAGGTGATGTAGCATTTAACTTGCAGGGAGGTATGGCCAGACTCCAGTATGAAGAATGTCATCATCATCCTTTGAAACCATGAATCATAAACTGTGATGATATTGCACATTAATGCCACAAGAGGGAGCTTTACGGGTCTCTTCTTGGAAAGGAGGATTGTTGTTTACATAATTACACTCATATTTACATTATCTTGGGGATTAACACAGATTGTCAATTTAAATACATTAATCATGTAATTAGATGATCTGTGGCACCAGATTCCAAGTGTCATGGACGATATAATCATTGTTTTATATAACTAAATAATCAAATAATGAGTTCATGTAACATCATCCACTTCCCTAAGGTGGCTCCAAACCAGGCTCATGAACGATGCTGTCGTGATTAATTTAAATATTTTAACTACATAATTGATATTAAGATGGTCTATAATAATTGCCTCCCACATCGTGTCACCACAATCCACTGATCATGGAATATCTAATGTCCTATTTTAATAATCAAATAACAACATAATCAGAGGATGAAATGGTCTGCTATGCTCCACACAATTGAGCCTCAGTTGACCCCCACATGATTGTGGGAAACTCCCATGTTCGTCCCTTATTTAATCGCAGAGCAGAGTAGGAACATGTTTAAATGCTGAACTCTCATTGTGTATGCAGGGTTTTTAGAAGATATCACATATTTAATGTTGGACGGCTGCCTCAAAAGAGATGGACTGAAATCTAATAATCGCTAAGTCTACTATAACAAACGGATTATCAGCTTCCTTAAGGAATTCAATAATGTCAAACTCACCTTTTTGATGAATAATCATGAGTCTTATTATCTTTTGTTCCATAGTTTTACTTCTGAGGAGAGAGAGTATTCATAAACAGAAGACTCTGAACTGTTTCTCCACAGACTATGTCCTCTGATGATTAGGTAATCTTGCATTTGGTAACCAGTAAATGCTGTAGGCACACTTCCAGAAGTGTGGCTATGACTTGGTTAGACGAATCAAATGCTATCATGAAAATTTTAGGAGATAGTTATCTTGACAGACTGTAATGTCCCATGACAACACTTTTTCGAAGCTGCTCTCTCGTCCTTGGCCCACGATACCAGGATACAGAATGCAAGGAGGGTTGCCAGGTAACATTTATGAACCAACATTCTGTCACATTCTAGTGCCCTTCCCACAGGTTACAAGGAGTATACCCACCGATGAAGTAAGCCTACAGCCTCACTGAGTTTCTCACAAAAACAAAGCAGGGCTCTTTCTTTTGAGTTCTACATATTTACCCGTCTCTCAAGCTACAACATGCCTATAGTGACATAAGCATGAAAACGAAAGAATCATTGTGCCACTCAAGTACAATGATGAGTATTTTACTCTTGTTTTCAATTCTTCAATTTGCTAATTTCTATAATGGAAACAATACCGTTAATCGCCTCTACCATAATCCTTTTCTCTTTATTGAAAATAAAATAAACTCCTCTTCATCCTCTTACCATTAGAGGAGCTTGACCCCATGGTTTCTCAGAGTTGTGTAGATTTGCATTAGGCTGATGATTAAGGATTTTGAGCAATGTCTTATGTTTCTTTCAGTCATTTTGGATTCCTCAATTGACTGTTCTCTATTAAGTCCTGTACCCCTCTTTCTAAGATGGTTATTTAGAGTTATTTATTGTTGGTGGTGTGTCATGTTATCAGGCCGACAGAGTTCATTAGATGAGATTCCCTGATACAGTTATTCCATTTTTAAAATCGGTGGTCACTGTGTCCTTCATGGGTCAGTTCTATTGCAACCTCTCAGAAACTGATGATGCGAAACAGTACAGTTTTTTAAAATCGTGTAATCATTTGATTGTTAAAAATGTACTACTACGTAATCAGTAATCACTCTACGAGGCAGTGTCCCCCATTCTCTGGGCACTGCTTCTGGTACTGATCTCCTGCTCTGTCAATCCCACATGACCATCATTACTTACACAATCAAGTAAGTTAATAATTGGATAGTCCTCCATAATTAACTTTCATAAGATGGAACCAAACTCCAGTGATTGTCAAGGAAGGAGTACTTAGATGATTAAATACTGCTACGTGATTAAGTCCCATGGAGGAATGGCCCTACTCCAGTCAAGAAGAACAACATCTTCATCGATTCAAATAATTAATATATAATGAAAAATGATTGAATAATGTCATGGTGGTGCATATTTAAATCCCACATGGAGTAGTTAGACTGACCTCTTCCTGGAATAATGATTTATTTATAAAATTAAATTGATAATTAACTAGCTGGCATTTTATATTAACACTGACGAGATGGCACCAAAGTCCTAAAACTATCGCTGATGTAATGACCTACTTACAGAGCTAAATGATGAAGTAATGAGATGATGTTACACCGTCTACTCACAAAATCTGACTCCAAAAGGGACTTAGGGTCCATAACATTACCTGTTTTTCAAATACGTTAATTAAATGATGAATTATTATTTAATTTCCTAGTTTAACAGGTAAATAAGTAAGTGTACTATTAGATGATGCTATGTTCTGGCACGATGGACTCCCCTAAGGAGGTTTAAATCTTCACTGGTCACTGAATACATAATGACAGATTTTCATAATTCAATGAATAAACATTAAAATAGTGGATGGATTTTTATGCGCGAAACCTAAAGATTGATCAACACTGAAGAGTCATTGAGTTCTTAATCATAGATTTGAACAATAAAATGAATGAATGAAGAGATAATTTCTCGTAATTCACCCCTAGAGAGATAACAAAATGATATCCACATTGATTTAAATAAATAAATAATGAAATCACAAGAGACATTTTAAAACCAACAAGGGAGCTCCAGACTCCACTCTTCCGGGAGTAGAAAAGACAGATTTAAATAATGAAAGCATCAGATTGTTAGATCGTCTGTCACACTTGAGTCACACAAGGTGGCACCGCACTTCAGGGTTCACAGATTATATAATTAAACAATTTAATAATTACTTCTTTACATATCTAAGTCGTTGAACTTTTTCATATCATCAATTCCTGGGCAGACATGCCAGATATGAAAACGGATGCTGTCATAACGGATTTTTAATATTCCATCAGTTATTCGTGAGATAATCCTACTTTCTTGCCTGGTGAATTCTGTAGGTCTGACATCCTCACCGGTGCCTGAATCTCTGTTGAGTTGCTGCAGGACCTGAGGTAATTGGCCCATTCCTGGCATACCAGTAGTAGCCAAAATGTTGATATCAGCTGAAAAGGTGGCTGCAGCAGGGGTTTCAACAGCATAGCTGACAGAGAGATGTTCTTCTGTGTTCTGAGTCGTCATCCTTTTGCCAGGTCTCGGTGATGGTGCCGACCTCCTAGTGCCACTACATCTTCTAGACATAGACCACAACAGATGTGAATATGTGGAGGAAGAGCAAGTAGTCAACACCCAGACCACCATGCAGACCTTGGTAAAGTTCTTGTTCTTCTCGGGGGGCACCATGCAATCTTCTGGACTCTATTCTCCAGCATTCCTAGTGGTCTGGAAGACGCATAGACATTCAGAAAATGCTCTGCCCATGTCTACAAATTTCCTAATTTGTCGCTGACAGATATCTCCAACCTGAAAATAATCGGTGTTGGCATTGTCTGTCGTTTAAGTAATTTAAAGAACTAAATAAGTCAGTGATAGCTTACGGTCCCAATAAAGAGGTAATGTAGCATTTAACTGGCAGGGAGGTATGGCCAGACTCCAGTCATGAAGAATGTCATCATCATCCATTGAAACCATGAATCATAATCTGTGATGATATTGCACATTAACGCCACAAGAGGGAGCTTTACGGGTCTCTTCATGGAATGGACAATTTTTGGTTTACATAATTACACACATATTTACATTATCTTGGGGATTAACACAGATTGTCAATTTAAATACATTAATTATGTAAGTAGACACACCACTAGATTCCAGGTGTCATGGACGATATAATCATTGTTTTATATAACTAAATAATCAAATAATGAGTTCATGTAACATCATCCACTTCCCTAAGGTGGCTCCAAACCAGGCAAATGAATGATGCTGTCATGATTCATACAAATATTTTAACTACATAATTGTTGTTAAGATGGTTTATAAGAATTGCCTCCCACATCGTGTCACCGCAATCCACTGATCATGGATTATCTAATGTCCTATTTTAATAAACATATAACAATATGATCAGAGGATGAAATGATCTGCCATGATCCACACAATTGAGTCTCAGTTGACTCCCACATGATTGTGGGAAACTCCCAGATCCATCCCTTATTTAAATGCAGAGCACAGAAGTAACAGGTTTCAATGCTGAACTGTAATTGTGTATGCAGGGTTTGTAGAAGATATCACATATTTAATGTTGGACGGCTGCCTCAAAAGAGATGGACTGAAATCTAATAATCGCTAAGTCTACTATAACAAACGGATTATCACCTTCCTGAAGGAAGTCAACAATGTCAAACTCACCTTTTTGATGAATAATCATGAGTCTTATTATCTTTTGTTCCATAGTTTTACTTCTGAGCAGAGAGAGTATTCATAAACAGAAGACTCTGAACTGTTTCTCCACAGACTATGTCCTCTGATGATTAGGTAATCTTGCATTTGGTAACCAGTAAATGCTGTAGGCACACTTCCAGAAGTGTGGCTATGACTTGGTTAGGCGAATCAAATGCTATCATGAAAATTTTAGGAGATAGTTATCTTGGGAGACTGTAATGTCCCATGACAACACTTTTTCGAAGCTGCTCTCTCGTCCTTGGCCCATGATACCAGGATACAGAATGCAAGGAGGGTTGCCAGGCAACATTTATGAACCAACATTCTGTCACATTCTAGTGCCCTTCCCACAGGTTACAAGGAGTATACCCACCGATGAAGTAAGCCTACAGCCTCACTGAGTTTCTCACAAAAACAAAGCAGGGCTCTTTCTTTTGAGTTCTACATATTTACCCGTCTCTCAAGCTACAACATGCCTATAGTGACATAAGCATGAAAACGAAAGAATCATTGTGCCATTCAAGTACAATGATGAGTATTTTACTCTTGTTTTCAATTCTTCAATTTGCTAATTTCTATAATGGAAACAATACCGTTAATCGCCTCTACCATAATCCTTTTCTCTTTATTGAAAATAAAATAAACTCCTCTTCATCCTCTTACCATTAGAGGAGCTTGATCCCACGGTTTCTCAGAGTTGTGTAGATTTGCATTAGGCTGATGATTAAGGATTTTGAGCAGTGTCTTATGTTTCTTTCAGTCATTTTGGATTCCTTAATTGAAGGTTCTCTATTAAGTTCTGTAACCCGATTTCTAAGATGGTTATTTAGAGTTACTTATTGTTGGTGGTGTGTCATGTTATCAGCCCGACAGAGTTCATTAGATGAGATTCCTTGATCAGGAGATTATACAGTTATTCCATTTTGAAAATCGGGGGTCACTGTGTCCTTCATGGGTCAGTTCTGTTGCAACCTCGCAGAAACTGATGATGCGAAACAGTACAGTTTTTTAAAATCGTGTAATCATTTGATTGTTAAAAATGTGCTACTACGTAATCAGTAATCACTATATGAGGCCATGTCCCCCATTCCCTGAAAACTGCTTCTGGTACCGATATCCTGCTGTGTCAATCCCACAGCAGACACATGACGGATGACACCATCATTACTTACGCAATCAAGTAAGTTGATAATTGGATAGTCCTCCATATTAACTATCATAAGATGGAACCAAACCGCAGTGATTGTCAAGGAAGTAGTATTTAGATGATTAAATACTGCCATGTGATTAACTCCCATGGAGGAATGGCACTACTCCAGTCAAGAAGAACATCTTCATCGATTCAAATAATTAATATATAATGAAAAATAATTAAATAATGTCATGGTGGTGCATACTTAAATCCCACATGGAGTAGTCAGACTGATCTCTTCCTGGAATAATGATTTATTTATAAAATTAAATTGATAATTAATTAGCTGGCGTTTTACATTAACACTGATGAGATGGCACCAAAGTCCTAAAACTATCGCTGATGTAATGACCTACTTACAGAGCTAAATGATGAAGTAATGAGATGATCTTACATCGTCTACTCACAAAATCTGACTCCAAAAGGGACTTAGGGTCCATAACATTTACTGTATTTCAAATACGTTAATTAAATGATGAATTATTATTTAATTTCCTAGTTTAACAGGTAAATAAGTAAGTGTACTATTAGATGATGCTATGTTCTGGCACGATGGACTCCCCTAAGGAGGCTAAAATCTTCACTGGTCACTGAATACATAATGACAGATTTTCATAATTCAATGAATAAACATTAAAATAGTGGATGGATTTTTATGCGCGAAACCTAAAGATTGATCAACACTGAAGAGTCATTGAGTTCTTAATCATAGATTTGAACAATAAAATGAATGAATGAAGAGATAATTTCTCATAATTCACCCCTAGAGAGATAACAAAATGATATCCACATTGATTTAAATAAATAAATAATGAAATCACAAGAGACATTTTAACAACAACAAGAGAGCTCCAGACTCCACTCTTCCGGGAGTAGAAAAGACAGATTTAAATAATGAAAGCATAAGATTGTTAGATCGTCTGTCACACTTGAGTCACACAAAGTGGCACCACACTTCAGGGTTCACAGATTATATAATGAAGCAATTTAATAATTACATCTTTACATATCTAAGTCGTTGAAATTTTTCGTATCATCAATTCCTGGGCAGATTTGCCAGATATGAAAACGGATGCTGTCATCACAGATTTTTTAATATTCCATCAGTTAATCGTCAGATAATCATACTTTCTTACCTGACATCCTCACCGGTGCCTGAATCTCTGTTGTGTTGCAGCAGGACCTGAGGTAATTGGCCCATTCCTGGCATACCAGTAGTAGCCAAAATGTTGATATCAGCTGAAAAGGTGGCTGCAGCAGGGGCATCAATAGCATAGCTGAGAGAGAGATGTTCTTCCGTGTTCTGAGTCGTCATCCTTTTGCCAGGTCTCGGTGATGGTGTCGACCTCCTAGTGCCGCTACATCTTCTAGACGTAGACCACAACCGATGTGAAGATATGGAGGAAGAGCAAGTAGTCAACACCCAGACCACCATGGAGACCTTGGAAAAGTTCTTGTACTTCTCGGAGGGCACCATGCAATCTTCTGGACTCTATTCTCCAGCATTCCTAGTGGTCTGGAAGACGCATAGACATTCAGAAAATTCTCTGCCCATGTCTACAAGTTTCCTAATTTGTCGCTGACAGATATCTGCAACCTAATAATAATCGGTGTTGGCATTGTCTGTCGTTTAAGTGATTTAAAGAATTAAATAAGTCAGTGATAGCTAACTGTCCCAATAAAGAGGTGATGTAGCATTTAATTGGCTGGGAAGTATGGCCAGACTCCAGTCATGAAGAATGTCATCATCATCCATTGAAACAATGAATCATAAACTGTGATGATATTGAACATTAACGCCACAAGAGGGAGCTTGACGGGTCTCTTCATGGAATGGACAATTTTTGGTTTACATAATTACACACAGATTTGCATTATCTTGGGGATTAACACAGATTGTCAATTTAAATACATTGATTATGTAATCAGATGATCTGTGGGACCAGATTCCAGGTGTCATGGATGATATAATCATTGCTTTGTATAATTAAATAATCAAATAATGAGTTCATGTAACATCATCCACTTCCCTAAGGTGGCTCCAAACCAGGCTCATGAACGATGCTGTCGTGATTAATTTAAATATTTTAACTATATAATTGATAATAAGATGGTCTATGATACTTGCCTCCCACATCGGGTCACCACAATCCACTGATCATGGATTATCTAATGTCCTATTTTAATAATCAAATAACACCATAATCAGAGGACGAAATGGTCTGCCATTCTCCACACAATTTTCTCTCAGTTGCCTCCCACATGATTGTGGGAAACTCCCAGGTTCATCCCTTATTTAATCGCAGAGCACAGTAGTAACATGTTTAAATGCTGAACTGTCATTGTGTATGCAGGGTTTGTAGAAGATATCACATATTTAATGTTGGACGGCTGCCTCAATAGAGATGGACTGAAATGTAATAATCACTAAGTCTACTCTAACAAACGGATTATCACCTTCCTGAAGGAAGTCAACAATGTCAAACTCACCTTTTTGATGAATAATCGTAGTCTTATTATCTTTTGCTCCATAGTTTTACTTCTGAGCAGAGAGAGTATTCATAAACAGAAGACTCTGAACTGTTTCTCCACAGACTATGTTCTCTGATGATTACGTAATCTTGAATTTGGTAACCAGGAAAAGCTGTAGGCACACTTTCAGAGGTGTGGCTCTGACTTGGTTAGGCGAATCAAATGCTGTCATGAAAAGGTTTAGGAGATAGTTATCTTGGCAGACTGTAATGTCCCATGATAACACTTTCTCAAAGCTGCTCTCTCGTCCTTGGCCCACGATACCAGGATACAGAATGCAAGGAGGGTTGCCAGGCAACATTTATGAACCAACATTCTGTCACATTCTAGTGCCCCTCCCACAGGCTAAAAGGAGTATACCCACCGATGAAGTAAGCCTACAGCCTCACTGAGTTTCTCACAAAAACAAAGCAGGGCTCTTTCTTTTGAGTTCTACATATTTACCCGTCTCTCAAGCTACAACATGCCTATAGTGACATAAGCATGAAAACGAAAGAATCATTGTGCCCTTCAAGTACAATGATGAGTATTTTACTCTTGTTTTCAATTCTTCAACTTGCTAATTTCTAGAATGGAAACAATACAGTTAATCGCCTCTACCATAATCCTTTACTCTTTATTGAAAATAAAATAAACTCCTCTTCATCCTCTTACCATTAGAGGAGCTTGATCCCATGGTTTCTCAGAGTTGTGTAGATTTGCATTAGGCTGATGATTAAGGATTTTGAGCAGTGTCTTATGTTTCTTTCAGTCATTTTGGATTCCTCAATTGACTCTTCTCTATTAAGTCCTGTAACCCGCATTCTAAGATGGTTATTTAGAGTTATTTATTGTTGGTGGTGTGTCATGTTATCAACCCGACAGAGTTCATGAGATGAGATTCCATGATCAGGAGATTATACAGTTATTCCGTTTTTAAAATCGGTGGTCACTGTGTCCTTCATGGGTCAGTTCCGTTGCAACCTCGCAGAAACTGATGATGCGAAAAATGCAGTTTTTTTAAAATCGTGTAATCATTCGATTGTTAAAAATGTACTACTACGTAATCAGTAATCACTGTATGAGGCAGTGTCCCCCATTCTCTGGGCACTGCTTCTGGTACCGATCTGCTGCTGTGTCAATCCCACAGCAGCCACATGACGGATGACACCATCATTACTTACGCAATCAAGTAAGTTAATAATTGGATAGTCCTCCATACTTAACTTTCATAAGATGGAACCAAACTACAGTGATTGTCAAGGAAGGAGTACTTAGATGATTAAATACTGCTACGTGATTAACTCCAATGGAGGAATGGCCCTACGCCAGTCAAGAAGAACATCATCTTCATTGATTCAAATAATATATAATGAAAAATGATTGAATAATGTCATGGTGGTGCATATTTAAATCCCACATGGAGTAGTTAGACTGACCTCTTCCTGGAATAATGATTTATTTATAAAATTAAATTGATAATTATTTAGCTGGCATTTTATATTAACACTGACGAGATGGCACCAAAGTCCTAAAACTATCGCTGATGTAATGACCTACTTACACAGCTAAATGATGAAGTAATGAGATGATATTACATCATCAACTCCCACAATCTGACTCCAAAAGGGACTTAGGGTCCGTAACATTACCTGTATTGTAAATACGTCAATTAAATGATGAATTATTACCTAATATCCTAGTTCAACAGTTAAGGAAGCAAGTGTTGCATTAGATTATGTGATGGTCTGGTACAACGGTCTCCCCTAAGGAGGCTCAAAACTCCAGTGATCACTGAATACATAATGACAGATTTTCATAATTAAATGAATAAACATTAAACAAGTGGATGGTGTTTTATGCGTGAAGCCTAAATGATTGCTCAATACTGAATAGACATTGAGTTCTTAATCATAGATTTGAACAAAAAATGAATGAATAAAGAGATAGTTTCTCTCTCACTATAAGTGTGTGAGGTTTTATATGAGCTTTGAGTTTTAGTAGTGTTTCTTTTACGAATGTGGGTGACTTTGTATTAGGGGCATAGATGTTCAGAATTGAGACCTTGTGTTGATGGATTTCTGCTGAGGTGAATGTGAAATGACCGTCTTCATCTCTTTTGACTAATTTTGGTTTGAAGTCTAACTTGTTAGATATTAGGATATCTACGCCTGCTTGGTTCTTATTTCCATTTGATTGGAAAATCTTTTCCCAACCCTTTACCCTGAGGCAATGTCTATCTTTGAAGCTAAGATGTGTTTCTTGTATGCAGCAGAAGGATGGATTCTGTCTTCGTATACGTTCTGTTAGCCTGTGTCTTTTTATAGGTGAGTTAAGAGCATTAATGTTGAGGGTGAGTAAGGACTGTTGAGGGAGATGATCATGTGTCTTTTCATTTTCAGTTTGTTTATATAGTGATATATTTGATATATTTTCCTATGTGAATCCATCCCTGCAAGCCAGAGATGAAGCCTACTTGATCATGGTAGATGATTTCTCTGATATATTCTTAGATTCGGTCCTCCTGTATTTTCTTCAGTATTTTTGCATCAATGTGCATGAGGGATATTGGTCTGTAATTTTCTCTCTTATTTGTGTCGTTGTGTGGATGGGAATCAAGGTGATTATAGCCTCAAAAAAGAGTTTGTTAATGTACCTTCTGTTTCTATTGTGTGGAACAATTTCAGGAGTATTAATATAGCTCTTCCATAAATTTTTGGTAGAATTCTTCACTGAAGAAGACATCTAGCTCTGGGATTTTTTATGTTGGAAGGCTTTTCTTTATTACTCCTACTTTGTTAGTTGTTATATGTCTATTCTTGATTTAATTTTGGTAAATAATAGTTATCCAGAAATTTGTAAATATCCTTTGAATTTTCAAATCTTGTGGAGTATAGGTTTTCAAAATATGACCTTAAAATTGTCTGGATTTCCTCAGTGTCTATTGTTACATACCACATTTTTTTTTTCTGATTTTGTTAAGTTCCATATTCTCTTTATGCTTTTTCTTTCGTAGGTTTGGATAAAAGTTTGTCTACCTTGTTAATTTTCTCAAAAAACCAACTCTTTGTAGCATTGATTTTTTTGTTTTGTTTTCCTGTGTTTTACTTTATTGTTTTTTGGAGACCCCATTTCTTTTTGGCTCTGCCGCCTGTCCCCCAACTATATCTTGTAGAACAGGGTGGTTTGAACTCACAGAGATAAGCTTCCATATGCCTCCTGAGCACCAGCATTAAATGCATTTGCCACCACCACCCAGGTATTGGTTATCTTTTTAAATGTCTTCTTTAAACATATTACTGTTTTTATCTCTATTTTTCTGCACTCCTATGTTTCTTAGATTTTACTTATTTCATTCCTTTTCTCAAGTAATGCTGATTATTTATTTCTGTGTAGAGCAAAATGTCTTCTAACTGTGGCTTGTCTTATGCTGTGTAATTTAGAATTGTTTTGAACTCCCAATCCTGCTTCTCCGGTACAGTGTTGGGAAGAAAATCCTACACTTCGTTCCAGTTGGGCCCTTGCCTGGTCAGGGAGAAGGAAAATAGACCAGAAAATGGGTGAACTCCCAAGATCTTTGATTATTGTGGGGTCTTATAAATGAAGAGGGATTTGTGCAATGATTGAGTTCATGTCCCACTTGGATACTGATGGAGTCACAG
This sequence comes from Phodopus roborovskii, assembly GCF_943737965.1. Taxonomy (NCBI): domain Eukaryota; kingdom Metazoa; phylum Chordata; class Mammalia; order Rodentia; family Cricetidae; genus Phodopus; species Phodopus roborovskii. Next base: position 398,410 of record NW_026126826.1, on the reverse strand, counting down.
TGAAGAAAGGGAGAGGCAGGATGGAAGCTGAGATTTCCTTCTTCAACAGTAGTTGAGGTGAGCAATGTGGAATTAGGTAATCGTTCCTAGATAATCCATAATTGTCTTGGTGGGCAGTTTCTTGGAATCAACAGATGAGAGCTATCAAGATTCTGGATAGCGTAGATACCTTATTATGTATACAATTTGCTATAATTACAGTATTCAGGCAAAACCAGTCTCAGTGAACTCTTCAGGACTATGTAACAGGACTGTTATTTTTTTGTGGGTTTGGATGTACAGTCTGAGAGAAAAGGTTGGAGAAATCATTGATGTGCTCTAATTAAAACCCCTAGTCTCTGGCCATGAAGCTATTTTCAGCTTTTCAAAATATTTTTTTTTTTTAGATCATAACTACATCATATCCACATATACTTTTCTGCCCACAAACCCTACCATGATTACTCTATGTTCTCTAATTCCCAGCCTGGTTTTCTTAAACAGGAGTTTCACATTAAACACAGTGAATATTGGAAGGTGGCATACATTTGGCTGCAGTATTTCCCAGCTATGAGGTCAATGGTTACTGACCAGGAACAATGAGTGTGTAACAAAATGTGCAGACAAAGGACAGTGTGATTATCATAATGAGCAGCTTGACTTCCAGTACAGTAGAAGAATGTTTACTAAAACATTCTTCTGCTGGGTGGGTAGTGCAGAGCTACAAGGACTATACAAACTGAGTCATTGATTTCTGATTCCCTGGCAGTGGGCTGAAAAATTTTAGGTCCAACTGGGTGATCACAGGCAATGCTAGACTCTGAAAAGTTTTCTTTCCATGATTCTCTTTTCCTTCTGATCTATCAAGTTGTAAGGAAGAACACAGGTTACATCATTCTGAGTGTAGGGTTTTCAAAGCAGATCTGCTCAGATGTCATTTCTGCAAAATTTGTGTGGACCATGAGACAGACTAGTGTTCTTTTGGTCCATGTGGTGAGCTGGGCAGTTACTCTTGTCCGTTGAGCCTTCCTCTCCTTGTGTTTCTTGGCTTGGGGGAGACTCTGCAGCCCTGGCATGGGAAGATGTGCTGTTTATTATATAACTTTCCAGTGTGCACATGAATGCACTGTTGTTGGTGTGCAGTGGGGGCTGACACTGGAAAACTGAAGGTCTGATTTTTTGAAGTTCTGAATATTCCATTCCACATTCAGGTTTGCCTTATAAATATTTTAGAAAGTAGTAAAAAAATGGTGATGTGGATGTCTCTCAGCAATACAAGATTATAATGTTTTTAATTCTCTGCTACCAAGAATTCCAATACTGTGTTGAGTGAAGTTTAATTCTAGTGTACAAAATGAGTCTTTGTTCTGCAGGGATTTCTCAGATGTGTATGGTTTGGGGTAGGGAGTTAGGTGAAGGTCTTCATCTTGGGCTATAAATCACTTGGCAGGAAGCAGATTTTAAATTATTCTCCCATGTTGTTTGTGGAATGGGCATCAGTGGGGCTTGGTTTACCTGAATCCATAAAGGGGCATAAAGGTCTACAGAGCCATAGTAGAAGATCAGGTCCTTTTGCATAGAGAGCTCTAGAGCAGGGACATCCTATCTTTGGAATAGATATCCATAGCTGCAGGGTCAAAGTGTTGAAGGGTCACTTTGACCTGATTTAATTGGGGTGTTGAAGTCTGTGTTTATTTAATCTCTTTACTCTTGGATTCATAGGTATTTCGATAACATTGGTCAAGATCACAATTTTCGTGGCTAAATTTCTGTTGTACTTTATATTAATTGTTGATATATTTTGACCTTTGCTCTTGGGTTATTCTCTCTATCTCTTTTATTCTTTTACAAATAATATACTTATTTTATTGTTGTTGCTTTTTGGTAAGTATAAAAGTCATATTATGTCAGTTTGTGTATCGTGTTTTCATAATTCCACAGAGCTTTCTGAGTATTTCTAAAAAAAAAAAATGTTACTGTGCCTCTGTAATCTGCATTTTGTTATTAATTGTTGTTCATTGTCATTGGATTGTATTCATTTCATGTTACAAAATTACCATATATAGCATCTTTAATTCTGATACTTCATGTTCCCAAAGACCATTATTTAGTTCTTTCTTTATTTTGGTTTTATTGTTAATCTGTGGAAGAGTTTTGGCTCATCAGATAAAACATGTTGTGTATCTTGGCAAGAGACTCAGCACATCTTTTGGGGGATGAACAGAGTTCAGATACTGACATTCAACTTCACATAATTATCTACATCCCATAACCTTTATACTTGCACAAGCCATTTTCTCTCAAACTCATACATAAAAAATATAGCAATAAACTTGATAAAATGGTAAAGATTAGTACAATCAATATTATTGCCATAAATTCTATTATTGTACACTACAGTTTAGCTTTCACACACTGCACTTGAAATTGTAAAGCTACTTCTAGCTATTCTTAATAATCAAATCCTCTATTCAGATATGCAATTAATGATGAAAGATCAGAGAAGCAGAGCAGCCAAGCCCTAGCTCTCACTTCTACTGAATCCTCAGACCAAAGGGCTGGGCTATTCTGACCCCAGGATTCTTCCCTCAGAAAACAATGAACTTTTGTCTTCTTCCCCCTTATATTTCTCTCTCCTCCAACCATTTCTACCTCCCAAGTTCAGGGATAAAGGAATGAGGCACCACTTGTCTCTCTTTCTCTTTTAGACTGGATCAATCTGGTGTAGCCTGGGGCAGCCAAGAAATTACAGAGGTGCACCTGATTATGTCTCCCAAGTGCTGGGATTAAAGGTGTGCTCCACCATGGCCTGTCATCTATGGCTATCTAATGCATAGCTCCAAACTCTATTTTTAAAGCAAGTTTGTTTTTGTTTAGATGTTTATGGTTGAAGAACAGAATCGTTTCAGTCTGCATCATGTAATGATCTGTGCAAGCTCTGCACATTGCATGGAGGGAGAAAGAGTTTGTACTTGTGCACTGCAGGAACAGATCTGGGTCTTCTATTGGTGACATTGGTAAGTGACATTGAAATCTGTGTCTGACTAGGCAGTGGTGGCTTTTGCCTTTTATTACAGCACTCAGGAAGTAGATGGAAGTGGATATCTCTGAGTTTGAGGACAGCCTGGTATACAGAATAAGTCCCAGGACAGCAGGGCCACAAAGGGAAACTCTATATCAAAGACCAAAATAAATAAATAAATAAATATTAGACAGTTAATCAAAAAAAGCTACAAGAAAACAAGAACAAGATTAATATTAATAATTAGGAAGGCATTCACCGGCACAGTTAACTGAACAAGGCATAGGATGGCAGGAGCCACACTGGGAAATTCTGTCTCAAAAAAAAAAAAACAAACACCAAATAAGTTCCTATTTGAGAAGATCTCTGAAATGTCTAGGTATGGAGTAAAATCCAGGGCCAAAGGAGATGCTGGGCTTGCTCTGTCTTTAAGCACACTGTACCCTTGAGGAAGAGCTCTTGTCAATCAAGCCTCACTAGCCAATCAGGTACACTGAGCCAACCCACCAGTCTCATGTCTGAAAGGAGACTTCCTGGAGTCATGCTGCAGGCTTGCTTTTATATCAGAATAGCCACCAGAGGATTGATTGCTGCTCTGTGAGTGCTGCTGTGGGGAATGGAGGAGAACAGAAGCTTCAGCATGGTGAGTGACAGGATTGGGAGGGTGGGATGGCGAGTCATTAAGGTCTGTTTTGCAGGCCCTCCCTGAGGAGGCTGGGCTGGAATGTGCTGCCACATTCAGTGATCTGTTAGGCCCATTGTGGTTCTGGCAGCTTCCCCAACAAGGGTGCAAAACAGGATTGCTTTTCCATGTGGGCTGCTTCTGAGGAAAGGATTTCGAATATGCACCAGGGGGAATAAAGTTCTTTGTATTCAGCTCCATTATGCTTTTGGTGCACATGGATGGCTAGTTACCAAAGAAGGAGAGGTTCAGTTTGTGCGGTGCCTTCCAGAAGTTCTGCCCTTCACATCTAACATTTAAGGGTCAGATCCATGCGGAGTTATTATCATTTTTTTCCATCAAAATATCTTTTCTTCTGTTGTTAAAAAATAAATAAAAAGGTCTTAATTTACTTATCGATCCCAGATCCCTCTCCCTCCCATCCTCCTATTTCCCCCAGTGACCTCACCATCCCATCCCCCATACATTACTCTAGGAGGCTGAGTTCTTTAGGAGGACTCATCAAAATCTGTCAAGTCATTTGGGTTTGGCCCAAACCCTCCTCCTTGTCTCTAGGCTAAGGGAGTATGTACATTTGTAGTTAATTTTGTGAATTTTATGTATGCTCTAAATGGCATTCTTTTTCTTAATTTACCATATATATATGTGTGTGTGTGTGTGTGTGTGTGTGTGTGTGTGTATGTGTGTTTGTGTGTGTGTGTGTGTGTGTGTGTGTGTGTGTGTGTGTGTGTGTGTATGTGTGTTTGTGTGTGTGTGTGTGTGTGTGTGTATTGTTTGTGTTATAGCATGATATGGAATTTTCTATGTGGAGCAAGCTAGCCCCAATCTCATAGAGAACTTCCTGCCTCTGTTTCCTAAGGGCTAGTTTAAAACTAAGGGAAAATACTAACATCTGTAAATGGCATTCTTGTATTGGATTACATTCTCCCACTGAGCTGTGATGTACAGGAGTGGAATTGTTGTTATAAAGGATTTACCAATTCTTGCAATATAGTGACTCACAAAAAATATTTAGCTGAGATAGTGCTATCCCCAAATTAAAAAAAAAAAAAAATGAGTTGTGTGCTAACCAGGCATGTTACAGAATAGGATGATAAAATACAAATTTGTTCCCCAGGATACTCCAGATATTTGGATCCAAACCATAGCGATGGAGAAACCAATGATTTACAAACCGCCAAGGTCCACCTCCATAACTTTGAGTAGGGCTTTTACAAGTTGTACAAGGGTGCCTTAATGGGTTCCAATGAGCATTAGGTGCTGATGTGCCATAAACATCTATTTTCTTCTAGAGAAAAATCATAGCTCTGTCATGTGGTCAAGATGATCCCAGGTGACCACTATTTGAAAAGAAAACAGCGATGTGTTGAGAGCTGGACAAAGCAAGCAAGACTTTCTGTTTAGGTTTTCATTCATGGAGAATGGACATAGATTCTTCTGAAACCCAGAGCCAATAACACCCAGGGTTTCTAGATATTAGGATTTTTCCATCAGGTCCTGAGCTATTGAGAATAAAGTAGCACTCCTCTTTAAAACAAGGAAGATGCTTGGGAGAAAATGCAATTGTCTGGGGCCAGTGACTTTGTGGAGGGGTTGTTTCAGATCCTGATAACACAACTCTTCCCACCACATGGAGCTGTGGTTAGTAGGCCATTGTCCACTGTGGGCTTAGTTGGTAATGTTTTTGGGAATCCCTGTGTTCCCCTTGAACTGTACTTTTTGAGTATCTTTCTCCTGAGTTTGTCCCATTGAATGGTAACTCCTGCTGACTTCCTAGAATCTCCCATTTCCTTCCATTTCCTGTTGGAAGTAGTATACAAGAAGCTATTCCTCATAAAATACATACTTAGAATATGGCATGGCTAAAGCAATACCTCCCTATCCCAGCTTTCAACATTTCTTGGTTTTGCCTTCCCTTCTTTTCTCATCTTCTGACACTTCTCCCTCAGGACCCGCCAGTAAATTATGACCTGCTTTTTCATATTCCTCCAGGACTATGAAGTAATTATGGTGCTATATTTTCTGTTGAAAGCTTATATTGCCTTACTGGCCCAACTTGCAGTATCCTGTCACAATTTAATTTCCTCAAAAAATAAAATAAAATAAAATAAAGTAACACCAAAATAACCATCTGTAACCATCTGTTGTAGGTTCTCTCCTGTTTGATCTTTAGACAGAAATGAACGCAATTTGTCATTACAGACATATTTCTTTATTTATTTCTTAAGTCTGTGGGCAATGTCCTTATGTCCTCTTGATTACCCCTTCTTAAATTAAGTGACTGTATATCCTCAGTGGGTTTTTTGGGACCAAGCTTCTTAAAAACATGATTTGTGTATGCCCCTTATTTTTTCAGATATATTTAATAAACAGAACTCATTAATTTGTAACATTGTTCATTAAATTAAAATATAATTCTCTGAATGTTAGCATAATATTAACCCCATTTGCATAGAGATCTAGACTATGTGGTGTCTCTCTTTGAAACAAATATCAGTAGAGGGAGGGTCAGAAGGAAACAGTTTAGGCGTCCTTTTGAGTTAATTTTGTTAGAGTCTGTGTATTTAAGTTCTGAACACATAGAATCATGTGTAGCTGGGTAACATTGCACAAGATCTCAGTTTACCTGGATGAGTTTCTCTTGGTTTTTTGACAAAAAGTTGACACTATTTAACTCTTATTGTTCTTTTCTTTTTCTCTTCCTCCCCTTTGTACTTTCCCTAATATTGTATACCTCTCAATCACTGAATCACTGCATGGTTGTTGTAGGTAGAGAAGCCATGCTGTGTCAATATATGTACTATGTTTTTCATAATCCTATTGCGATTCTGATTCCCATTTGCATGAATTTTTGTAATCAGATATCATTTTAGAGGGTGTCAGGAATATAGTTTGCACTGTAGTCAAGTCATGTTTCAAATTTATCTTATACAGAATATGCATACTAATGCATCATGTTCTCAATGATTATTTTTTAATTTTTTATTTATGAACTCTGTTTTATTCATGTTGTTTTCAATCTGGAAATCACATTTACTCTTTTGCCCAAAAAGAACAATGGGTTTGAAGGTGACTCAGCACATATTCTACTTGGGGATGACCTGAGTTTAGATACCAAAACCCAAAATTCTAGGCTCAATACAACCTCAACTCCAGATGCAGGGTATCTGACAATCTCTACTATGATATGTAATAATTACACATGGGAAACACCTCTCACACACAATCTGAACATATAAAAACTAGGAATGAATTTGTTTTCAAAATTCTTGTTACTGAAACAACAATGAGAGCAAAACCAGTCACTTTGAGTGCATGATTCTAATAAAACTTGTTTCTATTTTAATTTCTTTTAAAAATTTAGTTTTCATTTTACATACCAACCCCTTCCTCCCCATCTTCTTCTCCAACCTCTCTCGCTTCCCTTCAACTTTTAATAGTAAGAGAGGATAAGGCCCTCATTCAGGAGTCAACAAATTCTGGCATACAAAGCTGAAGAAGGACCAAGCCACTATATCTTTTATCTAGACTGAGCAAGGTAACCCACTATAGGGTGTGGGCTCCAAAAACACTGTTCAAGCAACTGGGATGGGTCCTGGTTTCACTACCGGGGCCACCTAACAGATCAAATCACCTAAGTGTCAACCACATTCAGAGGGTCAAGTTTATTGCCTTAAAGGCCCCCAGCTGTCAGTCCATACTCTGTGAGTTACCTCTAGTTACAGTAGATGTGGTGTGGCTTTGTTGGAGAGGGCTTTATCCTGTTAGAGTAAGCACATCACTGTAGGGTCAGGCATTGATGATTCTTAGTCTCAGAATGATGCCCAGTGTGACAGACAACTCCCTGATGCCTCTGAGTCATGCTGTAAGGACTCTAACCTTGAGGACTGAAGCAGCTTGCATGATGTCATGTTCCCTGCCATAACAGAAACTCTGAAATTTTAAGTGTGACACTTCAATTAAATGTTTTCTTTGAAAGTGTTGCCCTGGTCCATAGTGTCTCTTAAGAGCAATGAAAACCTAACAAAGACATATGTTGGTTCTACGGCCTTGGTTATTTCTATGATAGGCTCTCCCTATCATACAAATTATTTCTGATGTGTTCTCAGTAGTGTTGTTCTGGTAACTTGCCTCTCCCTTTATGTCTGTTTATTGGGATTTCTTTCTCAGGGCTATATGCTACTTAAATGGCCAAGAAATGCTGCATGTGTACCTCTTATTCAGTTTACTTCTAATGTGACTGGGTGAATGCATCCTAATGTACATGTGTAAAATAAGTGAGGGAAGCACCAAGGATTATATGACTATATTGTCAAAGACGTTTACATTTACAATGTGAGAATTATACTTCTTTGTGTTATTTTAGGATGCAGTGACCTATGACGATGTGCACATCCACTTCGCTGAGGAAGAGTGGGCTTTCCTAATCCTTCTCAGACGTATCTCTACAAAAATGTGATGCTGGACACCTACAGGAACCTCACTGTTACAGGTAAGACTGAATTTTCTTTCATGTTTTAAAATAAGGGACCAACTGTTTCTTGATTATTGATACTATTCTGTAATTTGATTAAGAAAAGTGAAAATTGGGTGAGTGAGGCATGGTTCTAAGGTTCATTGAAGTTATTACTTAAATTTTGTACAATTTGCAAGAATACATCTTATATTTTCTGTTATTTCAGGCTACATTTGGGATAACCATAATACGAAGGATCATTGTCAAGCGTCTAGAAGACACAGAAGGTAAATTTCATGTGCATGTTTATGCAAATTTGGCTCTGCAGATATTTTAATATATCCTGGAAATTTTATTGAAGAGTCACACTTAAAAAATTAAAAAGATTAAGAAGAGCAACAGTGAAAATAAGTGTAGTTTAAAGTACAGTGATGATTGTCATTTTCTCACAAAACCCTGTACCTCAGTGAAAGGTAGCTCTTCTGTGTTTGCAAGGCATTTGTGTAAAATGAGAAGGAAACTATGTCTTAACATATATCACCCTTTGAATTATAGTACCCGGATATCTATTCTGTAGATATGCCAGTCTGTTTAGTTTCATTCTATTCAGATATTTTAAACAGTATACATGTTCAATAGGTGACAAGTATATGTCCAAGACCTCCTAAGAAAAAAAGTCTATAGTTAAGCAGGTATTTCTTATCTATTTGTGACTTTGCTATGGATATTGAAAGGGTCAGTTTATGAGTGTCAAGAAGGTTGTTATGGAGAAACCTTAAATTTGATTTAAAGATAGTCAAAGTGTGAATGATATGTGGAAACCTTTTATTTGTTTTCTTAGTTTCATAAGCATATCATATGTAGAGCCATGTAGTTGTGGCCCATACCTTTAATTCCAACATTCATGATCAAGAGCAAGGTGGATCCCTTAAGTTTGTGATCCCCAGTCTACAAAGTGAGTTCCAAGATAGCTAGAATTACACAGAGACATTCTGTATTAGAAAATGTAGGGGGGGGGAGTATTTAGTTTACTCTAAATACAAGCCATGTGAATTTAGAATGTGTAAAGAAGCACCGTACCTCTCTTAGGACAGTGAGAAGAAATGAAAGATATTTAGTAGTCCCCTCTTTGAGGATATGTGTTGAGGGTGAAACAACTTTCAAATTTATCAGTATTCCTAAGTCATCTGAAAGATACCATCAATTTACACTGTAGCAAATCCATATGACCGTTGGAATGTGTGAATGCTTCCATTTGCACTGGTATATTTAGCCAATGTAATATGATTTCTATAAAGGAAAACTGATAAATAGTATAAATATGGCAACGCTCTGAGTGATTTCAATTCTTTCAATTATATGGGAGATTTTATGTAAATAGATGCCATAATTGAGGGCCATGAAATAAAGCTCTTACTCTGAATCCACAGGTATCTTCCATGAAAACAAAACAATACCACATTAGAGAAGCATTATGAATGTATAACTCAAGATCTGATTCTTGTTTACAATTAGGCCAATTACAACTTTATTTTATACATGTACTAACTTTCTTTAGTATCATGCATGTGGTAAAGTTTTACATATGCTAATGATTTTTGAGGAATCAAAGAAGCCATAAGGGAGTGAATCCTGTGAATATACACAATGAATGTGTGAAAAACTTTGTGGGTTACAGGCATCTTCAATGGCTTGAAAAAAAATTCATACTGGAGAGAAACCGTATAGAAGTCTAGAGTGTGGTGAAGTCTTTGCATATCACAATTTCCTTCTTCTCAATGACAGAGCACACATAGTAAAAAACACCTATGAATATAGTCAATGTGGTAAAGCATTTGCAAGACATACTATGCTTAAAAGACATCTTAGAACATATACTGGAGGGAAAACACAAGACTATAATCTATGTGGCAAATGTTTTTCACAATACAGTTATATAGTATGTCACAAAAGAACACATATTGGAGAGAAACCCTATGTATGTAACCAATGTGGTAGGGCATTTTCACAAGTTAGTACGCTACAATCTCATCATAGAACACATACTGGAGAGAAAAACTATGTATGTAATCAATGAGGTAGAGCGTTTTCACGTGCCAGGAATCTCCAGTCTCATCATAGAACACATACTAGAGAGAAACCCTATGTATGTAATCAATGTGTTAGGGCATGTTCACATGACAGTACTCTCAAATCTCATCATAGAACACATACTGGAGAGAAACCCTATGTATGTAATCAATGTGGTAGGGCATTTGCAAGTAATGGTCATCGTAAAAGACATATAAGAACACATACTGGAGAGAAACCCTATATATGTAATCAATGTGGTAGAGCGTTTTCATATGCCAGTAATCTCGAGTCTCATCACAGAACACATATGGAGAGAAACCTTATGGATGTAATCAATGTGGTAAGGCTTTTTTACAACACCCAATCTGGTATGTCATAAAGGTACACATACTGGAGAGATACCCTAAGAATGTAGTCAATGTAGTAAAGCCTTCACAATATATGATGTGCCTAAAAGTCATATAAGAACACATACTGTAGAGAAACCTTATGGATGCCATGAATGTGATAAAGCCTTTGCATATCCCAGCACTATCTTACGTCATAAAAGAATGTATACTTGTAATATAATGAATTTATCCCATGTGGTAAAGCCTCTCTATGTATCATTAGTCTTTATAATCAAAGAAATAAATCATAGTGCATAAAAACACTATACATGTATCCATTGTTGTAATGCTGTGCACTTTGCTTATCCCAATGATCTTTGTGAGCCTAAGCAAACCCTTATGGGAAGGAATCTACCTAGAAAGGATGTGGTATGATCTTCATTCAACACACATTGACTTTCATAGTTTTCTGGAGAGAAAAATATCTGACACGTGTGAACAATCAGTTCAAGCACTACAATGCCTCTGTTTTGTTCTCACTTGCAAACTCATGTGGAAAAAAAGTCCTGGAACTTCATTTGTAAGGGAAGCATGTTTCATGGTAACACTTGACTTGATTTACATAAAAACCTCATTCACATGGATTGCTATCTCTAAGCCCAATCCTTCATGCTTAGTTTCTTTTACATGAAATAATTAATGTTGCAGGAAAACTTTGAATACTTTAAGACCCTGAACACAATGGTTACAGGATTGAGTACTCATTGGAGAAAAATATTCAAATATGGAAATCTGTTTAGAGATTTGATTTAATTTTAATTATGTGATGTCAGTGTGTGAGTATGTGATTTTTCATGGTTTCTCACAAGGTTACACCCTTTCTTGAGTATTCCTGTAGTAGGAACTACAGTAAGTTCTCAGAAAACTGACATAGGTCATGGCAAAGTACTTGCCATAATTTTGTTCATCCACATTTCTAAACCTGTACGTATTTTAGATCCTATTTTATCATCTTGATATCAGGTAATAGGGAAGAAATCATGGATGAGGAAACCTACATCATGTAAATAATTTTGTGAACATATTAGATATCATACTTGTCTTTAGTCTTTATTGTTTTTGTGTTTTTTTTTCTGAGTTATGAATGCCCATTCTTAGGTTGGTTTGTTTCTTTCATATTTTTTTTTAATTTTATATAACTAAGTCCATTTAAATGAAAACAAACATTTATAGACAATATTTGGGCGTTGTTCTTTCCAAACTACTTCCTGCTGGTAAGGGGCGCTGTCATGGGAAATTCGAAGACGAGTCAGAAATCTTGGCTGTAGTCTGTCAGGCTGCTTTGTCCAGCTGTTTTGAATGTAGGATCACCTGGTATTCTGTTTCAGGTGGTCTGGCTTGATCAAACCACATTAGTCTGGAAGGAATCCACATCTTTTCATTTTCTGTGGAAACAAAAATAGAAATCCTTTTCCCCAATAACTTGTACTTGAACTTATATTTTGGTGTCAAAGCATTTTTTTAATTTAATTTATTATTTTACATGTTGATCCCAGTTCCCCCTCCATCCCTCCCAACCACCTTCACGCCATCCCTCCGTTTTACCCTCTCTGCCCTCTCACAAGCACTCTAATGACCCTCCCCTTCCATCCCCTCATCCCAGTTCCATATGTAGGGGAATGTCATCCATTAGGGGTCATGTAGGTCTGACAGGTCATGTGAAGTAGGGACTAGGGCTTCTCTCCTGTCTCTAGATTAAGGCAGTTAATCCTCCATGGGGGATGTGTTTTCAAAGTCCTTTTGTGGTCCAGGAATACATCCTGGCTGCACTGTCTGAGGGCGCTTAGACTGCTCAATCCTTCTGGCTGAGACCCATATTCAGGGGGGCCTGAGGCAGTCCCATGCTGCCTTCCCAGCTATCACTCTGGTGGCCCATTAGCTCCTCCTTCTTCAGGTAAGCTGTCTCTATGTGTTTCTGCCGCCTGGTCTTGTCCTCTCCCTCTGTATCTGAGTTCTAATTCGGCTCACTGTTTATGTGTGGGTGTTTGCTTCTGTTTCCATCAGGCATTATTTGAGGGCTCCTTGGAGAAGTTAGTTGTTGATCTCACTCTCCGGGAAGGGCATTTAGGATAGCCTTTTGATAGAAGCTCAAATGGTTAGTTAGCAGCAGTCTTGTAGTTCTACAGACCTTGCTTTGTGTTCAATTTTATCTTAAAACCAATATTGACTCCCTCTTTTATGTTCTCTCTCTGTCTCTGTCTCTGTCTCTGTCTCTCTCTCTCTCTCTCTCTCTCTCTCTCTCTCTTTCCTGTCTTCTATTCCTAACCAGGCTCAATCTTCCTGGAGGCACATATTTTCCTTTCCTCCCCGTCGTTTTCTCCTACTTCTCTCTCCATTCGCTGCCCCCCCCCACTTCCCCTGAGCTCTGGGGGATTTGTCCATTTCCAGTTCTGTGAGGGACTTTACATGAATCTCTTAGAATAAACCTTATATCCTAGTTCCTCTGGTGGTGTGAATTATAGGCTGGTGGTCAATTGATCTAGGTGTAAAATCCATATATGAGTGAGTACATACTGTGTTCCTCTTTTTGTGACTGGGTTACTTCATTCAGGATGGTTTCTTCATGTGCCATCGACTTGCCTGCGAATTTCAAGATACCATTATTTTTCTCTGCAGAGTAGTATACCATTGTGTAGATGTGCCACATCTTCATTAACCATTCTTCAATTGAGGGTCATCTAGGTTGCTTCCAGGTTCTTGCTATTACAAAGAGTGCTGCTTTGAACATAGTTGAACAGATGTCTTTGTTTCATGGATGTGAATCCTTTGGGTAAATGTCTAAGAGTGGGATTGCTGGGTCCTGTGGTAAACTAATTCCCATTTTCCTGAGGAAACACCGTACTGATCTCCAAAATGGCTGTATGAGTTTGCACTCCTAACAGCAGTGGAGGAGTGTTCCCCTTTCCCCTCATCCCCTCCAACATGAGTCATCATTGTTGTTTCTAATTTCAGCCATTCTGGCAGGAGTAAGATGGTATCTCAAAGTTGTTTTGATTTACATTTCCCTGAAAGCTAGGGATGTGGAGCATTTTCTTAAGTGTCTTTCAGCCTTTTTGATTTCCTCTATTGAGAATTCTTTCTTCAGTTCTGTACCTCATTTTTTTAATAGGGTAATTTGGTGTTTTGTTGACTAGTTTCTTGAGTTCTTTGTATATTTTGGAGATCAGCCCTTTGTCGGATATAGGATTAGTGAAAATCTTTTCCCAGTCAGTGGGTTGCCGCTTGGTCTTGTCTACTGTGTCCTTTGCCTTACAGAAGCTTCTAAGTTTGAAGAGGTCCTATTTATTAATTGTTTCTCTCAGTGTCTGTGCCCCTGGAGTTATGTTCAGGAAGCAATGTCCTATACCAATTTGTTCAAGGGTACCTCCTACTTTCTCTTCTAAGAAGATCAATGTGGCTGGATTGATGTTGAGGTCTTTGATCCATTTGGACTTGAGTTTTGTGCATGGCGACAGACATGGGTCTATTTGCAGTCTTCTACACACCCTCATCCAATTGTGCCATAACCATTTGTTGAAGATGCTGTCCATGCCCCATTGTATAATTTTAGCTGTTTTGTCGAAAATCAGACGTTCATTCATGTGTGGGTTGATATCAGGATTTTCAATTTGATCCCTTTGGTCTACTTGTGTATTTTTATGCCAATACCAGGCTGTTTTCAGAACTATAGCTCTGTAGTAGAGCTTAAAGTCATTAATGGTGATGTCTCCTAAGTTCTTTTATTATATGGGGTGTTTTGGCTATCCTGGCTCTTTTGTTTTTCCATAAAAGTTGATTATTATCATTTCAAGGTCGGTGAAGAATTGTGGTGGGATTTTAATGGGGATTGCATTGAATCTGTAGATTGTTTTTGGCAAGATTGCCATTTTTGCTATGTTTATCCTACCTATACAAGAGCATTGGATATCGTTCCATTTTCTGGTATCTTCTTTAATTTCTTTCTTTAGAGCCACAAAGTTATTATTATTAGGTCTTTTACCTGTTTGGTAAGTGTTACACCAAGACACTTTATGTTGTTTGTGGCTTCTGGCTATGGTAAAGAGTGATGTTTTTCTGATTTCTTTCTCTGTAGGGCTTGAGTTTATCTTGTATCCTGCTAGTTTGCTGAAGGTGTTTATCAGCTGTAGGTGCTCTCTGGTAGAGGTTATTGGGTCGCTTATGTAAACTATCATATCATCTGCATATAGAGACAGTTTTTCTTCTTCCTTTCCAATTTGGATCCCCTTGATCTCCCTTTGTTGTCTTATAGCATTAGCTAGAAATTCTAGTACGATATTGAAGAGATATGGAGAGAGAGAGGGCAGCCTTGTCTTGTTCCTGATTTTAGAGGAACTGACTTAAGTTTCTCTCCATTCAGTTTGATGTTCGCAGTTGGTTTGCTGTATATTGCTCTTATTATGTTTAGGTATGTTTCTGTTATTCCTGACCTCTCCAAGACCTTTACCAAAAAATGTCCAGGGCCAGCTTGATTCAATGCAGAATTCTACCAGACAGTCAAGGAAGAAATAATACCGCTACTCCTCAAATTGTTTCGCAAGATATAAACAGACAGTTCATTGCCAAACTCTTTATATGAGGCCACAATAACCTTGGTACCCGAGCCTCACAAAGACACAACTAAGAAAGAAAATTACAGACCAATATCCCTGATGAACATTGATGCAAAAATACTCAATAAATTACTGGCAAACCGAATTCAAGAATGCATTAGAGAAATCATCCAACATGACCAAGTAGGCTTCATCCCTGGAATGCAGGGATGGTTTAACATATGAAAATCTATCAATGTGATCCCCCATATAAACAAACAGAAAAAGAAAAACCATATGATTATCTCCCTAGATGCTGAAAATCCTTCGAAAAATTTCAACATCCTTTCATGATAAAGGTCATGGAGAGATCAGAGATAACAGGAACATACCGAAACATAATAAGAGCAATTGACTTTAGTCTTAATAATAAAATTGATTCATGTGGAGATTATCTGTTAGTAAGTTCACTAGATAGAGTACAAATGATATATTAGGTAGTATTGGGGAACAACTTACACGGATGATAATAAAGAACTTCGGAGATGTTCCATCTTAGAAGGATGCAGTCCCTGCCTTTCTGATTTGATCTGGAACATAGTAGAGAGAAGTGAGAGACAGAAATGTGGAAAGGGAGTGAGAAATAGATGGTGGGGGAGTAAGAGAGTTACAGACAGGTTGCGAACGAGAGAGGTTTACCCCAAGGTTCTCAACCTTCTGTTCATATACACAGAACCAAAGGCACTACATAAGAAATAAATTCATGAGATGATCTGAGCAGAAAACCTGGATTTGCAAGAACACCCCCCTCTAAATGGTGGGTCCACTAGAGGTTCTTAGTGGTTCCTATAGCCTAAGTGACAAAACCAGGCAAGCAGAAGATACACAGCTGCTTGAGAGTGGGATTTGTAAAATGGTAACCAAATAATCCCACCATTTGTATACACATAGAAGCCCACAGGGCTTTCACCTAAATTACCCTGAGACCCTGAGTGTGGGGGCATTGGTCTGAGTCTGGCTTCTTTTTGCTAGCAATGGACAATGTGCGGTGGAATTTAAATGTGTTGGTGGACTCAGCAGGAGGTGTACATAGAGAAGTTTTCTCTTAGCTGACAGGTTGGAGACTTTAGGCATCTGTTCCTTGAGTAGGTGGATAAGGAGGGTTGAGTGACGCTTCAGCCATAACATTGTGTTGCAGGTAGCACCATTCCGTTCCCCAACCTCAATGTACCTAATGCAAACCCTCATCTGAATTCACCTAAGTTCAGTCTTCCCTGAAAAAGCTGCCATTAGAGTCTCGACCGAGATGTGGAGCAGATGCAAAGACATCCACTTTTAGATCCACCACCTGATTCCTTGTTTTCTTTTCTCCAGGGCAACCCAGGACAGTTAAGCTCTGATTATGTATGGATTCATTGTTTCAGTATTATTAAAACATTGAATCAGAAACTCTTGGTTACAGTTTTCCTTTCCACTCACCAGGACTTTAAAGTGCACAGGGAGGCTTTGCTCTTGTGCTCCTGCCCACACAGCAGAACTAATACAGTATTCTTGTTCCTCCCTGGAATCTTTGATCTCACATTTCACCACAATCAAATAGTCCAGCCCTCCAGATATGAGAGAGTGTATCCATTGTTTTGTACTTTCCAATTGATTTTCTCACTTCTTTCTATTAGTCACTCAATCTCTCCTGCTCTAAAAAGCTTACACCTTTGGAGGTGCCTACCTGCCTCCAATTCCTTTCCACCACTACTCTCTGGAATATACTCCCAGATACTTCTCTGAAAACTCTTTGTCTCTGTCCTCCATAGTGTAGGAATGAGCTGCTGAGACAGATGATTGGTTTCAGCTTACATCTCTCTCACATTTAGCACAAGGAGACCCAGAAGATGGAATGAGCTCATGACACAGCAGTTGCTGCTGGCAGTTTAGGAATTAAGTTCATTCCTACTTTGCAGCCACTCTGGTGTTTGACTTGGTGTCATTACTTATTGGAAAAATCAATGGCTAGGATTGTTTACTAGATGCAAAATCTTGTTAGCCTCTAATCAACCTGTAAGACTCAGGCATTATGGTAACCTGACTCTGTTACATGGGAGAGTGCACTGAAGAATTTTCTCTGCTCAGCCCAGAGTTCCATGAATACTAGTGTGCCCACAGGACCTAAGATCCCTATAAAGACAGATTTTGCCCACTTACACTCCCTCCCTCTTCTCTCTTTCAGGCTCTTTGTTCTCTTGCTGCTATTTCTGCTCTCTCCCCTCTCACCTCTTTGTGCTCCTGTCTCCCATTCTCTCCTGTCACCTGTCTATGTGTCTGTTTCTCTTTATCTCTTTTTTTGTTTGATTCCATTTTTTCCCCTTACTAATAAAACTTCTCACTCAAGTTCTGGCTGCCTGGCATGTTTGTACCCCACCTTAGTTACCCTCTCCTTCCATGGAATCTGCAGTGGTCCTCCATGCAGGACCACCATTAAGTTTATCTTAATATTGAAGCAAGAGGTCATTGTCATGAGATATTCACCCTATTGGTACCCAAAGATAACTGAGTAGACATCACTGAATTTACATAGTGGTGGTTCAGCTATAATGTGGGGCAACATATTTCTCCATTATATCTGTCTATTTTAAAAGTCAATTGTTAGTAGAGGGAGGATGTGGGGATTCAACTCTTTGCCTGAATTTTAAATTTTCTTTTAGTACTTGTGTTGATGCCATGGCTGGTCTGGAACTCCTGGGCATATAGTAGCTAACTTAAGTGTCTCATTCCCTGTTGTAGCTGGGATTGCTGGATCATGATTAGCGGTACTCCACTACCCAGTTGTAAGGTGAACTTGTAGAACATTTTGATACTATTCATACGCATGTCATTGTTAGTGTTTCATTTTTTCTTCAACCTTTTAAAGGATTTTCCTCTATGTGAATGTATATGTTTCTTAAATATGCCTTTCTTGTTTAAAAATGCCCTTGTAGCTTTACTTTTTCAGTCAGAAAATACTCACCAATTTGAAATATTTTTATTTTTTCAAAGTATGTAGGTTACTGTTTGCTAAATTCTAGTGACTAACTATCGGTATCAAAAATGATACGGTTATGATTTGTTTGTTTGTTTTTTTTTTTTTTTTTTTGCAATATTTGTGCCTCTCTGTGGATGTTTTCCTTCTATATGCAAGATTTCTTATAATGATCACTCATCTTGCGCTCTCTATTTGTAAAAGAGGACCTTGCAGGACTGATAATCCTGCCTCTACCTCCTAAGTGTTGGGTGGGAGGGGGTAAATGTGTTTCACTTAGCCTCTTACCCTCATTATGTTTTCTAATTTGTATTTGAAAGAGTCTTTCTATTTTGCATAGCCCAGATTCAAAATCTGGCTGTCTCACCATATTACCCATCTGAGTCCTAGATTCACAGGCAGATTGAACTTGTGAAAAATATGCTGGCTGACCAAGGTTATGTACAAGGAAGAAAACTGGGTGAATAACTCCAAGGTGAACCTCAGACTGTTTTATGTAAAAATTTTATTATTAAAAGAGCTGGAAATAACTCTAGGCTGGAAAATTTTCCCCAGGGTCTATAGCTGTGCAGCCTGTTCCCATTCTTAGTATCTGGAAATCTGATAACCCAGTATGGATTGTCCCTTATGTGCAGAGTTCTTACCTGTTCCTCATCTTGGAGTTAACCCCAGTGGTGTCAGGCCTAATGATATCTGGCAGATGGATGTTACTCATGTTCCTTCCTTTGGCCAACTACAATTTGTACATGTATCTGTGGATATCCATTCTCAACCCATATTTGCCTCTACTCATACTGGAGAAAGGCTTAAGGATGTTAAGAGCCATTGCTTACATCCATTGCTTATATGGAAATGCCCAGACTGATAATGGCCCAGCTTATACTCGTCATGGTTTTAACCCTTTTTTGAAAAAAAAAATTTAATCACACATAAGACAGGCATTCCTCAGGGTCAGGCCATGGTAGAGCGTATGCATCGCTCAATTAAAGCCTGTCTTCATAAAACAAAAAAAAAGGGGGGGGGGGGTTTACAGGGTATCCTCATAATAACATTTCTTTGGTCCTTTATATTTTAATTTTTTTAACTATTCATGGTGCTGCTCGATCTGCAGCCGACTGGCATTGGCACCCTCGGTCATCTGACTATGGCTCAGTTATCTGGAAGAATGTAACTAAAGGAAAATGGAGTGGCCCCCAACTCAGTTCTAGTATGGGCCCGAGAGTCATTTTGTGTCTTTTCACAAGACAAAGATAACTCTGTTTGGGTGCCTGAGTGGCTGATTCGCCATGTGAGGAGGGAAGGTGATTGTAACAGCCAGAAAGAATGTCCGATGGGTCTTCAAGAATCTACCCATCCTGATGCCTGCATGTCTGAGTAGCTATATGTGGCCTGGCATCCTAACCACTAATTATAGTTTGAATCAAGAGTCTATAAATTTACACATTTATCCAAAGGACAAGAATTTCACCTTCATCTCAGGCACTGTATTCTGGTTCCATTCTTATTGTTGTAAACAATGCTAATAATTTTGGAGAAAGTTTCAATTGTTCTCAGCAGGTCTGCCGACTGTAACAGCTGTCTTGGGGACGTACCCAGGTGTGCAGCAGAGAGGAAATGAGATTCTGGGAACATGGCTTCCAGTGCTGCCTTCAACCCTGAAGCTACAGTTTCTACCATAGCCCTCTGCCAATCGGTAAATACTGCAAGCACAGTGGATCAACTATCAGGTGATTTGGCTTAAGCCTTAGCTACCCAAAGCACACTATATTATCTAGTACAAATTGGCATTTTTAAATTAAATTTACAAACTAATCTCCTGTAGGAACACTTGAATTTTTGTGAGAAACTCATAAGGCTTCTTCTTCTTTCTTTCACACATATCTGTGTTAATTCATCATTTTTCTCCAGAAATCCTGGAGTGATGAGTTTTTCAGTTATACACATGCTTTAGCCATGAAGATCATTAACATCTATGAAACATGAATTACACTTGCCAATGCAGAAGGCCTTTTACAAGGACTTCAACTTGTGAGCAGATCATTGGGGGTTTGTAGCCCTTGCATTTGGTCTACTTTGCCACAGCACTAAACAGGCCCAGGCCAACTTTCTAACAAGACAGAATCTGTCTTTGGCTCGAGGTAAAATGCCTCTGCCCACATGAGGCTAACAAACTATTCACCAGGGACAGTAAGGGAGAGGGGGCAAATATCCAACCTAAGAAAGGAAGGTTATGGGCCTGGGTGACCTCTCCAATGACGGGTAAGTAATTATGCTGATGTCTTCTTCCAAATAAGGCAGGTATTAGTTTATATTAAAAGAAAGGGAAAACTGTAAGACCCAAAGAAACTTGAGCAAACCTGAAGCTGTTGGAGGGAATGCATTGCACCATGGCTGTTGTTGGTACTCTTCCCATTTTGATAATAAACCTCGAGACAACACACTCCTAGAGAGCTAACAAAATGCTATCACCATTCACTAAAATAAATACATAACTAAATAATGAAATCACCACAAGGGGCAATTACCACCAAAAAGGTGGATCCAGTCTCCACTCATCCTGGATTAGAAAAAGTCAGATTTGAATAATGAAATAATCAGATAGTTAGATCGTCTGTCACACCTGAGTCATACACGGTGGCAACAAACAAGGGTTCACAGAGTATATGTGGAAATGATTTAATAATTACTTATTTAAAGATGTAAGTCGTTGAACTTTTTTGTCTCATGAATTCCTGGCAGGCATGCTGGACATGATAAAGTATGCTGTCTTCATTGATTTTTAAAATTCCATAAGTTAATAAAGAGATAATTGTACTGTCTTGCCTAATGAACTCTGTTGGCCTGACATCATCACCAGCTCCTGAATCTCTGTTGTGCTGTGGCAGGACCTGAGATGATGGGCCCACACCCGGCACAGCAGCATCCCTAGTACTCTGGGTCATGCATAGGTCATCCAGAAACTGCTGTGTCCATGTCTACAACCTTCCTATCCTTGTCTCTGATAGAAATTTGCACCCTAAACAGAATCAATGATGTCATTGTCCATCGATTAAATGATTTAAATAATTAAATAAGTCAGTAAAAGATAACTATCACCATAAAGAGGTGACGTAGCCTTTAACTGGAAGGGAAGACTGGCCAGACTCCAGTCATGAAAGATGTCATCTTCATCAATTCAAACAATCAGTCATAAAATATGATGATATTTCATTATAACTCCTGAAGAGGGAGCTTTACAGGACTCTTCATGGAATAGAGGATTATTGGTTTACATAAATATACAAATCTTTACATTATCTTGGGTATTAACAGGATTTGTCAATTTAAATACATTAATTATGTAATTAGATGATCTGCCACACTTGACCCCACTAGGTGGCAACAATCTCCAGGTGTCATGGATGATATAATCATTGTTTTATATAACTAAACCATCAAACAATGAGTTGATGTAACATCATTAACGTCCCTAAGGTGGCTCCAAACCAGACTCGGGAACAACGCTGCCTCAAAAAAGATGGACTGCAATCCAATCATCCCTAAGTCTACTCTAACAAATGTATTATCACCTTCCTAAAGGAAGTTGACAATGGAAAACTCACCTTTTGATGAATAATTGTGAGTCTCATTATCATTTAAACCATTATATTACTTCTAAGGAGAGAGAGACCATTCATAAACAGAAGTCTTTGAACTGTTTCTCCACGGACTATGTTCTCTTATATTAGGTAATCTTGAAATGGGTAACCAGTAAAAGTTGTTGGCCAACTTTCAGTGATATGGCTATGACTTACTGAGGCAAATCACATGCCATCATTAAAAAATTTAGGGGATAGTGTTGTTGGGAGATTGTAGTGTGCCATGATAACACTTTATCTAAGCTGCTCTCTGGTCCATGGCCCATGATACCAGGATATAGAATGCAAGCAGGGTTTCCAGACAATATTTATGATCAAACATTCTTTCACATTCTAGAGCACTTTCTACATGCTAAAATTAGCATACCCACCCATAGACTAAAGTTAACGTCACTCACTGATTTTCTCACAAAAACAAAGTTGGATCCTGTTTTTTTTTTTTTTTTTTTTTGTTTACACATATTTACGCAGAGTCGGTCTCTCAAGCTAAAACCTGCCTATAGTAATATAAGCATGAAAACGAAAGCATCATTATGCCATTCAAGTAAATTGATAAGTATTTCCATCAATTTTTGTGTTTCAATTTTCTCATTTCCAGAATGGAAACAAAACAATGGATTGCCTCTACCATAATCTTCTTCTCTTTATTGAAAATAAAATAAACTCCTCTTCATTCTCTGACCTTTAGAGGAGTTTGATCCCATGGTTTCTCAAAGTTGTTTAGATTTTTATTTGGCTGATGACTAAGGATTGTGAGCACTGTTTTATTATTCTTTCAGTCATTTTGGATTCCTCAATTGATAGTTCTCTATTTAGTCCTGTACCCGCTTTCTAATATGGTTATTTTGAGTTATTTATTGTTGGTGGTGTGCCATGTTATCAGCACGACCTAGTTGATTAGATAAGATTCTCTGATCATGAGATTATCAAATGATTAAGTTTTTAAAATCGGTATTGACAGTGTCCTTCATGGGTCACTTCTGTTGCAACCTCTCAGAAAGTTAGGATGCGAAATATTACAGTTTTTTAAAATCGTTTAATCATTCGATCATTAAAAATAATATTATTACATAATCAGTAATCACTAGATAACCCAGTGTCCCTCATTCTCTGGGCACTGCTTCTGGTACCAATCTCCTGTATGTGTCAATCATACACCAGCCAAACCCACAATGGATGACACCATCATTATTTACATAACGAAATAAGTAAATAATTCCATAGTCCTGCATACTTAAATTTCATACGATGGAGCCAAACTCCAGCAATGGTCAAGGAAGTATTACTAAGATAATTAAATATTGCCACACGATTAACTCCCAGGGAGGATGGCCAGACTCCAGTCATGAGGTACAACATCTTTATCGATTTAAATGATTAATATATAAGGATAAATAATTGAACAATGACATGGTGGTGCATACTTAAATCCCACATGGAGAAGTCAGACTCTTCTGTTTGTGGAATAATGATTTATTTAAAAACTTAAATTGGCAATCAATTAATTGGCCTTTTATGTTAACTCTGACAAGATGGCACCAAACTCTTGAACCTATGGCTGATGTAATTATCTATTTCAATAGCTAAATAATCAAGTAATGAGATGATGTTACATCATCAACTGCTAAAACCGGACTCCAAAAGGCTCTTATGGTCCATAACATCACATTTATATTAAATATGTTAATTAAATGATGGATTATAATTTAACTTCCTAATTTTATAGTTAAATAAGTCAGTGTAGTATTAGATGATGTGATGGTCTGGCATGATTGACTCCCATAAGGATGCTCAAAACTCCAGTGATCACTGAATAGATAATGACAGATTTTCATAATAAAATGAATAAAAATTAAACAAGTGGATGGTGTTTTATTCTTGACCCCTATGAGATTGCTCAAAACTGAAGACATCATTGAGTTTTTAATCATAGATTTTAACAAAAAAAAATGAATGAATAATGAGACAAATTTTCATACTTCACCCCTAGAGGGATAACAAAATGATATCACCATAAGTTTAAATAAATAAATAATGAAATCACAGGAGACAATGAACAACTACAAAATGGATCCTGACTCTACTCTTCCTGGAGTAGAAAAGGACAGATTTGAGTAATGAAATAATCAGATAGATAGATCGTCTGTGACACTTGAATGATACAAGATGGCAGCAAACTTCAGGGTTCACAGTGTATAAAATGAAAGAATATAATAATTACACCTTTACATATGTAAGTTGTTGAAATTTTTTGTATCACCAATTCTTGGGCAGACATACCAGACATGATAAAGTAAGCTGTCATCACAGATTTTTAAAATTCCATACGTTAACAATCAGACATGATAAAGTAAGTTTTCATCACAGATTTTTAAAATTCCATAAGTCAATAATCAGATAATCATACTGTCTTGCCAGATGAAATATGCTGGCCTCACATCATCACGAGGGTCTGAATCTCGGTTGTGGTACATCAGACCTGAGATGATGTGCTTATACCTGGCGTAGCAGTAGTAGCTAAAATGTTGATATCAGCTGAAAAGATGGATGCAGCAGGAACATGACCAGCAGAGCTGAGAAAGAGCAGTTCTTCCATGTTCTGGGCCGTCATCCTTTTGCGAGGTCTTGATGATGGACCCAACTTCCTTGTGCCACTATTTCGTCTAATCGTAGATCACACCCAATCTTCAGATGTGGAGGAAGAACAGAGAGCCAAACACCCAGACCTCCAGGCCTGCCTTGGTGTAGTATTTGTACTTCTCGGAGGGCACCATGGAATCTTCATGACTCAATCATCCACCATCCCTACTACTCTGGGGTATGCATAGAACATTCAGGAACTGCAGTGTCCATGTCTACAATGCTCCTAACCTTGTCCCTGACAGATATTCGCACCCTAATCATAATTGATGATGTCATTGTCTGATGTTTAAATAATTTAAATAATTAGATAAGTCAGTAATAGCTAACTGTCACAATGAAGAGGTGATATAGCATTTAACTGGCAGGGATAAATGTCCAGACTCCAGTCAGGAAGGATGTCATCATCATCTATTGAAACAATTAATCATAAAATGTGATGATATTGCATTTTGACATCCCAAGAGGGAGCTTTACAGGTCTCTTCTTGGAATAGAGGATAATTGGCTTACATATGTATACAAATATTTATATTGTATTGGGTCTTAACATGAACTGTCAATTTATATAATTTAATTATGTAATTAGAGGATCTTTGGCACCAATTCCAGGTGTCATGGATGATATAATCATTGTTTTATATAACTAAATAATCAAATAATGTGTTCATTTCACATCATCCACTTCCCTAAGGTGGCTCCATTCCAGACTCATGAATATTTTTGTCATGATTAATTCAAATATTTTAATTACTTAATTAATATTTAGATGGTCTAAAATACTTGACTCCCACATCGTGGTACCATAATTCCCTGAGCATTGATAGTCAAATGTCCTATTTTTATAATTAAATAATAACATCATCAGTTGATGTAATGGTTTGCCATACTCGACACAATTGTCTCTCCATTGACTCCCACAAGATTGTGTGAAACTCCCCGGTTTATCCCACATTTAACCTTAGAGTTTAGTAGTAAAATGTGTAAATACTGAAATGTCATTGCGCAAGCAGGGTTTTAGATGGTATCACATATTTAATTTTGGACAGCTTCCTCAAAAGAGATGGACTGCAATCCAATAATCCCTAAGTGTACTATAACACATGGATTATTATAATCCTGAATGAAGTTAGCAATGGAAAACTCATCTTATGATGAGTAAGTGTGAGTCTTATTATCTTTTAATCCACAAGGTGGCATCAAATTTCAGGGATCACTGTTTATATAATGAAACATTTTAATAATTACATCTTAAAATATAAATGTCTTTGAATTTTTTTGTATCATCAATTCCTAGGCAGAAATGCCAGGGATGATAATTGGAAAGTCCTGCATACTTAACTTTCATGAGATGGAACCAAACTCCAGTGATTGTCAAGGAACTAATACTTAGATACATAAATAATGCCTACCTGGGAGGAATGGCCAGACTCCAGTCATGAAGGACCACATATTCATCGATTTAAATAATAAATATATAATGAAAAATGATTTTATAATGACATTGTGGTGCATACTTCAGTCCCACATGAAGAAGTCAGACTGATCCCTATCTCGAATAATGATTTATTTTAAAAATTAAATTGATAATTAATTAGATGGCATTTTATATTAATTCTGAAAAGATGACACCAAAGTCGTAAAACTATGGCTGATGTAATGATCTATTTAAATAGCAAAATAATCAAGTAATGAGATGAGGTTACATCGTGAACTCCCAAAATCTGACTCCAAAAGGGACTTATGGACCATAACATAATCTTTATTTTAAATACGCTAATTAAATGATGAATTATTATTTAATTTCCTAATTTTACAGTTAGATAAGTAAGTGTATATCAGATGATGTGATGGTCTGGCATGACTGACTCCCATAAGGAGGCTCAAAACTACAGTGATCACTGAATTCATAATGACAGATTTTTCATAATTAAATGAATATAATTACACAAGTAGATTGATGGTGTTCTATAGGTGACTCCTAAAATATTGTTCAAAACTGAAGAGATCATTGAGATTTTAATCATATATTTGAACAAAACAATGAATGCTGAGAGAATTTCTCCTAATGCAACCCTGGAGAGATAACAAAACGATATCAACATTGATTTAAATAAATAAAGAACGAAATCACAAGAGACAATTAACAACAACAAGGTGGACCCAGACTCCACTCTTCCTTGGGTAGAAAAAGACAGATTTGAATAATGAAATAATCCGATAGTTATATCGTCTGTCACACTTGAATCTCACAGGTAGCACCAAAATTCAGGGTTCACAGATTATATAATGAAACAATGTAACAATTACAACTTTAAATATGTAAGTCATTGACCTTTTTTGTGTCATCAATTCCTAGGCAGAAATGCCAGACATGATAAAATATGCTGTCTTCACGTATTTTTAAAATTCCATTAAGTTAATAATCCGATAACAATACTGTCTTGCCTGATGAACTGTTTTGGCTGACATAATCACCAAGGCATGAATCTCTGTTGTGGTGCAGCAGGTCCTGAGATGATGGGCCCATACCTGGTGTAGCAGCAGTAGCTAACATGTTGATATCAGCTGAAAAGATGGCCACAAGCAGGGGCATCACCAGCAGAGCTGGGAGAGAGCAGTTCTTCCCTGTTCTGGGTCGTCTTCCATTTGTGAGTTCTCAGTGATGGTGCTGAACTCCCGGTGCCACTACTTCTTCTCATCTTAGATCACAACTGATGGGAATATGTGGAGGAGGAGCAGGGAGTCAAACACCCAGACCACCGTGCCTGCCTTGGTGAAGTCTTTGTACTTCTCGGAGGGCACCATGGGATCTTCTGGACTCAATCATCCAGTATCCCTAGTACTCTAGGTGATGCATAGATCACCAAGAATCTGCTCTGAATATACAGCAAACCAACTGCCAACATCAAACTGAATGGAGAGAAACTTAAGCCAATTCCTCTAAAATCAGGAATAAGACAAGGCTGTCCTCTCTCTATATAACTCTTCAATATCGTACTATAAGTTCTAGCTAATGCTATAAGACAACAAAAGGAGATCAAGGGCATCCAAATTGGAAAGGAAGAAGTCAAACTGTCTCTATTTGCAAATGATATGATAGTTTACATAAGCGACCCAATAAACCCTACCAGGGAACTCCTACAGCTGATAAACACCTTCAGCAAACTAGCAGGATACAAGATAAACTCAAAAAAATCAGTAGCCCTATTTTTTCCAGACGACAAAGAGGCAGAGAAAGAAATCAGAGAAACATCACCCTTTACAATAGCCACAAGCAACATAAAGTATATTGGTGTAACGCTTACCAAACAAGTAAAAGATCTATATAATAAAAACTTTGTGACTCTAAAGAAAGAAATTAAAGAAGATACCAGAAAATGGAAAAACCTCCCATGCTCTTGGTTAGGTAGGATAAACATAGTAAAAATGGCAATCTTACCAAAAGCAATCTACAGATTCAATGCAATCCCCATTAAAATCCCACCACAATTCTTCACCGACCTTGAAAGGATAATAATCAACTTTATATGGAAAAACAAAAGACCCAGGATAGCCAAAACAACCCTATACAATAAAAGAACTTCAGGAGGCATCACCATTCCTGACTTCAAGCTCTACTACAGAGCTATAGTTCTGAAAACAGCCTGGTATTGGCATAAAAATAGACAGGTAGACCAATGGAATCGAATTGAAAATCCTGATATTAATCCACGCACCTATGAACACCTGATTTTCGACAAAACAGCTAAAATTATACAATGGGGCAAAGACAGCATCTTCAATAAATGGTGCTGGCACAATTGGATGAGGGTGTGTAGAAGACGGCAGATAGACCCATGTCTGTCGCCATGCACAAAACTCAAGTCCAAATGGATCAAAGACCTCAACATCAATCCAGCCACATTGAACCTCTTAGAAGAGAAAGTAGGAGGTACCCTTGAACAAATTGGTATAGGAGACCGCTTCTTGAACATAACTCCAGGGGCACAGACACTGAAAGAAACAATTAATAAATGGGACCTCTTCAAACTTAGAAGCTTCTGTAAGGCAAAGGACACAGTTGACAAGACCAAACGGCAGCCCACTGACTGTGAAAAGATTTTCACTAATCCTATATCCGACAATGTGCAGATCTCCAAAATATACAAAGAACTCAAGAAACTAGTCAACAAAACACCAAATAACCCTATTAAAAAAAGGGGTACAGAACTGAAGAAAGAATTCTCAATGGAGGAAATCAAAAAGGCTGAAAGACACTTAAGAAAATGCTCCACATCCTTAGCTATCAGGGAAATGCAAATCAAAACAACTTTGAGATACCATCTTACCCCTGCCAGAATGGCTAAAATTAGAAACACCAGTGATGACTTATGTTGGAGAGGATGTGGAGAAAGGGGAACACTCCTCCACTGCTGGTGGGAGTGCAAACTCATACAGCCATTTTGGAGATCAGTATGGCAGTTCCTCAGGAAAATGGGGATTAGTTTACCACAGGACCCGGCAATCCCCCTCTTAGGCATATACCCAAAGGATTCACATCAATGCAACAAAGACATCTGTTCAACTATGTTCATAGCAGCACTATTTGTAATAGCAAGAACCTGGAAGCAACCTAGATGCCCTTCAATTGAAGAATGGTTAATGAAGATGTGGCACATCTACACAATGTAATACTACTCTGCAGAAAAAAATAATGGTATCTTGAAATTCGCAGGCAATTGGATGGCACTTGAAGAAACCATCCTGAATGAGGTAACCCAGTCACAAAAAGAGAAACACAGTATGTACTCACTCATATATGGATTTTAGAACTAGATCAAATGATCACCAGCCTATAATTCACATCACCAGAGGAACTAGGATACAAGTTGTCTTCTAAGAGATTCATATAAAGTCCCTCAAAGAACTGGGAAGGGACAAGTCCTCCAGACCTCAGGTAAAGTGGGGGAAGACAGCTAATGGAGAGAGAAGTAGGAGAAAATGAGAGGGAGGAGAGGAAGGCATGTGCGACCAGGAGGATTGAGCCTGGTTAGGAATGGAAAATAGGAAAGAGAGAGAGAGAGAGACAGACAGAGAGAGAGAACATAAATGAGGGAGCCAATATTGGTTTGAAGATAAAGTTGAACACAAAGAAAGGTCGAGGGAACTACAAGACTGCTCCCAACTAACAATCTCAGCGTCCATGGAAAGGCTATCATAAATGCCCTTCCCGGAGAGTGAGATCAACAACTAACATCTCCATGGAGTCCTCAACTAATGCCTGTTGAAAACAGGAGCAAACACCCATACATAAACACTGAGCCGAACTAGAACCCAGAAGCAGATGGAGAGGACAAGACCATGCGGTAGAAGTACATAGAGACAGCTTACCTGAACAAGGAGGAGCTAAGGGCCACTAGACTGATAGCTGGGAAGCCAACAGGGAACTGACTCGGACCCCCCTGAATATGGGTCTCAGCCAGAAGGTCTGAGCAGTCTAAGAGACCTCAGACAGTGGAGCCAGGATGTATCCCTGGTGCACAAAAGGACTTTGCAAACATATCCCCCATGGAGTGATAACTGCCTTAATCTAGAGACAGGAGAGAATCCCTAGTCCCTACTTCACATGACCTGTCAGATCTACATGACCCCAACTGGATGGCATTCCCCTACATATGGTATTGTGGTGGGGGGTTGGGAAGGGAGGGTGTTTAGAGTGCATGGGAGAGGGCAGAGAGGGCAAAAGTGAGGGAAGGAGGGAGGGAGGGCTGGAGAGGAGGGAGGCAGGGAGGGAGAGGGAACTGGGATCCACATGTAAAATAATAAATTAAAAAAAAAAAACGCTTTGACTCCAAAATTTAAGTTGAAGAACAAGTTACTGGGGAAAAGTGTTTCTATTTTTGTTTCCACAGAAAATGAAAAGATGTGGATTCCTTACAGAATAATGTGGTTTGGTCACACCAGACTGCCTGAAACAGAGTACAAGCTGATCCTACATTCTAAACAGCTGGAAAAAACAGCCCTACAGACTACAGCTAGGATATCTGAATCTTCTTCGAATCCCCCAAGACAGTGCCCCTTACCAGCAGGAAGTAGTTTGGAAAGAACGACGCCCAAATTCCCAAATATTGTGTATAAATGTTTGTTTTCATTTAATTGGACTTTGTTATATAAAATTAAATTAAAAAAAAAGACAAAAAAAAAAAAAAAAAAAAAAAAAAAGCAGCTCTCCTGGCTGGCTAGTTTTATATCAACTTGACATGAGCTAGAAGCATCAGAGAGGGAGCTTAAAAAAAAAAGAATCCGCTCTGTCCATGTCTACGACTTTCCTAACCTTGTCCTGGACAGATATTTGCACAGTAATCTAATCGATGATGTCAATGTCTGCCGTTTAAATAATTAAATATGTCAGTAATAGCTAACTGTCACAATAAAGAGGTGATGTAGCAGTTAAGTGGCAGGGGAGAATGGCCAGACTCCAGTCATGAAGGATGTCATCATCGTCAATTGAAATAATTAATCATAAAATGTGATGATATTGCATATTAACTCCATAAGAGGGAGCTATACAGGATGCTTCGTGGAATAGAGGATTACTGATTTATAAGATTATACAAATATGTACAGTATCTTGGGTATAAACACGAATAGTCAATTTAAACACTTTATCATGTTATTAGATGATCTGTCACACTTGTCCCCACAAAGTGGCACCAAATTCCAGGTGTCACGGATGGTATCATCATTGCTTTATATAACTAAATAATCAAATAATGAGCTGATGAAACACCATCCACTTCCCTAAGGTGGCTCCAAAACAGACTTGTGAACAATGATGTCATCGTTAATTTAAATAATTTAATTACATAATTAATATTTAGATGGTCTAAAGTACTTCACTCCCACATTGTGGAACACTAATCCACTGATCATGGATAATCTAATGCCCTATTTTAATAATTAAATAATAACATAATCAGAGGATGACATGGTCTGCCATACTGGACACAAGTTTTCTCCAACTTGACTCCCACAAGTTTGTGTGAAACTCCCCAGTTCATGGCTTATTTATTCACAGAATTTAGTAGTAAAATGTGTATATGCTGAAATGTCATTGTGTATGCAGTTCTTTAGAACATATCACACATTTGATGTTTGACAGCTGCCTCAAAAGAGATGAACTGCATTCCAATAATCCCTATGTCTATCCTAACACATGGATTATCACCAACCTGATGGAAGTTACCAAAGGAACACTCACCTTTTGATGAGTAATTGTGAGTCTTATTATCTTTTAATCCATAGTTTTACTTCTTAGAAGAGAGATCATTTATAAACAGAAGTCTTTGAACCTTTCATCCACAGACTGTTTTCTCTGATATTAGGTAATGTTGAATTGGGTAATCAGTAATAGCGCTAGGACAACTTCCAGAGATGTGGCTATGACTTGGTTAGGGGAATCAAATGCTGCCATAAAAAGTTTTAGGAGATAGTTATCTTGGGAGATTGTGATGTCTTGTGATAACACTTTATCAAAGCTGCTCTCTGGTCCTTGGCCCATGATATCAGGATAGAGAATGCAAGCAGGGTTGCCAGGCAACCTTTAGGATCCAACATTCTGTCACAATCTAGTGCACCTCCCACATGCTAAAATTAGCATACCCACCCATTGACTAAACTTACAGCCTCACTGATTTTCTCACAAAAACAAAAGAGGGATCTTTTTTTTTTTTTTTTTTTTTTTTTTGAGTTGTACATATTTACCAGTCTCTCAAGCTACAACATCCCTATAATGATATAAGGATGAAAACGAAAGCATCATTATGCCATTAAAGCACAATGATGAGTATTTCAACCTATTTTCTATGCTTCAATTTTCTCATTTCCAGAATGCAAACAATACCATTAATCGCCTCTACCATAATCCTTTCCTAAGTGTTGAAAATAAATTAAATTTCTCTTCATTCTGGTACCTTTAGAGCAGCTTCATATCATTGTTTCTCAGAGTTGTTTTATTTGCACTTGGCTGATGATTAAGGATTTTGAGTACTGTCTTATTGTCCTATGAATCACTTTAGATTCCTCAAATGATAATTTTCTATTGAGTCCTGAAACCCAATTTCTAATATGGTTATTTAGAGTTATTTGGAGTTGGAGGTGTGTCATGTTATCAGCCCAACAGAGTTCATTAGATAAGATTCTCTGATCATGAGATTATTGAATTATTCAGTTTTTAAAATCGGTGTTGACTGTGTCCTTCATAGGTCAGCTCTATCGCAACCTCTCAGAAACTGATGATGCGAAATAATACAATTTTTTCAATCGTTTAATTATTCGATCTTTAAAAATCTATTATTATATTATCAGTAATCACTGCATAACCCAGTGTCCCTCATTCTCTGGGCACTGCTTCTGGTACCAGTCTCCTGCTGTGTCAGTCACACAGGGGCCAAACACATAATGGCACACGATTAATTCCCAGGGAGGAATAACCAGACTTCTGTCATGAACAATAACATCTTCATCGATTTAAATAAATAGTATGTAATGAAATATAATTGAATAATAATATGGTGCTTCATAATTAAATCCGACATGGAGAAGTCAACCCTTCTCTTCATGGAATAATGATGTATTTAAAAATTTAAATTGATAATTAATTAGTTGGTGCTTAATATTAACTCGACAAGTTGGCACCAAACTTGTAAAACTTTGGCTGATGTAATGATTTGTTTCAATAGCGAAATAATTAAGTAATGAGATGATGTTACATCATCAACATCCAACATCTGACTCCAAAAGAGACCCATGGTCCATAACATCACCTTTATTTTAAATACGTTAATGATATGATGAATTTTTATTTAATTTCCTAGTATTACAGTTAAATAAGTATGTGTAGTATTAGATGATGTGATGGTCTGGCATGATTGACTCCCATAACGAAGCTCAAAACTCCAGCGATCACTGAATAAATATTGACAGATTTTCATAAATATATGAATAAAAATTCAACAAGTGGATGATGTTTTACACGTGACTCCTATGAGATTGCTCATGACTTAAGAGTTCATTGAGTATTTAATCACAGATTTGAACAAAAAAAATGAATGAATAATGAGATAATATCTCATACTTCACCCCTAGAGGGATAACAAAATGATATCACCATTGATATAAGTATATAAATAATGAAATCACCGGAGACAATAGACCAGCATCTTCAACAAATGGTGCTGGCACAATTGGATGAGGGTGTGTAGAAGACAGCAGATAGACCCATGTGTGTCGCCATGAATAAAACTCAAGTTGAAATTGATAAAAGGCTTCAACATCAATCCAGCCACCTTGAACCTCTTAGAAGGGATAGTAGTAGGTACCCTTGAACAAATATTTATAGGAGACTGCTTCCTGAACATAACTCCAGGGGCACAGACACTGAGAGCATCAATTAATAAAGGGTTCCTCTCAAAACATAGAAGCTTCTGTAATGCAAAGCACAGAGTGGAGATGGCCAAACAGCAGCACACACACTAGGAAAGATTTTCACCTATCCTATATCCGACAAAGGGCTGATCTCCAAAATATACAAAGAACTCAAGAAACTAGTCAACAAAACACCAAATAACCCTATTAAAAATGGGGTACAGAACTGAAGAAAGAATTCTCAATAGAGGAAATCAAAAAGGCTGAAAGACACTTAAGAAAGTGCCCAACATCCTTAGCCATCAGTGAAAGGCAAATCAAAACAACTTTGAGATAACATTGTACTCCTGGAAGAATGGTTAAAGTTAGAAACACCAATGATGACTAATGCTGGACAGGATGTGGAGAAAGGGGAACACTCCTCCACTGCTGGTGGGAGTGCAAACTCGTACAGCAATTTTGGAGATCAGTATGGCAGTTCCTCAGGAAAATGAGAATTAGTTTATCACAGGACCCAGCAATTCCCCTTTTAGGCATATACCCAAAATGATCCCTGTCCATGCAACAAAGACATCTGTTCAACTATGTTCATAGAAGCACTATTTGTAATAGCAAGAACCTGGAAGCAACCTAGATGCCCCTCCATTTAAGAATGGATAGTCAAGGTGTGTCACATCTACACAGTGTAACTGTATTCTGCAGAAAAAATAATGGTATCTTGAAATTCGCAGGCAAGTTGATGGCACTTGAAGAAACCACCCTGAATGAGGTAACCCAGTCACAAAAAGAGGAAAATAGTATGTCCTCACTCATATGTAGATTTTACACCTAGAGCAAAGGATCACCAGACTGTAATTCACAGCACCAGAGGAACTAGGAAACAAGGTGTATTCTAAAAGATTCATATAAAGTGCCTCACAGAAACGGGAAGGGACAAGTCGCCCAGAGCACAGGGGAAGTGGTGGCAGTGAATGGAGAGAGAAGTAGGAGAATGCAAGGGGGAGGAAAGGAAACACCTGCGATTAGGAAGATTGAGCCCTGTTAGGAATAGAAGAAAGGAAGTAGAGAGAGAAAGATAGATAGATAGATAGATAGATAGAGAGAGAGAATGAGAGAGAGAAAGAGAGAGAGAGAAAACATAAAAGAAGGAACCAATATTGGTTTGAAGATAAAATTGAACATAAAGAAAGGTCTACAGATCTACAAATGTATCGCCAACTAACAATTTGAGCATCCGTGGAAAGGCTACCATAAATGCTCTTCCCAGATAGTGAGATCAATAACTAAGTTATCCATGGAGCCGTCATCTAATACCTGTTTGAAACGGGAGCAAACACCCATACATAATCACTGAGTCGAACTAGAATCCAGATGCAGATGGAGAGGAAAAGACCAGGCTGCAGAAACAAATAGAGACTGCTTACCTGAAAGGAGGAGCTAACAGAGGAGGAGCCCCAGACTGACAGCTGGGAATCAAGCATGGAACTGACTCAGGGTTCCCTGAATATGGGTCTCAGCCAGATGGACTGAGTAGTCTAAGGGACCTCAGACAGTGGAGCCATGATGCATCCCTGGTGCACAAAAGGACCTTTCAAACACATCCCCCATGAAGGGATAACTGTCTTAACCTAGAGACAGGAGAGAAGCCCTAGTCCCAACTTCACATGACCTCTCAGATCTCCATGACCCCAACTGGATGGCATTCCCCAATATAGGGAAATGGGGTGGGGTGATTGGAGTGGATGGTGGCTATGGTGCATGTGGGAGGGCAGAGAGTGTAAAGGTGAGAGAGGGATGGAGGGAGAGAGAGAGGGAGGGAGAGGGAAATAGGATCGACATGTAAAATAATAAGTTAAATAAATAAAACACAAAAACAAGTGATCAGAAGGTGGATGCTTTTGTATCTGCCCCACTCTCATGTCGATCCTATAATGGCAGATTTTAAAGGGCCGAGTCTGAACTGAGGTGAATTCAGTGGAGGGCTTGCTTTCGGTACCCGGAGGTTGGGGAATGGTATGATGCTACCTGAAACTCACTGCTATGGCTGAAACTTCACTTAACCCTCCTTCTCCACCTACTCCAGAAACAGATGCTGGAGGTCTCCAGACTCGAATCTAAGGGAAACTTCTCCATCCACCCCTCTTGCTGAGTCCACTAAAACCTGAATCCCCCACTCCACATTGTCCCTTGCCAGCAGGAAGAAGCCAGACTCAGACCAGTGTGCCCACATACAGTGAGTGACTCAGGGTTGTTTAGGTGGAAGCCCTAATGGCATTGTGAAAATACAGAGCTCATTAAAACCATGACTATTGTTACTGATGTGCTGATGTGGAATCCAGATTTTCATATGGAGATTAATTCATCTGGGTATGTAAATTACAAGGGTAGATCAGATTCCTTACCAATCTGCATACACTCGGTGGTATACCTCCACATGGTTGTTTGCATGATAGCTATAGAACTTTCCTCACTGACACTCCTGAAAATGAGCATGTTACAGATAAGAGTCCAAAATAGTGGCCTATGTGGCAACTACAAATTGCTACTTTGGGGCACTATAATTTTAATGACACTATGATAATAAATCAGCCGCTGCCTTCTAGATTGCCATATTGCTTGGTAAAATACAAAAAAAAAAGTTTATGGGAAGAAAATGAAGATCAGATGCCTAACTGGCTTCATTGTGGATTTCCTCGCACTGGAACAAGGTTTTCTCCATTGGCTTCAAGAGAAATTATCTGTACCATCACCTGATCATGGGTATTCTGGCTACCTTAAGGATCATTTTGCTCAATTTGGAGGATACACTCCTCAAAAAAATGAGCTCATAAGGAGATGGTATTCAGCAGAGTGGGTGTCACCTGTATGGTATTTTCAAAAGCCGGATGGGACATATGGGACTCCTCAGACAGATCTGTTCAGGTTAGTTGCAGCAGCCAAAGTTATAGAAAAAAACAAAAAACAAAAAAACAAAAAACAAAAAACAAAGGCTGGCAAGTCCATAGCTTGTCTCTCTTACCCCTATGCATTAATGTTTGGACATAATATGTTCGTGCTTATCAAGAAAGAAGGGGACTCATTTTTGTTGAGTGTCGATCCTGCATATTAACTAATTGTGTACAATAAGGTAATGTTAAACCTTTTCAACTATATTGATTGTTAAAAGGCCTGCTTATTTGATGCTGCCAGTAGATTTGGGTAATGATACTTGGTATGCAAATTTGGCTATAAACATGTTTAGCAAAATTAATGAATTGATTAGGCCAAAAAGATTTGTTGCCTCATTAATTGTAAGAATGACAGCACTGATAGCCATTTTGACTTCTTTTTCAGTTTCAACAACAGCATTACTAAAGGAAATGCAGACGGCTTCCTTTGTGAATGACATGCAAAGGAATGTCTCTTTTATTTTGTCAGAACAGAGGTTAATAGACCTGAACTTAGAAACCAGATTAAATGCTTTAGAAAAGGCAATGATAGAAATGGGCCCAGACATACAAAATCTTAGAACAGAGTTAGCAACTAAATGCCATGCATAGTTTAAGTATATCTGGGTTACACCTCTTCCATACAACTCTTCCTCTAAGTGGAAGGAGGCTAAGGCACATGTCTTGGGTGTATGGGAGGATACCAATTTAACCTATGATATCAAGGCATTGCAAGAGGAAATTACGGTTATGAGTCAGAGAAAGATAGATACTTGGGACATTTCAGGCCTAGCATCAACATTTTTAGAAAATCTAAGATCCATGAATCCATTAAGCTTAACTCAGTATTTTGTTTTCCTAGGAATTGGAGCTGCCATTTTATTTATAGTGTGTTTGTCCTTTCCTAGTCTTTTCAGAATAGCACTTCACTCCATCAGCACACTCCAGTGAGATTTCCAGCTGTTCTGCTTAAAAAATAAAAAAGGGGGGAACTGCCACACCAGGCCCAGTGGAGACAGTGTAGCACTGGCTGAGAGAAATCTCAGTGGCTACCTGTCCAGATGTTCACACCACACCTGGTTATGCCTCCTGGGGAAAAGTGGTTCAGTGCCCTGCAGGTGATTGCCCTACTGACAGTCTGGAACAGGTGCTAGGTGTTTGTTGTGCTATGATAGCTTTAATGCTTTTGGTCATAGGTGCTTTGGATT
The DNA here is from genome assembly GCF_943737965.1 of Phodopus roborovskii. Classification (NCBI taxonomy): domain Eukaryota; kingdom Metazoa; phylum Chordata; class Mammalia; order Rodentia; family Cricetidae; genus Phodopus; species Phodopus roborovskii. The sequence goes on along the minus strand of NW_026126826.1, from coordinate 360,447 downwards.
ATAGCTCCACTGTTAATTCAGAGAAGCCCAGAAAACACTTAGATATAGTTTCAGGGACAGAAAGAGATACAGACAAGCCCTCAGCTAAAAATCCCAAGTCACCAGTGGAGACTTCAGGTGTCAGCCTAAGGCCTAATAAATGAACATACCTAAAGCTATAGGAATTTGCCCAAAAGATGACCCTGCCTAATTAGACAGCCCAAAGCAAAGCTGTTGTGGGGTTTACTACTGAGATTTTAGGGCCCCTAAATCAATAAAACAGTACAAGAGTTCTTATCAATGCTGTTAAATGTTTACTGACCAGAGACAATAATTATTCTCTAAACTAAGTAAATCAAATCCCTGGTAACCTGACCACAAGCAGGCCAAAATAAACATAATATGTATTTACGATCTCATGCTCCAAAATAAATGCTGAAATTTCTATAGTATGTCTATAAGTATTAAACTGTGGCCAAAGATCTGTTCCTTGAAATTTCTGCATAAAAACCTGTAGCTCTGAAGTAAAAATCGCAGCAGTTGCAAACCTCCTCGAGTGTGTTTGTATCTGTCTGTCAAGCCGAAGCCACTCCTGACCTGTTCATCGAAGTCTTAGTCTCCCCAAAGCCCCCTTGCCCACTGAAAGGTCTGCAGCAAATGAATAAAAATTAAACAAGTGGATGGTGTTTTATATGTGAAGCCTAAAAGATTGCCCAATACTGAAGAGACTGTAAGTTCTTAATCATAGATTTCAACAATAAAATGAATGAAGATAATTTTTCATAATTCACCCCTGTAGAGATAACAAAATGATATCAACATTGATTTAAATAAATAAATAAATGAACATTGAAATCACAAGAGACAATTTACACCAAGAAGGTGGATCCAGACTCCACTCTTCCTGGAGTAGAAAAAGACACATTTGAATAATGACATAATCAGGAAGTAGTACATAGATTATTAAATAATGTCACGTGATTAACTCCAATAGAAGACTTTGGCCAGACCAAAGTCAAGAAGAACAACGTCTACATTGATTTAAATAATTAATATACAACGAAAAATTATTGAATAATGACATGGTTGTACATACATAAATCCCACATGGAGTAGTCAGACTTATCTCTTCCTTGAATAGTGATGTTTTTAAAAAAATAAATTGATAATAAATTAGTGGGCATTTTATAATAACACTGAAGAAATGATACCAAAGTCCTAAACATATCGCTGATGTAAAGATCTCTTAATATAGCTAAATGATGAAGTAATGAGATAATGTTAAATCAACTCCCAAAATCTGACTCCAAAAGGGACTTATGGTCCATAACATTACCTGTATTTTAAATTCATTAATTAAGTGATGAATTATCATTTCATTTCCTAGTTTAAAAGTTAAGGAAGTAAGTATAGTATTAGATGATGTGATGGTCTGGCACTATGGATTCCCCTAAGGAGGCTCAAAACTCCAGTGATCTCTGAATACATAATGACAGATTTACATAATTAAATGAATAAACTTTAAACAAGTGGATGGTGTTTTATGCGTGAAGCCTAAATGATTGCTCAACACTGAAGTGTCATTGAGTTCTTAATCATAGATATGAACAAAAAAAATGAATGAAAGAAGAGATAATTTCTCATAACTAATCCAAAGAGAAATAACAAATCAATATCTACATTGATTTAAACAAAGAAAGGAAGGAAGAAAGTAAGAAAGAAAGAAGTCAGAAGAGACAATTTAACACGAACAAGGTGGATCCAGATTCCACTCTTCCTGGAGTAGAAAAAGACAGATTTGTATAATGAAATAATCAGATAGTTAGATCGTCTGTCACACTAGAGTCACAAAAGGTGGCACCAAACTTCAGGGATCACAGATTATATAATGAAAGAATTTAATAATTACATCTTTAAACATGTAAGTCATTGACATTTTTTTTTTGTATCTTCAAATCCTGGGCAGACTTGACAGATATGGAAATGTATGCTATCATCAAGGATTTTTACAATGACATCAGTTAATCTTCAGATAATCATACAATCTTACATGATGGATTCTGTTGCCCTGACATCATCACCAGCACCTGAATCACTGTTGTGGTTCTGTAGGATCAGAGATAATGGGCCCATTACTGGCTGAGCAGTAGTAATCAAGATGTTGCTATCAGCTGAAAAGATGGCTCCAGCAGGGGCATCACCAGCATATCTGAGAGAGAGATTTTCTTCCGTGTTCTGGGTTGTCATCCTTTTGCAAGGACTCGGTGATGGTGCCGACCTCCTCGTGCCACTACTTCTTCTCATGGTAGATCACAATCGATGAGAAGATGTGGAGGAACAGCAGGTAGTCAACACCCAGACCACCATGCCGGCCTTGGTGTACTCCTTGTACTTCTTGAATGGCCCCGAGCAATCTTCTGGACTCAGTCACCCAGCATCCTTTTTATTATGGGAGATGCATAGATCATTCAGAAAATGCTCTGCCCATGTCTACATCTTGCCTAAACTTATCCCTGACAGATATTTGCACACTAATCGTAATCAGTGATGGCATTGTCTGTCGTTTATATAATCTAAAGAATTAATTAAGTCAGTAATAGCTAACTGTCACAATAAATAGGTGTTGTAACATTTTACTGGCAGGGGAGCATGGCCAGACTCCAGATTAGAAGGATGTGATCATCCTCAATTGAATCAATGTATCATAAAGTGTGATGATATTGCTCATTATCTCCACAAGAGGAAGCTTTACAGGTCTCTTCATGGAATGGAGGATTTTTGGTTTAAGTAAGTAATTAGATCATCTGTGGCACCAGATTCCAGGTGTCATGAATGATAAAATCATTGTTTTATATAACTAAATAATCAAACAATGAGTTCATGTAACATCATCCACTTCCCTAAGGTGTCTCCAAACCAGGCTCTTGAACGATGCTGTCGTGATTAATTTAAATATTTTAACTACAAAATTGATATTTAGATGGTCCATAATAATTGCTTCCCACATCGTGGAATCCACTGATCATGGATTATCTAATGTCCTATTTTAATAATCATATAACAACATAATCAGATGATGAAATGATCTGCAATACTCGACACAATTGACTCTCACTGACTCCTACATGATTGGGGGAAACTCCCAGGTTCATCCCTAATTTCATCGGAGAGCAGAGTCGTAAAATGTTTAAATGCTGAAATGTCATTGTGTATGCAGGGTTTTTAGAAGATCCTACATATTTCATGTTAGACCCCTGCCTCAAAAGGGATGGACTGCATTCCAATAATCCCTAAGTCTACTCTAACAAATGGATTATCACCATCCTGAAGGAAGTTAACAATGACAAACTCACCTTTTGATGAATAATTGTGAGTCTTATTATCTTAGTTTCCATAGTATTAATTCTTAGGAGAGAGAGAATTCATAAACAGAAGAAATTTTATGTTCTCTGATAATTAGATAATCTAGAATTTGGTGACCAGTAAAATCTGTAGCCAAACTTCCAGAGGTGTGGCTATGACTTGGTTAGTGGAATCAAACGCTGTCATTGAACGTTTTAGGAGATAGTTATCTTGGGAGAATATAATGTCCCATGATAACACTTTCCCGAAGCTGCTCTCTGGTCCTTGGCCCATGATACCAGGATACAGAATGCAAGCAGGGTTGCCAGGCAACATTTATGATCCAACATTCTGTCACATTCTAGTGCCCCTCCCACATGCTAAAAGGAGCATACCTAAAGAAGAACTAACCTTACTGCCTCACTGAGTTTCACACAAAATCAAAGCAGGGCTCTTTATTTGAGTTCTACATATTTACCCATCTCTCAAGCTACAACATGCCTATAGTGACATAAGCATGAAAACGAAAGCATCATAATGTCATTCAAGTACAAGGATGAGTATTTTAAACCTGTTTTCTATGCTTCAATTTTCTAATTCCTAGAATGGATACAATCAAATTAATCGCCTCTACCATAAACCTTTTCTCTTTTTTGAAAATAAAATAATCCCTCTTCATTCTTTGCCCTTTAGAGGAGCTTGATCCCATGGTTTCTTGGCATTGTTTAGATTTGCATTGGTCCAGAACAACCAGGGCCAGGGCCAGGGCCAGGCCCAGGGCCAGGGCCAAAATTAATTTGATAATAAATTAAATTGATAATAAATTAGTAGGCATTTTATATTAACACTGACGAAATGGCACCAAATTCCTAAACATATCGCTGATGTAAAGAACTCTTTATATAGCTAAATGATGAAGTAATGAGATGATGTTACATCAACTCCCAAAATCTGACTCCAAAAGGGACTTATGGTCCATATCATTACCTGTATTTTAAATTCATTAATTAAGTGATGAATTATCATTTAATTTCCCAGTTTAAGAGTTAAGGAAGTAAGTGTAGTATTAGATGATGTGATGGTCTGGCACGATGGACTCCCAAGGGAGGCTCAAATCTCCAGTGATCACTGAATACATAATGACAGATTTTCATAATTAAATGAATAAACTTTAATCCAGTGAATGGTGTTTTATGCGTGAAGCCTAAATGATGGCTCAATACTGAAGGGTCATTGTATTCTTAATCATAGATATGAAAAAAAATGTATAAATGAAGAGATGGTTTCTCATAATTAACCCCTAGAGAGATAACAAAATGATATCAACATTGATTTAAATAATGAAAGGAAGAAAGAAAGAAAGAAAGAAAGAAAGAAAGAAAGAAAGATTCACAAGATACAATTTAACACCAATAAGGTGGATCCAGACTCCACTCTTCCTGGAGTAGAAAAAGAGAGATTTGTATAATGAAATAATCAGATAGTTAGATCGTCTGTCACACTTGAGTCACACAAGGTGGCGCCAAACTTCAGGGATCACAGATTATATAATGAAAGAATTTAATAATTACATCTTTATATATGTAAGTCTTTGAAATTTTTTGTATCTTCAAATCCTGGGCAGACTTGACAGATGTGGAAATGTATGTTGTCATCAAGGATTTTTAAAATGCCATAAGTTAATCATCAGATAATCATACTGTCTTGCATGATGAATTCTGTTGGCCTTACATCATCACCAACATCTGAATCTCTGTTTTGGTGCTGCAGGATCTGAGATAGTGGGCTCATTCCTGTCTTAGAAGTAGTAACCAAGATGTTGCTATCAGCTGAAAAGAAGGCTGCAGCAGGGTAATAACCAGCATATCTGAGAGAGAGATGTTCTTCCATGTTCTGGGTCGTCATCCTTTTGACAGGTCTCAGAGAGGGTGCCGACCTTCTAGTGCCGCTACTTCTTCTCATGGTAGATCACACCCGATGTGAAGATGTGGAGGAACAGCAGGTAGTCCACACACAGACCACCATGCCAGCCTTGGTGAAGTCCTTGTACTTCTCGAATAGCGCCTAGCAATCTTCTGGACTCAATCATCCAGCATCATCTTTACTCTGGGAGATGCATAGATCATTCAGAAAATGCTCTGCCCATGTCTACATCTTTCCTAACGTTGTCCCTGACAGATATTTGCACCCTAACCGTAATTGGTGACGGCATTGTCTATCGCGTACATAATTTAAAGAATTAAATAAGTCAGTAATAGCTAACTGTCACAATAAATAGGTTATGTAGCATTTTACTGGCAGGGAAGCATGGCCAGACTCTAATCATGAAAGATGTCATCATCCTCAATTGAGTCAATGTATCATAAAATGTGATGATATTGCACAATACCTCCACAAGAGGAAGCTTTACACGTCTCTTCATGGAATGGAGGATTTTTGGTTTATATAACTTCATAAATAATTACATTATCCTGGGTATTAACACAGACTGTCAATTTAAATACTTTAATTATGTATATACAAGTTCTGTGGCACCAGATTCCAGGTGTCATGGATGATATAATCATTGTTTTATATAGATACATAATCAAACAATGAGTTCATGTAACATCATCCACTTCCCTAAGGGGCTCCAAACCAGGCTCTTGATCGATGCTGTCGTGATTAATTTAAATATTTTAACTACAAAATTGATATTTAGATGGTCCATAATAATTGCTTCCCACATCATGTAATCCACTGATCATGGATTATCTAATGTCCTATTTTAATAATCAAATAGCAACAATAGATGATAAAATGGGTGCCTCTCGCACAATTGACTCTCACTGAATCCTACATGATTGTGGGAAAAGACCAGGATCATCCCTTATTTAATCAGAGAGCAGAGTCGTGAAATGTTTAAATGCTGAAATGTCTTTGTGTATGCAGGGTTTTTAGAAGATACTGCATAATTCATGTTGGACGGCTGCCTCAAAGGAGATGGACTGCAATCCAATAATCCCTAAGTCTACTTTAACAAATGGATTATCACTATCATGAAGGAAATTACCAATGACAAATTCACCTTTTGATGAATAATTGTGAGTCTTATTATCTTTGTTTCCATAGTATTAATTCTTAGAAGAGAGAGAATTCATAAACAGAAGAAATTGAATGTTCTCTGATGATTAGGTAATCTAGAATTTGGTGACCAGTAAAAGCTGTAGGCTAACTTCCAGAGATTTGGCTATGACTTGCTTAGGGAAATCAAATGCTGTCATTGAAAGTCTAAGGAGATAGTTATCTTGGGAGACTGTAATGTCCCATGATAACACTTTCTCGAAGCTGATCTCTGGTACTTGGCCCATGATAACAGAATACAGAATGCATGCAGGGTTGCCAGGCAACATTTAAGAACCAACATTCTGTCACATTCTAGTGCCCCTGCCACATATTAAAAGGAGCATACCTAAAGATGAACTAATCTTACAGCCTCACTAATTTTCTCACAAAAACAAAGCAGGGCTCTTTCTTTTGGGTTCTACATATTTACCTGTCTCTCAAGCTTCAACATACCTATAGTGACATAAGCATGAAAAGGAAAGCATCATAATGCCATTTAAGAACAATAAAGAGTATTTTAAACTTTTTTTTTCTACGCCTCAATTTTCTAATTCCTAGAATGGATACAATACATTTAATCGCCTCTACCATAATCCTTTTCTCATTTTTGAAAATAAAATAATACCTCTTCATCTTCTGCTCTTTAGAGGAGCTAGATCACATGTTTTCTCGGCATTGTTTAGATTTGAATTGGTCCAGTACAGCCAGGGCCAGGGCCAGGGCCAGGTCTAAAATTAAATTGATAATAAATTAGTAGGCAATTTATATTAACACTGTCGAAATGGCACCAAAGACCTAAAAATATCACTGATGAAAAGATTTCTTTATATATGTAAATGATGAAGTAATGAGATGATGTTACATCAATCCCAAAATCTGACTCCAAATGGGACTTATGGTCCATAAAATTACCTGTATTTTAAATTCATTAATTAAGTGATGAATTATCATTTAATATCCTAGTTTAACAGTCAAGGACGTAAATGTAGTATTCGATGATGTGAGTGTCTGGCAAGATGGATTTCCCTAAGGAGGCTCACAACTCCAGTGATCACTGAATACATAATGACAGATTTTCATAATTAAATGAATAAACTTTAAACCAGTGAATGGTGATTTATGCCTGAAGCCTAAATGATTGCTCAATACTGAAGGGTCATTGTATTCTTAATCATAGTTATAAAAAATGAATGAATAAAGAGATAGTTTCTCATAATTCACCCCTAGAGAGATAACAAAATGGTATCAACATTGATTTAAATAATGAAAGGAAGAAAGAAAGAAAGAAAGAAAGAAAGAAAGAAAGAAAGGAAGAAAGAAATAATTCACAAGATACAATTTAACACCAACAAGGTGGATCCAGACTCCACTCTACCTGCAGGAGAATAAGACATATTTGTATAATGAAATAATCAGATAGTTAGATCGTCTGTCATATGTGAGTCACACAAGGTAGCGCCATACTTCAGTTATCATAGATTATATAATGAAAGAATTTAATAATTACATCTTTAAATATGTAAGTCGTTGAACTTTTTTTGTATCTTCAATTCCTGGGCAGACTTGATAGATATGGAAATGTATGCTGTCATCAAGGATTTTTAAAATGCCATAAGTTAATCGTCAGATAATCATATTGTCTTGCATGATGAATTCTGTTGGTCTTACATCATCACCAGCAGCTGAATCTCTGTTGTGGTGCTGCAGGTTCTGAGATAATGGGCCCATTCCTGGCTTAGTAGTAGTAACCAAGATGTTGCTATCAGCTGAAAAGAAGGCTGCAGCAGGGTAACAACCAGCATATCTGCGGAAGAGATGTTCTTCCGTGTTCTGGGTCGTCATCGTTTTGTCACGTCTCTGAGATGGTGCCGACCTCCTAGTGCCACTACTTCTTCTCATGGTAGATCACACCCGATGTGAAGATGTGGAGGAACAAGAGTTAGTCCACACCCAGACCACCATGACGGCCTTGGTGTAGTCCTTGTACTTCTCGAATGGCCCCGAGCAATCTTCTGGACTCAATCATCCAGCATCCTTTATACTCTGGGAGATGCATAGATCATTCAGAAAATGCTCTGCCCATGTCTACATCTTTCCTAACCTAGTCCCTGACAGATATTTGCACACTAATCGTAATCGGTGATGGCATTGTCTATTGCTTACATAATTTAAAGAATTAAATAAGTCAGTAATAACTAACTGTCACAATAAATAAGTGATGTAGCATTTCACTGGCAGGGAAGCATTGCCAGACTCCAGTCATGAAGGATGTCATCATCCTCAATTGAGTCAATGTATCATAATATGTGATGATATTGCACTTCATCTTCACAAGAGGAAGCTTTACAGGACTCTTCATGGAATGGAGAATGTTTGGTTTATATAACTTTATAAATATTTACATTATCTTGGGTATTAACACAGACTGTCAATTTAAAATCATTAATTATATAATTAGATGATCTGTGGCACCAGATTCCAGGTGTCATGGATGATATAATCATTGTTTTGTATAGATACATAATGAAAAAATGAGTTCATTTAACATCATCCACTTCCCTAAGGTGTCTCCAAACCAGGCTCTTGAACGATACTGTCGTGATTAATTCAAATATTTTAACTACAAAATTGATATTTAGATGGTCCATAATAATTGCTTCCCACATCATGGAATCCACTGATCGTGGATTATCTAATGTCCTATTTTAATAATCAAATAACAACATAATCAGATGATAAAATGGTATGCCATACAGGACATCATTGACTCTCACCGACTCCTACATGATTGTGGGAAACGCCCAAGATCATCCCTTATTAATCGGAGGGCAGAGTTGAGAAATATTTAAATGCTGAAATGTCTTTGTGTATGCAGGGTTTTTAGAAGATCCTGCATATTTCATGTTGGACGGCTGCCTCAAAAGAGGTGGACTGCAATCCAATAATCCCTAAGTCTACTTTAACAAATGGATTATCACTATCCTGAAGGAAATTAACAATGACAAATTCACCTTTTGATGAATTTTTGTGAGTCTTATTATCTTTGTTTCCATAGTATTAATTCTTAGGAGAGAGAGAATTCATAAACTGAAGAAATTGAATGTTCTCTGATAATTAGGTAATCTAGAATTTGGTGACCATTAAAAGCTGTAGGCAAACTTCCAGAGATTTGGCTTTGACTTTCTTAGGGAAATCAAATACTGTCATTGAAAGTTTAAGGGGATAGTTATCTTGGGAGACTGTAATGTCCCATAATAACACTTTCTCGAAGCTGATCTCTGGTACTTGGCCCATGATAACAGAATACAGAATGCATGCAGGGTTGCCAGGCAACATTTAAGAACCAACATTCTGTCACATTCTAGTGCCCCTCCCACATGCTAAAAGGAGCATACCTAAAGATGAACTAAACTTACAGCCTCACTGATTTTCTCACAAAAACAAAGCAGGGCTCTTTCTTTTGGGTTCTATATATTTACCTGTTTCTCAAGTTTCAACATGCCTGTAGTGACATAAGCATGAAAACAAAAGCATCATAATACCATTCAAGTACAATAATGAGTATTTTAACCTTTTTTTTCTATGCTTTAATTTTCTAATTCCTAGAATGGATACAATACAAATAATCAACTCTACCATAAACCTTTTCTCATTTTTGAAAATAAAATAATACCTCTTCATCTTCTGCTCTTTAGAGGAGCTAGATCCCATGTTTTCTCGGCATTGTTTAGGTTTTAATTGGTCCAGAACAGCCAGGGCCAGGGCCAGGGCCAGGGCCAGGGCCAGGGCCAGGGCCAGGGCCAGGGCCAGGGCCAGGGCCAGGGCCAGGGCCAGGGGCCAGGGCCAGGGCCAGGGCCAGTTCTAAAATTAAATTGATAATAAATTAGTAGGCAATTTTTATTAACACTGACGAAATGGCACCAAAGACGTAAATATATCACTGATGTAAATTTTTCTTTATATATCTAAATGATGAAGTAATGAGATGATGTTACATCAATCCCAAAATCTGTCTCCAAAAGGGACTTATGGTCCATAAAATTACCTGTATTTTAAATTCATTAATTAAGTGATGAATTATCATTTAATATCCTAGTTTAACAGTCAAGGACGTAAGTGTGGTATTCGATGATGTGAGTGTCTGGCAAGATGGATTTCCCTAAGGAGGCTCACAACTCCAGTGATCACTGAATACATAATGACAGATTTTCATAATTAAATGAATAAACTTTAAACCAGTGAATGGTGATTTATGCCTGAAGCCTAAATGATTGCTCAATACTGAAGGGTCATTGTATTCTTAATCATAGTTATAAAAAAATGAATGAATAAAGAGATAGTTTCTCATAATTCACCCCTAGAGAGATAACAAAATGATATCAACATTGATTTAAATAATGAAAGGAAGAAAGAAAGAAAGGAAGAAAGAAAGAAAGAAATAATTCACAAGATACAATTTAACACCAACAAGGTGGATCCAGAATCCACTCTACCTGCAGGAGAATAAGACATATTTGTATAATGAAATAATCAGATAGTTAGATCGTCTGTCATATGTGAGTCACACAAGGTAGCGCCATACTTCAGTTATCATAGATTATATAATGAAAGAATTTAATAATTACATCTTTAAATATGTAAGTCGTTGAACTTTTTTTGTATCTTCAATTCCTGGGCAGACTTGATAGATATGGAAATGTATGCTGTCATCAAGGATTTTTAAAATGCCATAAGTTAATCGTCAGATAATCATATTGTCTTGCATGATGAATTCTGTTGGTCTTACATCATCACCAGCAGCTGAATCTCTGTTGTGGTGCTGCAGGTTCTGAGATAATGGGCCCATTCCTGGCTTAGAAGTAGTAACCAAGATGTTGCTATCAGCTGAAAAGAAGGCTGCAGCAGGGGCATAACCAGCATATCTGAGGGAGAGATGTTCTTCCGTGTTCTGGGTCGTCATCCTTTTGACAGGTCTCAGAGATGGTGCCGACCTCCTAGTGCCACTACTTCTTCTCATGGTAGATCACACCCGAAGTGAAGATCTGGAGGAACAAGAGGTAGTCCACACCCAGACCACCATGACGGCCTTGGTGTAGTCCTTGTACTTCTCGAATGGCCCCGAGCAATCTTCTGGACTCAATCATCCAGCATCCTTTTTACTCTGGGAGATGCATAGATCATTCAGAAAATGCTCTGCCCATGTCTACATCTTTCCTAACCTTGTCCCTGACAGATATTTGCACACTAATCGTAATCGGTGATGGCGTTGTCTATCGCGTACATAATTTAAAGAATTAAATAAGTCAGTAATAGCTAACTGTCACAAAAAATAGGTGATGTAGCATTTTACTGGCAGGTAAGCAAGGCCAGACACCAGTCATGAAGGATGTCATCATCCTCAACTGAGTCAATGTATCATAAAATGTGATGATATTGCACTTTATGTCCACAAGAGGAAGCTTTACAGGGCTCTTCATGGAATGGAGGATGTTTGGTTTATATAACTTTATAAATATTTACATTATCTTGGGTATTAACACAGACTGTCAATTTAAATACTTTAATTATGTAATTAGAGGATCTGTGGCACCAGATTGAGGTGTTATGAATGATATAATCATTGTTTTATATAGATACATAATCAAACAGTTAGTTCATGTAACATCATCCACTTCCCTAAGGGGCTCCAAACCAGGCCCTTGAAAGATGCTGTCGTGATTAATTTAAATATTTTAATTACAAAATTGATATTTAGATGGTCCATAATAATTGCTTCCCACATCATGGAATCCAGTGATCATGGATTATCTAATGTCCTATTTTAATAATCAAATAACAACATATTCAGATGATAAAATGGTATGCCATACTCGACACAATGACTCTCACCGACTCTAACATGATTGTGGGAAACGGGCAGGATCATCCCTTATTAATCGGAGAGCAGAGTCATGAAATGTTTAAATGCTGAAATGTCTTTGTGTATGCATGGTTTTTAGAAGATCCTGCATATTTCATGTTGGACGGCTGCCTCAAAAGAGATGGGCTGCAATCCAAAAATCCCTAAGTCTACTTTAACAAATGAGTTATCACTATCCTGAAGGAAATTAACAATGACAAATTCACCTTTTGATGAATAATTGTAAGTCTTATTATCTTTGTTTTCATAGTATTAATTCTTAGGAGAGAGAGAATTCATAAACTGAAGAAATTGAATGTTCTCTGATGATTAGGTAATCTAGAATTTGGTGACCATTAAAAGCTGTAGGCAAACTTCCAGAGATTTGGCTTTGACTTTCTTAGGGAAATCAAATACTGTCATTGAAAGTTTAAGGGGATAGTTATCTTGGGAGACTGTAATGTCCCATAATAACACTTTCTCGAAGCTGATCTCTGGTACTTGGCCCATGATAACAGAATACAGAATGCATGCAGGGTTGCCAGGCAACATTTAAGAACCAACATTCTGTCACATTCTAGTGCCCCTCCCACATGCTAAAAGGAGCATACCTAAAGATGAACTAAACTTACAGCCTCACTGATTTTCTCACAAAAACAAAGCAGGGCTCTTTCTTTTGGGTTCTATATATTTACCTGTTTCTCAAGTTTCAACATGCCTGTAGTGACATAAGCATGAAAACAAAAGCATCATAATACCATTCAAGTACAATAATGAGTATTTTAACCTTTTTTTTCTATGCTTTAATTTTCTAATTCCTAGAATGGATACAATACAAATAATCAACTCTACCATAAACCTTTTCTCATTTTTGAAAATAAAATAATACCTCTTCATCTTCTGCTCTTTAGAGGAGCTAGATCACATGTTTTCTCGGCATTGTTTAGATTTTAATTGGTCCAGAACAGCCAGGGCCAGGGCCAGGGCCAGGGCCAGGGCCAGGGCCAGGGCCAGGGCCAGGGCCAGGGCCAGGGCCAGGGCCAGGGCCAGTTCTAAAATTAAATTGATAATAAATTAGTAGGCAATTTTTATTAACACTGACGAAATGGCACCAAAGACGTAAATATATCACTGATGTAAATTTTTCTTTATATATCTAAATGATGAAGTAATGAGATGATGTTACATCAATCCCAAAATCTGTCTCCAAAAGGGACTTATGGTCCATAAAATTACCTGTATTTTAAATTCATTAATTAAGTGATGAATTATCATTTAATATCCTAGTTTAACAGTCAAGGACGTAAGTGTGGTATTCGATGATGTGAGTGTCTGGCAAGATGGATTTCCCTAAGGAGGCTCACAACTCCAGTGATCACTGAATACATAATGACAGATTTTCATAATTAAATGAATAAACTTTAAACCAGTGAATGGTGATTTATGCCTGAAGCCTAAATGATTGCTCAATACTGAAGGGTCATTGTATTCTTAATCATAGTTATAAAAAAATGAATGAATAAAGAGATAGTTTCTCATAATTCACCCCTAGAGAGATAACAAAATGATATCAACATTGATTTAAATAATGAAAGGAAGAAAGAAAGAAAGGAAGAAAGAAAGAAAGAAATAATTCACAAGATACAATTTAACACCAACAAGGTGGATCCAGAATCCACTCTACCTGCAGGAGAATAAGACATATTTGTATAATGAAATAATCAGATAGTTAGATCGTCTGTCATATGTGAGTCACACAAGGTAGCGCCATACTTCAGTTATCATAGATTATATAATGAAAGAATTTAATAATTACATCTTTAAATATGTAAGTCGTTGAACTTTTTTTGTATCTTCAATTCCTGGGCAGACTTGATAGATATGGAAATGTATGCTGTCATCAAGGATTTTTAAAATGCCATAAGTTAATCGTCAGATAATCATATTGTCTTGCATGATGAATTCTGTTGGTCTTACATCATCACCAGCAGCTGAATCTCTGTTGTGGTGCTGCAGGTTCTGAGATAATGGGCCCATTCCTGGCTTAGAAGTAGTAACCAAGATGTTGCTATCAGCTGAAAAGAAGGCTGCAGCAGGGGCATAACCAGCATATCTGAGGGAGAGATGTTCTTCCGTGTTCTGGGTCGTCATCCTTTTGACAGGTCTCAGAGATGGTGCCGACCTCCTAGTGCCACTACTTCTTCTCATGGTAGATCACACCCGAAGTGAAGATCTGGAGGAACAAGAGGTAGTCCACACCCAGACCACCATGACGGCCTTGGTGTAGTCCTTGTACTTCTCGAATGGCCCCGAGCAATCTTCTGGACTCAATCATCCAGCATCCTTTTTACTCTGGGAGATGCATAGATCATTCAGAAAATGCTCTGCCCATGTCTACATCTTTCCTAACCTTGTCCCTGACAGATATTTGCACACTAATCGTAATCGGTGATGGCGTTGTCTATCGCGTACATAATTTAAAGAATTAAATAAGTCAGTAATAGCTAACTGTCACAAAAAATAGGTGATGTAGCATTTTACTGGCAGGTAAGCAAGGCCAGACACCAGTCATGAAGGATGTCATCATCCTCAACTGAGTCAATGTATCATAAAATGTGATGATATTGCACTTTATGTCCACAAGAGGAAGCTTTACAGGGCTCTTCATGGAATGGAGGATGTTTGGTTTATATAACTTTATAAATATTTACATTATCTTGGGTATTAACACAGACTGTCAATTTAAATACTTTAATTATGTAATTAGAGGATCTGTGGCACCAGATTGAGGTGTTATGAATGATATAATCATTGTTTTATATAGATACATAATCAAACAGTTAGTTCATGTAACATCATCCACTTCCCTAAGGGGCTCCAAACCAGGCCCTTGAAAGATGCTGTCGTGATTAATTTAAATATTTTAATTACAAAATTGATATTTAGATGGTCCATAATAATTGCTTCCCACATCATGGAATCCAGTGATCATGGATTATCTAATGTCCTATTTTAATAATCAAATAACAACATATTCAGATGATAAAATGGTATGCCATACTCGACACAATGACTCTCACCGACTCTAACATGATTGTGGGAAACGGGCAGGATCATCCCTTATTAATCGGAGAGCAGAGTCATGAAATGTTTAAATGCTGAAATGTCTTTGTGTATGCATGGTTTTTAGAAGATCCTGCATATTTCATGTTGGACGGCTGCCTCAAAAGAGATGGGCTGCAATCCAAAAATCCCTAAGTCTACTTTAACAAATGAGTTATCACTATCCTGAAGGAAATTAACAATGACAAATTCACCTTTTGATGAATAATTGTAAGTCTTATTATCTTTGTTTTCATAGTATTAATTCTTAGGAGAGAGAGAATTCATAAACTGAAGAAATTGAATGTTCTCTGATGATTAGGTAATCTAGAATTTGGTGACCATTAAAAGCTGTAGGCAAACTTCCAGAGATTTGGCTTTGACTTTCTTAGGGAAATCAAATACTGTCATTGAAAGTTTAAGGGGATAGTTATCTTGGGAAGACTGTAATGTCCCATAATAACACTTTCTCGAAGCTGATCTCTGGTACTTGGCCCATGATAACAGAATACAGAATGCATGCAGGGTTGCCAGGCAACATTTAAGAACCAACATTCTGTCACATTCTAGTGCCCCTCCCACATGCTAAAAGGAGCATACCTAAAGATGAACTAAACTTACAGCCTCACTGATTTTCTCACAAAAACAAAGCAGGGCTCTTTCTTTTGGGTTCTATATATTTACCTGTTTCTCAAGTTTCAACATGCCTGTAGTGACATAAGCATGAAAACAAAAGCATCATAATACCATTCAAGTACAATAATGAGTATTTTAACCTTTTTTTTTCTATGCTTTAATTTTCTAATTCCTAGAATGGATACAATACAAATAATCAACTCTACCATAAACCTTTTCTCATTTTTGAAAATAAAATAATACCTCTTCATCTTCTGCTCTTTAGAGGAGCTAGATCACATGTTTTCTCGGCATTGTTTAGATTTTAATTGGTCCAGAACAGCCAGGGCCAGGGCCAGGGCCAGGGCCAGGGCCAGGGCCAGGGCCAGGGCCAGGGCCAGGGCCAGGGCCAGGGCCAGGGCCAGGGCCAGTTCTAAAATTAAATTGATAATAAATTAGTAGGCAATTTTTATTAACACTGACGAAATGGCACCAAAGACGTAAATATATCACTGATGTAAATTTTTCTTTATATATCTAAATGATGAAGTAATGAGATGATGTTACATCAATCCCAAAATCTGTCTCCAAAAGGGACTTATGGTCCATAAAATTACCTGTATTTTAAATTCATTAATTAAGTGATGAATTATCATTTAATATCCTAGTTTAACAGTCAAGGACGTAAGTGTGGTATTCGATGATGTGAGTGTCTGGCAAGATGGATTTCCCTAAGGAGGCTCACAACTCCAGTGATCACTGAATACATAATGACAGATTTTCATAATTAAATGAATAAACTTTAAACCAGTGAATGGTGATTTATGCCTGAAGCCTAAATGATTGCTCAATACTGAAGGGTCATTGTATTCTTAATCATAGTTATAAAAAAATGAATGAATAAAGAGATAGTTTCTCATAATTCACCCCTAGAGAGATAACAAAATGATATCAACATTGATTTAAATAATGAAAGGAAGAAAGAAAGAAAGGAAGAAGGAAAGAAAGAAATAATTCACAAGATACAATTTAACACCAACAAGGTGGATCCAGAATCCACTCTACCTGCAGGAGAATAAGACATATTTGTATAATGAAATAATCAGATAGTTAGATCGTCTGTCATATGTGAGTCACACAAGGTAGCGCCATACTTCAGTTATCATAGATTATATAATGAAAGAATTTAATAATTACATCTTTAAATATGTAAGTCGTTGAACTTTTTTTGTATCTTCAATTCCTGGGCAGACTTGATAGATATGGAAATGTATGCTGTCATCAAGGATTTTTAAAATGCCATAAGTTAATCGTCAGATAATCATATTGTCTTGCATGATGAATTCTGTTGGTCTTACATCATCACCAGCAGCTGAATCTCTGTTGTGGTGCTGCAGGTTCTGAGATAATGGGCCCATTCCTGGCTTAGAAGTAGTAACCAAGATGTTGCTATCAGCTGAAAAGAAGGCTGCAGCAGGGGCATAACCAGCATATCTGAGGGAGAGATGTTCTTCCGTGTTCTGGGTCGTCATCCTTTTGACAGATCTCAGAGATGGTGCCGACCTCCTAGTGCCACTTCTTCTTCTCATGGTAGATCACACCCGAAGTGAAGATCTGGAGGAACAAGAGGTAGTCCACACCCAGACCACCATGACGGCCTTGGTGTAGTCCTTGTACTTCTCGAATGGCCCCGAGCAATCTTCTGGACTCAATCATCCAGCATCCTTTTTACTCTGGGAGATGCATAGATCATTCAGAAAATGCTCTGCCCATGTCTACATCTTTCCTAACCTTGTCCCTGACAGATATTTGCACACTAATCGTAATCGGTGATGGCGTTGTCTATCGCGTACATAATTTAAAGAATTAAATAAGTCAGTAATAGCTAACTGTCACAAAAAATAGGTGATGTAGCATTTTACTGGCAGGTAAGCAAGGCCAGACACCAGTCATGAAGGATGTCATCATCCTCAACTGAGTCAATGTATCATAAAATGTGATGATATTGCACTTTATGTCCACAAGAGGAAGCTTTACAGGGCTCTTCATGGAATGGAGGATGTTTGGTTTATATAACTTTATAAATATTTACATTATCTTGGGTATTAACACAGACTGTCAATTTAAATACTTTAATTATGTAATTAGAGGATCTGTGGCACCAGATTGAGGTGTTATGAATGATATAATCATTGTTTTATATAGATACATAATCAAACAGTTAGTTCATGTAACATCATCCACTTCCCTAAGGGGCTCCAAACCAGGCCCTTGAAAGATGCTGTCGTGATTAATTTAAATATTTTAATTACAAAATTGATATTTAGATGGTCCATAATAATTGCTTCCCACATCATGGAATCCAGTGATCATGGATTATCTAATGTCCTATTTTAATAATCAAATAACAACATATTCAGATGATAAAATGGTATGCCATACTCGACACAATGACTCTCACCGACTCTAACATGATTGTGGGAAACGGGCAGGATCATCCCTTATTAATCGGAGAGCAGAGTCATGAAATGTTTAAATGCTGAAATGTCTTTGTGTATGCATGGTTTTTAGAAGATCCTGCATATTTCATGTTGGACGGCTGCCTCAAAAGAGATGGGCTGCAATCCAAAAATCCCTAAGTCTACTTTAACAAATGAGTTATCACTATCCTGAAGGAAATTAACAATGACAAATTCACCTTTTGATGAATAATTGTAAGTCTTATTATCTTTGTTTTCATAGTATTAATTCTTAGGAGAGAGAGAATTCATAAACTGAAGAAATTGAATGTTCTCTGATGATTAGGTAATCTAGAATTTGGTGACCATTAAAAGCTGTAGGCAAACTTCCAGAGATTTGGCTTTGACTTTCTTAGGGAAATCAAATACTGTCATTGAAAGTTTAAGGGGATAGTTATCTTGGGAGACTGTAATGTCCCATAATAACACTTTCTCGAAGCTGATCTCTGGTACTTGGCCCATGATAACAGAATACAGAATGCATGCAGGGTTGCCAGGCAACATTTAAGAACCAACATTCTGTCACATTCTAGTGCCCCTCCCACATGCTAAAAGGAGCATACCTAAAGATGAACTAAACTTACAGCCTCACTGATTTTCTCACAAAAACAAAGCAGGGCTCTTTCTTTTGGGTTCTATATATTTACCTGTTTCTCAAGTTTCAACATGCCTGTAGTGACATAAGCATGAAAACAAAAGCATCATAATACCATTCAAGTACAATAATGAGTATTTTAACCTTTTTTTTCTATGCTTTAATTTTCTAATTCCTAGAATGGATACAATACAAATAATCAACTCTACCATAAACCTTTTCTCATTTTTGAAAATAAAATAATACCTCTTCATCTTCTGCTCTTTAGAGGAGCTAGATCACATGTTTTCTCGGCATTGTTTAGATTTTAATTGGTCCAGAACAGCCAGGGCCAGGGCCAGGGCCAGGGCCAGGGCCAGGGCCAGGGCCAGGGCCAGGGCCAGGGCCAGGGCCAGGGCCAGGGCCAGGGCCAGGGCCAGTTCTAAAATTAAATTGATAATAAATTAGTAGGCAATTTTTATTAACACTGACGAAATGGCACCAAAGACGTAAATATATCACTGATGTAAATTTTTCTTTATATATCTAAATGATGAAGTAATGAGATGATGTTACATCAATCCCAAAATCTGTCTCCAAAAGGGACTTATGGTCCATAAAATTACCTGTATTTTAAATTCATTAATTAAGTGATGAATTATCATTTAATATCCTAGTTTAACAGTCAAGGACGTAAGTGTGGTATTCGATGATGTGAGTGTCTGGCAAGATGGATTTCCCTAAGGAGGCTCACAACTCCAGTGATCACTGAATACATAATGACAGATTTTCATAATTAAATGAATAAACTTTAAACCAGTGAATGGTGATTTATGCCTGAAGCCTAAATGATTGCTCAATACTGAAGGGTCATTGTATTCTTAATCATAGTTATAAAAAAATGAATGAATAAAGAGATAGTTTCTCATAATTCACCCCTAGAGAGATAACAAAATGATATCAACATTGATTTAAATAATGAAAGGAAGAAAGAAAGAAAGGAAGAAAGAAAGAAAGAAATAATTCACAAGATACAATTTAACACCAACAAGGTGGATCCAGAATCCACTCTACCTGCAGGAGAATAAGACATATTTGTATAATGAAATAATCAGATAGTTAGATCGTCTGTCATATGTGAGTCACACAAGGTAGCGCCATACTTCAGTTATCATAGATTATATAATGAAAGAATTTAATAATTACATCTTTAAATATGTAAGTCGTTGAACTTTTTTTGTATCTTCAATTCCTGGGCAGACTTGATAGATATGGAAATGTATGCTGTCATCAAGGATTTTTAAAATGCCATAAGTTAATCGTCAGATAATCATATTGTCTTGCATGATGAATTCTGTTGGTCTTACATCATCACCAGCAGCTGAATCTCTGTTGTGGTGCTGCAGGTTCTGAGATAATGGGCCCATTCCTGGCTTAGAAGTAGTAACCAAGATGTTGCTATCAGCTGAAAAGAAGGCTGCAGCAGGGGCATAACCAGCATATCTGAGGGAGAGATGTTCTTCCGTGTTCTGGGTCGTCATCCTTTTGACAGATCTCAGAGATGGTGCCGACCTCCTAGTGCCACTTCTTCTTCTCATGGTAGATCACACCCGAAGTGAAGATCTGGAGGAACAAGAGGTAGTCCACACCCAGACCACCATGACGGCCTTGGTGTAGTCCTTGTACTTCTCGAATGGCCCCGAGCAATCTTCTGGACTCAATCATCCAGCATCCTTTTTACTCTGGGAGATGCATAGATCATTCAGAAAATGCTCTGCCCATGTCTACATCTTTCCTAACCTTGTCCCTGACAGATATTTGCACACTAATCGTAATCGGTGATGGCGTTGTCTATCGCGTACATAATTTAAAGAATTAAATAAGTCAGTAATAGCTAACTGTCACAAAAAATAGGTGATGTAGCATTTTACTGGCAGGTAAGCAAGGCCAGACACCAGTCATGAAGGATGTCATCATCCTCAACTGAGTCAATGTATCATAAAATGTGATGATATTGCACTTTATGTCCACAAGAGGAAGCTTTACAGGGCTCTTCATGGAATGGAGGATGTTTGGTTTATATAACTTTATAAATATTTACATTATCTTGGGTATTAACACAGACTGTCAATTTAAATACTTTAATTATGTAATTAGAGGATCTGTGGCACCAGATTGAGGTGTTATGAATGATATAATCATTGTTTTATATAGATACATAATCAAACAGTTAGTTCATGTAACATCATCCACTTCCCTAAGGGGCTCCAAACCAGGCCCTTGAAAGATGCTGTCGTGATTAATTTAAATATTTTAATTACAAAATTGATATTTAGATGGTCCATAATAATTGCTTCCCACATCATGGAATCCAGTGATCATGGATTATCTAATGTCCTATTTTAATAATCAAATAACAACATATTCAGATGATAAAATGGTATGCCATACTCGACACAATGACTCTCACCGACTCTAACATGATTGTGGGAAACGGGCAGGATCATCCCTTATTAATCGGAGAGCAGAGTCATGAAATGTTTAAATGCTGAAATGTCTTTGTGTATGCATGGTTTTTAGAAGATCCTGCATATTTCATGTTGGACGGCTGCCTCAAAAGAGATGGGCTGCAATCCAAAAATCCCTAAGTCTACTTTAACAAATGAGTTATCACTATCCTGAAGGAAATTAACAATGACAAATTCACCTTTTGATGAATAATTGTAAGTCTTATTATCTTTGTTTTCATAGTATTAATTCTTAGGAGAGAGAGAATTCATAAACTGAAGAAATTGAATGTTCTCTGATGATTAGGTAATCTAGAATTTGGTGACCATTAAAAGCTGTAGGCAAACTTCCAGAGATTTGGCTTTGACTTTCTTAGGGAAATCAAATACTGTCATTGAAAGTTTAAGGGGATAGTTATCTTGGGAGACTGTAATGTCCCATAATAACACTTTCTCGAAGCTGATCTCTGGTACTTGGCCCATGATAACAGAATACAGAATGCATGCAGGGTTGCCAGGCAACATTTAAGAACCAACATTCTGTCACATTCTAGTGCCCCTCCCACATGCTAAAAGGAGCATACCTAAAGATGAACTAAACTTACAGCCTCACTGATTTTCTCACAAAAACAAAGCAGGGCTCTTTCTTTTGGGTTCTATATATTTACCTGTTTCTCAAGTTTCAACATGCCTGTAGTGACATAAGCATGAAAACAAAAGCATCATAATACCATTCAAGTACAATAATGAGTATTTTAACCTTTTTTTTTCTATGCTTTAATTTTCTAATTCCTAGAATGGATACAATACAAATAATCAACTCTACCATAAACCTTTTCTCATTTTTGAAAATAAAATAATACCTCTTCATCTTCTGCTCTTTAGAGGAGCTAGATCACATGTTTTCTCGGCATTGTTTAGATTTTAATTGGTCCAGAACAGCCAGGGCCAGGGCCAGGGCCAGGGCCAGGGCCAGGGCCAGGGCCAGGGCCAGGGCCAGGGCCAGGGCCAGGGCCAGTTCTAAAATTAAATTGATAATAAATTAGTAGGCAATTTTTATTAACACTGACGAAATGGCACCAAAGACGTAAATATATCACTGATGTAAATTTTTCTTTATATATCTAAATGATGAAGTAATGAGATGATGTTACATCAATCCCAAAATCTGTCTCCAAAAGGGACTTATGGTCCATAAAATTACCTGTATTTTAAATTCATTAATTAAGTGATGAATTATCATTTAATATCCTAGTTTAACAGTCAAGGACGTAAGTGTGGTATTCGATGATGTGAGTGTCTGGCAAGATGGATTTCCCTAAGGAGGCTCACAACTCCAGTGATCACTGAATACATAATGACAGATTTTCATAATTAAATGAATAAACTTTAAACCAGTGAATGGTGATTTATGCCTGAAGCCTAAATGATTGCTCAATACTGAAGGGTCATTGTATTCTTAATCATAGTTATAAAAAAATGAATGAATAAAGAGATAGTTTCTCATAATTCACCCCTAGAGAGATAACAAAATGATATCAACATTGATTTAAATAATGAAAGGAAGAAAGAAAGAAAGGAAGAAGGAAAGAAAGAAATAATTCACAAGATACAATTTAACACCAACAAGGTGGATCCAGAATCCACTCTACCTGCAGGAGAATAAGACATATTTGTATAATGAAATAATCAGATAGTTAGATCGTCTGTCATATGTGAGTCACACAAGGTAGCGCCATACTTCAGTTATCATAGATTATATAATGAAAGAATTTAATAATTACATCTTTAAATATGTAAGTCGTTGAACTTTTTTTGTATCTTCAATTCCTGGGCAGACTTGATAGATATGGAAATGTATGCTGTCATCAAGGATTTTTAAAATGCCATAAGTTAATCGTCAGATAATCATATTGTCTTGCATGATGAATTCTGTTGGTCTTACATCATCACCAGCAGCTGAATCTCTGTTGTGGTGCTGCAGGTTCTGAGATAATGGGCCCATTCCTGGCTTAGAAGTAGTAACCAAGATGTTGCTATCAGCTGAAAAGAAGGCTGCAGCAGGGGCATAACCAGCATATCTGAGGGAGAGATGTTCTTCCGTGTTCTGGGTCGTCATCCTTTTGACAGGTCTCAGAGATGGTGCCGACCTCCTAGTGCCACTACTTCTTCTCATGGTAGATCACACCCGAAGTGAAGATCTGGAGGAACAAGAGGTAGTCCACACCCAGACCACCATGACGGCCTTGGTGTAGTCCTTGTACTTCTCGAATGGCCCCGAGCAATCTTCTGGACTCAATCATCCAGCATCCTTTTTACTCTGGGAGATGCATAGATCATTCAGAAAATGCTCTGCCCATGTCTACATCTTTCCTAACCTTGTCCCTGACAGATATTTGCACACTAATCGTAATCGGTGATGGCGTTGTCTATCGCGTACATAATTTAAAGAATTAAATAAGTCAGTAATAGCTAACTGTCACAAAAAATAGGTGATGTAGCATTTTACTGGCAGGTAAGCAAGGCCAGACACCAGTCATGAAGGATGTCATCATCCTCAACTGAGTCAATGTATCATAAAATGTGATGATATTGCACTTTATGTCCACAAGAGGAAGCTTTACAGGGCTCTTCATGGAATGGAGGATGTTTGGTTTATATAACTTTATAAATATTTACATTATCTTGGGTATTAACACAGACTGTCAATTTAAATACTTTAATTATGTAATTAGAGGATCTGTGGCACCAGATTGAGGTGTTATGAATGATATAATCATTGTTTTATATAGATACATAATCAAACAGTTAGTTCATGTAACATCATCCACTTCCCTAAGGGGCTCCAAACCAGGCCCTTGAAAGATGCTGTCGTGATTAATTTAAATATTTTAATTACAAAATTGATATTTAGATGGTCCATAATAATTGCTTCCCACATCATGGAATCCAGTGATCATGGATTATCTAATGTCCTATTTTAATAATCAAATAACAACATATTCAGATGATAAAATGGTATGCCATACTCGACACAATGACTCTCACCGACTCTAACATGATTGTGGGAAACGGGCAGGATCATCCCTTATTAATCGGAGAGCAGAGTCATGAAATGTTTAAATGCTGAAATGTCTTTGTGTATGCATGGTTTTTAGAAGATCCTGCATATTTCATGTTGGACGGCTGCCTCAAAAGAGATGGGCTGCAATCCAAAAATCCCTAAGTCTACTTTAACAAATGAGTTATCACTATCCTGAAGGAAATTAACAATGACAAATTCACCTTTTGATGAATAATTGTAAGTCTTATTATCTTTGTTTTCATAGTATTAATTCTTAGGAGAGAGAGAATTCATAAACTGAAGAAATTGAATGTTCTCTGATGATTAGGTAATCCAGAATTTGGTGACGAGTAAAAGCTGTAGGCAAACTTCCAGAGATTTGGCTATGACTTGCTTAGGGAAATCAAATGCTGTCATTGAAAGTCTAAGGAGATAGTTATCTTGGAAGACTGTAATGTCCCATGATAACACTCTCTCGAAGCTGATCTCTGGTACTTGGCCCATGATAACAGAATACAGAATGCATGCAGGGTTGCCAGGCAACATTTAAGAACCAACATTCTGTCACATTCTAGTGCCCTTCCCACATGCTAAAAGGAGCATACCTAAAGATGAACTAAACTTACAGCCTCACTGATTTTCTCACAAAAACAAAGCAGGGCTCTTTCTTTTGGGTTCTATATATTTACCTGTTTCTCAAGTTTCAACATGCCTGTAGTGACATAAGCATGAAAACAAAAGCATCATAATACCATTCAAGTACAATAATGAGTATTTTAACCTTTTTTTTCTATGCTTTAATTTTCTAATTCCTAGAATGGATACAATACAAATAATCAACTCTACCATAAACCTTTTCTCATTTTTGAAAATAAAATAATACCTCTTCATCTTCTGCTCTTTAGAGGAGCTAGATCACATGTTTTCTCGGCATTGTTTAGATTTTAATTGGTCCAGAACAGCCAGGGCCAGGGCCAGGGCCAGGGCCAGGGGCCAGGGCCAGGGCCAGGGCCAGGGCCAGGGCCAGGGCCAGGGCCAGGGCCAGGGCCAGGGCCAGGGCCAGTTCTAAAATTAAATTGATAATAAATTAGTAGGCAATTTTTATTAACACTGACGAAATGGCACCAAAGACGTAAATATATCACTGATGTAAATTTTTCTTTATATATCTAAATGATGAAGTAATGAGATGATGTTACATCAATCCCAAAATCTGTCTCCAAAAGGGACTTATGGTCCATAAAATTACCTGTATTTTAAATTCATTAATTAAGTGATGAATTATCATTTAATATCCTAGTTTAACAGTCAAGGACGTAAGTGTGGTATTCGATGATGTGAGTGTCTGGCAAGATGGATTTCCCTAAGGAGGCTCACAACTCCAGTGATCACTGAATACATAATGACAGATTTTCATAATTAAATGAATAAACTTTAAACCAGTGAATGGTGATTTATGCCTGAAGCCTAAATGATTGCTCAATACTGAAGGGTCATTGTATTCTTAATCATAGTTATAAAAAAATGAATGAATAAAGAGATAGTTTCTCATAATTCACCCCTAGAGAGATAACAAAATGATATCAACATTGATTTAAATAATGAAAGGAAGAAAGAAAGAAAGGAAGAAGGAAAGAAAGAAATAATTCACAAGATACAATTTAACACCAACAAGGTGGATCCAGAATCCACTCTACCTGCAGGAGAATAAGACATATTTGTATAATGAAATAATCAGATAGTTAGATCGTCTGTCATATGTGAGTCACACAAGGTAGCGCCATACTTCAGTTATCATAGATTATATAATGAAAGAATTTAATAATTACATCTTTAAATATGTAAGTCGTTGAACTTTTTTTGTATCTTCAATTCCTGGGCAGACTTGATAGATATGGAAATGTATGCTGTCATCAAGGATTTTTAAAATGCCATAAGTTAATCGTCAGATAATCATATTGTCTTGCATGATGAATTCTGTTGGTCTTACATCATCACCAGCAGCTGAATCTCTGTTGTGGTGCTGCAGGTTCTGAGATAATGGGCCCATTCCTGGCTTAGAAGTAGTAACCAAGATGTTGCTATCAGCTGAAAAGAAGGCTGCAGCAGGGGCATAACCAGCATGTCTCAGGGAGAGATGTTCTTCCGTGTTCTGGGTCGTCATCCTTTTGACAGATCTCAGAGATGGTGCCGACCTCCTAGTGCCACTACTTCTTCTCATGGTAGATCACACCCGAAGTGAAGATCTGGAGGAACAAGAGGTAGTCCACACCCAGACCACCATGACGGCCTTGGTGTAGTCCTTGTACTTCTCGAATGGCCCCGAGCAATCTTCTGGACTCAATCATCCAGCATCCTTTTTACTCTGGGAGATGCATAGATCATTCAGAAAATGCTCTGCCCATGTCTACATCTTTCCTAACCTTGTCCCTGACAGATATTTGCACACTAATCGTAATCGGTGATGGCGTTGTCTATCGCGTACATAATTTAAAGAATTAAATAAGTCAGTAATAGCTAACTGTCACAAAAAATAGGTGATGTAGCATTTTACTGGCAGGTAAGCAAGGCCAGACACCAGTCATGAAGGATGTCATCATCCTCAACTGAGTCAATGTATCATAAAATGTGATGATATTGCACTTTATGTCCACAAGAAGAAGCTTTACAGGGCTCTTCATGGAATGGAGGATGTTTGGTTTATATAACTTTATAAATATTTACATTATCTTGGGTATTAACACAGACTGTCAATTTAAATACTTTAATTATGTAATTAGAGGATCTGTGGCACCAGATTCCAGGTGTTATGGATGATATAATCATTGTTTTATATAGATACATAATCAAACAGTGAGTTCATGTAACATCATCCACTTCCCTAAGGGGCTCCAAACCAGGCCCTTGAAAGATGCTGTCGTGATTAATTTAAATATTTTAATTACAAAATTGATATTTAGATGGTCCATAATAATTGCTTCCCACATCATGGAATCCAGTGACCATGGATTATCTAATGTCCTATTTTAATAATCAAATAACAACATATTCAGATGATAAAATGGTATGCCATACTCGACACAATGACTCTCACCGACTCTAACATGATTGTGGGAAACGGGCAGGATCATCCCTTATTAATCGGAGAGCAGAGTCATGAAATGTTTAAATGCTGAAATGTCTTTGTGTATGCATGGTTTTTAGAAGATCCTGCATATTTCATGTTGGACGGCTGCCTCAAAAGAGATGGGCTGCAATCCAAAAATCCCTAAGTCTACTTTAACAAATGAGTTATCACTATCCTGAAGGAAATTAACAATGACAAATTCACCTTTTGATGAATAATTGTAAGTCTTATTATCTTTGTTTTCATAGTATTAATTCTTAGGAGAGAGAGAATTCATAAACTGAAGAAATTGAATGTTCTCTGATGATTAGGTAATCTAGAATTTGGTGACCATTAAAAGCTGTAGGCAAACTTCCAGAGATTTGGCTTTGACTTTCTTAGGGAAATCAAATACTGTCATTGAAAGTTTAAGGGGATAGTTATCTTGGGAGACTGTAATGTCCCATAATAACACTTTCTCGAAGCTGATCTCTGGTACTTGGCCCATGATAACAGAATACAGAATGCATGCAGGGTTGCCAGGCAACATTTAAGAACCAACATTCTGTCACATTCTAGTGCCCCTCCCACATGCTAAAAGGAGCATACCTAAAGATGAACTAAACTTACAGCCTCACTGATTTTCTCACAAAAACAAAGCAGGGCTCTTTCTTTTGGGTTCTATATATTTACCTGTTTCTCAAGTTTCAACATGCCTGTAGTGACATAAGCATGAAAACAAAAGCATCATAATACCATTCAAGTACAATAATGAGTATTTTAACCTTTTTTTTCTATGCTTTAATTTTCTAATTCCTAGAATGGATACAATACAAATAATCAACTCTACCATAAACCTTTTCTCATTTTTGAAAATAAAATAATACCTCTTCATCTTCTGCTCTTTAGAGGAGCTAGATCACATGTTTACTCGGCATTGTTTAGATTTTAATTGGTCCAGAACAGCCAGGGCCAGGGCCAGGGCCAGGGGCCAGGGCCAGGGCCAGGGCCAGGGCCAGGGCCAGGGCAGGGCCAGGGCCAGGGCCAGGGCCAGGGCCAGGGCCAGGGCCAGGGCCAGTTCTAAAATTAAATTGATAATAAATTAAATTGATAATAATAAGTAGGCAATTGATATTAACACTGACGAAATGGTACCAAAGTTCTAACAATATTGCTGAAGTAAAGATCTCTTTATATATCCAAATGATGAAGTAATGAGATGATGTTACATTAACTCCCACAATCTGACTCCAAATTGGACTTATGATCCATAAAATTGCCTGTATATTAAATTCATTAATTAATTGATGAATTATCATTTAATATCCTAGGTTAACAGTCAAGGACGTAAGTGTAGTATTCGATGATATGAGTGTCTCCCATGATGGACTTCCCTAAGGAGTCTCAAAACTCCAGTGATCACTGAATACATAATGACAGATTTTCATAATTAAATGAATAAACTTTAAACCACTAAATGGGGTTTTATGCATGAAGCCTAAATGATTGCTCAATACTGAAGGGTCATTGTATTCTTAATCATAGATATGAAAAAAATGAATAAATGAAGAGATAGTTTCTCAAAATTAACCCCTAGAGAGATAAGAAAATGATATCAACATTGATTTAAATAATGAAAGGAAGAAAGAAAGAACGAAAGAAAGAAAGAAATAATTCACAAGATACAATTCAACACCAACAAGGTGGATCCAGACTCCACTCTTCCTGGAGTAGAAAAAGACAGATTTGTATAATGAAATAATCAGATAGTTAGATCGTCTGTCACACTTGAGTCACACAAGGTGGCGCCAAACTTCAGGGATCACAGATTGTATAATGAAAGAATTTAATAATTACATCTTTATATATGTAAATCTTTGAATTTTTTTGTATCTTCAAATCCTGGACAGACTTGACAGATATGGAAATGTATGCTGTCATCAAGGATTTTTATAATGCCATAAGTTAATCATCAGATAATCATACTGTCTTGCATGATGAATTCTGTTGGCCGTACTTCATCACCAACAGCTGAATCTCTGTTTTGGTGCTGCAGGATCTGAGATAGTGGGCCCATTCCTGGCTTAGAAGTAGTAACCAAGATGTTGCTATCAGCTGAAAAGAAGTCTGCAGCAGGGGCTTAACCAGCATATCTGAGAGAGAGATGTTATTCCATGTTCTGGGTCGTAATCCTTTTGCCAGGTTTCAGAGATGGTGCCGACCTCCTCTGTGGCACCAGATTCCAGGTGTTATGGATGACATAATCATTTTTTTATATAGAAACATAATCAAACAATGAGATTTGGCTATGACTTTCTTAGGCTAATCAAATGTTGTCTTTGAAAGTTTAAGGAGATAGTTATCTTGGGAGACTGTAATGTCCCATGATAACACTTTCTCGAGCTGATCTCTGGTACTTGGCCCATGGTAAAAGAATACAGAATGCAAGCAGTGTTGCCAGGCAACATTTATGAACCAACATTCTGTTTCATTCTAGTGCCCCTCCCACATGCTAAAAGTAGCATATCTATTGATGAAGTAACCTTACAGCCTCACTGAGTTTCTCACAAAAACAAAGCAGGGCTCTTTCTTTTGGGTTCTACATATTTAGCCGTCTCTCAATCTACAACATGCCTATAGTGACATAAGCATGAAAACGAAAGCATCATAATGCCATTCAAGTACAATTATGAGTATTTTAAACCTTATTTCTATGCTTCAATTTTCTAATTCCTAGAATGGATACAATAAAATTATTCACCTCTACCATAAACCTTTTCTCTTTTTTGAAAATAATATAATCCCTCTTCTTTCTCTGTCCTTTAGAGGAGCTTGATCCCATGGTTTCTTGTCATTGTTTAGATTAGCATTGGTCCAGAACGCCTGGGGCAGCGGCCGGGGCCGGGGCCGGGGCCGGGAAATCAAAATCATGCAAACAATTTATTGAAGATTTTAGCCATCATACTTTACTTTAATTTCAATAATCATGTTTTTTTTTTTGTTGTTGTTGTTGAGCACAGTTATTACTAAGGTCACTACACCCAAGATAATTGACAAACAGGTCAGCCCTTCTGATATAATCTGCAACCCAAGAGAGAGAAAGAGAGAGAGGGAGAAAGACACAGAGACAGACAGATCTGACAGAGAGAGAAAGAAAGACAGCATGAGGAGGGAGAAAGGGGGAGAAAAGAGATAATGGGAGCAAGAGAGACATCAACCCAAGCTTCTCCACCTTCTGGTTTCACACTCAGTACCAAAGGCACCTCATATAAGACTGGGAAGAAACCTCCCCTATGACTGGTGGCTATGCTTGAAGTTCGGATTGGAAGACAATGGACTTTGAGGCAGAAAACCTGCATTTGACGGGCACCATCTTCTGTTACTGGAGTTTAGTACCAGAGCCGGTTTTCTGGCTACACTAACAACCAGGCTCAGTCATTCATTATAAGTGAGCCAAGTGAATTTACTAAGTTCTGTTGACAAGCCAAACTACAATGCCAGCACTCTGGATTCAAGGTGGACAGATAGATATCTCTCATGTCCTACGACAGACTAATCCATAATGTGAGTTCTATTTAAGACAGGATGTCACAGTAATACTATTCTTAAAAAGAAGAGAAAAAATACAAAAGTAAAATTAATGAAAATTTAAAGCATATATATTCAATTTGAACACTTATGAAAACAAAAAAAGAAAACAGTAAGTAATCTATATCAAGGGTCATAATAGGCTTAGAATGCAAATAAATGCAAAACAAAATAAGAAAGCTAAATATGGAATTTTTCCCATCTCTAAAGCACTCCCATATACTTGGTTCCTGTTTCTGCTATAAGGTGGTCATATAAGAAGTCAATGTTTCTTTCATAGAGACATTTTCATTTGAAAGACTCAAGACTTTTTCTACAATGTGACTCCCTGCAAAATGAGAATTTTATGAGTCTATAGTTGCCGTGGTGGAAGGCCAAAAGAGGACCCCACAATGTTGACTTATGATCTTCACACATATGTCATTGTCTAAAAACTGGTAATTTATTAACAGACACACACATACAACAGGATTTGTTCTGTTACTCTTCTGGTAAAAATGTCTTTGCCATGGTATTTTATAGCATCTTTGCATAATCTATTTTGAAGGCAGTACTTCAAGTTGAAGCACCCATGGGCAAATAGTGAGGACATGAAGAAGCATGGAATTTGAAGGAATAATTACTTATATTCTTATCCACAGCACAATAAGCTATGTTGTGGAATAATGGCATATGCAATGGGGTTTCTCATACTGCCTGAGTGAGTTCCAGCATTTTTAAGTAGTAGATCAAACTCAATTCTCCCGCATGTGTGGAACAAAGTGTTGTGGACTGGAGTTTGTAGGACTGTAATCAGAAACAGCAGCTCAGTCCCATGTCCATTCCTCATTCAGTGACTGTGGACTAGTGGAAGACAAGCTATCATTGATGAAAGTAAGACAGAGACATAATATGATGTCAGGCAGGCAGATTCAGTCAATACTGAAAGCTCCATTTTATTCATAAACCAAACTTAAGTAGTCAAACAAAGGTGCGGTAATGGAAGGGGACATATATTACTATGTATAAAGGGAAAACAGAAATTGCTTCCACTAATGCTAAAGGCACTCCATAATTGTATACACTATGTGCCTTTAGGCACCCCATTGCTGCACTTCCTCCCTTACTTCTGGGTGGTTAACCTGTCTACTCCCAAATCATTGCTATTTAGATAGGAGACATTCATCATCAAGGCACAGGTGTCCTGTAGCAGGAAAGGTAATGTCTTAAGAACAATAGGAGTTATTGGAGCACTTTGAACTCATGACAAGTTGGAATGGATTCCCATTTATGATTTGAGAAACTTCAGAGTGGCAGAATATATTCCAGGGCTGCCAAAGCCATAAAGAAGCCTTGTATGCAAACAGATGATTTTTAACTGCTTGGTGGCAGTGCAAATGTTTACCAAGGACACAGGAGGCTGCCTGATTTTGCTTAGGTTGAGGCCAGCCAAATCCAAGAATGAGTTTAAGTCCTGCACAGATAAACCCTGTTTTGAAAACAAAAGACAAACAAAACAAAGTCACATAAAGGAAAAATGAGATCAACCTTCTGGTGGTAGCCTACATGTATAAATGGTATTGAAGGAGGAAGCTTTCCCTCTTTGGCTACTTACCCTAGCTCTGCGTACCAGATTCCTTCCTTTACTACCATTAGAGAATACTTTTTTTGGAATTTTGATATATAATGACCAGCTGACACATCCATCCTGATAAACTAAAAAACTCCTGTACTCTTCAGATTCCCATTGGTAGGCAACCATTGTTGAACTAAATATATCATAGCTTGTGAGACATCGTAATGAATCCACTTTCTCCATATATGTAGAGATTCATCCTACATTCCTTTTCATGCAGAGAACCTTGATTACTGCAGTTGGTTTTTGTTTTGTTTTATTTTTTATATGCTTACTGAAGATGTATTTCTCAGTAAATATTCAATTTTCCATGAAGACTACTTTTCTCATTATGATGCCTTTGCCAAGTGTTTGCTCTGAATTTCAGGGATAAAATTCTACATTCATGGAGCCATTATCCAGCATTCTGCCACGAGAAAGATCATTTATATTTTTTTGAGATGTGGCCCCTGCTTTTCTTTCCTTATTATCTGACGTTCCTGTGACAAACAGGTAAAAAGCAAATTTAGTTCAACTAAACTCAGTGTTTAACCAAATAACAAATAACACATTTTGCATTCCTAAATCTCTTTGTGGTAGTTAACGAATATTTGGAGCTCCCTTCCAACTTTTTCACCAAGAATCACTCAATTCATTTAAGTAAGTATATTTAGCTAGCAACACTGCATCTAGGAGGAAGAAAGGTAAAGGCCTGTGTACTAAAGAATGATAGCACAGGTCAGCTATAGGACAATTGCTATAGAAATGCACCTCACTGCTGATGTAGAAAAGTCTTAGTGCTAGAAGGCAATCAGTAACCATTGCAATTTGTCCTTAAGCACTCTGCCACCACCTGGGAGGTGCTTTTATCACTCAGGCCTTAATAGCTAAACAGGCCCCTTTGTGACCTGCCTGTCAAAAGAAGTGCAGGGCCCTTCTGTTCTGGATTTGAAGAGAAACTGCAGCCAGTGGTTTTGAGTGATGTGCTTTGAGGAAGGGCAAACTGGAAAACCATAGCATGGTGAGTGAGCGGCTGCCATCCTCAGATCGGTAGTGGGAGATAGTGAGGTGATGGATCCAGTGTGGTGGATATTCCCTGGATCTGGGTGGGAAGCTACAAGGAGACAACCTGTCCCCTGAGTTCTCATGTAGTCCTCGAAATTCCCAGAAGCTAGAGGCAGTCCACCAAATAACTATTCTGTGGGCTGTATCTGCTTTGAGTACTGTGAGCAGGGAGGTGTCTATGGAAACATTTTTTAAGTCAACTTCTACATACTTCAAGTGCACCCACTGAAAGCAAGCCAACAAACTTCCAGAGGCCTTTTAGTTAAGTACCTTTTATAAATTCAGCCATTTGCATTTTAATTTTATGTGTAAAATCCATGTATTGTTAATTTTCTGCAGGTTGTAAAAGACATCTCATGTAAGGGTAGCACTTCACTATTGAGCAGTGATCTACAAGAGTAGAATTAGTAACACAAATGATATGAGATATATCTCATAAAGTAGAATTTAAATGAGGTAGTACTGCCTCTAAAACACATAAAGATAAGTGTATGCTGACCAGTCCTGTTAGAATTTTGAATCCTAAATACACATTTGTTGTCCATGATTTTCCAGACATTTGACTGCAAACAATTACACAGAAGCTACTCCTGTTTTGCAACAGCATCTAGTCCCTTACCCTTATCATAGACCTGCCCCATAACATGCTTCTCAGAGAGATATTACAGTGTCATAAGCAACCTTAAATTGTATTATATCATATAGTTGCAGTTTTCTTCTCCAGAAAAGCATAGTTCTACCACTGTGGCAATAGGACACCAGATTTTAAAAAGTAAACCAATGATGTATGAGTGGCCTGATAAAGCAAAGCTTTTACTTAGGTCCTCATGCAGGGATGAGAAACATTCTTAGAAGAGATAGTAACAACCACAGGCCTAGGCCTTGAAAGATTTTCCTAAGGGCCTGGTATATTGACTATAAAACACAGAACCTCGTCAAAAACCAGGTATTTGCATGGGAGAGCTGGTAATTGTATGAAACAAAGCCTTTGTGGACAGGTTACTTCTGATATGTAGATATAAACTCCATAGAGCTATGGTTCTCAGTCCCAAAGCCACTGTGGGCTTAGTCAGCAATGATCAAGAGATATCCTGTATTCCCTAGCACTGCATTGTTTTAGTGGTGTTCTCCTGAGTTTGTCCCATTGAATGGGCTACTACTAACTTCAAATAAGTATCCCCTTTCCTTCCATTTGGTCTGTGGAAATAGTATACAAGAGTCTATTCTCCTTAAGAAATTTTTATGGGACACATCTCCCTATACCAGCTTTTAAAAAAATCTTTTCTACCTTCTACATTTCCTATCTATCGCATTCCCCATCACCTTCACCTCAGGATCCTATATGTGGAACAGGTACTTCAGTTACAGGTATCTGTTGGCCTTTAGGAACAGTACTGGGAACACATTTGCTGTGTAATCCTCCCATATCCCTAAGTAGCTAGACATGCTGTCTCCAGTCTCTACTGAAATTGATCACTGTGAACAATGCAGCTTGAACCAAAAGCCATTTAAGAAGGGTAGCACATATGAAAAGCAAACTATGTCTAGGCTGGCTTCTCTCTGAGTATTTTCCAGAGATAGATACATATTATGTTAGAAATATTTGTCTTTATGGATCATCTCTGTGGAAGAGGTGATTTTTCCATGGGAAGGCATATTAATGCTACAACAGATGCATTTTCATCCTGTTAGAAGAATGTTTATGAGACAATCCCTTATGTTGATGCAAGTGGCATTGGTTGCAGTCTGTTGCTCTCCAAACAATGGCCTTGCTGTCTTCTGTACTATACCTTCAAATTTCTTAAATTACTGTAACACCTAAGAGATTTAAATTTTCCATTAGAGTCAGGTGGCCAACTATCCAGTGCAGTCACAGGAAAAGCATTTGCAAGTGGAGTATTGCTTCTGCCTTCAGTGCAGAATAAGGAAAATTCTTTACACTGCAGGAGGATTCAGGGTAAGCAACCAGGTGCTGAATTCACCACTATGAAAAAAGTACATGACTGTGTTAAGGGGAGTGGTTTTGTTATTTCCCAGCATGTTTTAATCTGTCAAGTGTTTGAAAACAGACCAGAGTATGTAGGTGTACAGTTTGTGAAGGATGAAAAGAAAGGCAGGGTTTCTCAGTGGCTAGCGTTGCCACTTTTGTGGGTGGAGCTTCTTTCAGTGTCCATCAGTTGTCTTGGTGGAAATGGGTGGTGCCAGCAGCTGGCCTGTCTATCTGTTAAA
The DNA here is from genome assembly GCF_943737965.1 of Phodopus roborovskii. NCBI lineage: Eukaryota > Metazoa > Chordata > Mammalia > Rodentia > Cricetidae > Phodopus > Phodopus roborovskii. Next base: position 324,159 of record NW_026126826.1, on the reverse strand, counting down.
AAAAGCTTTTTAATGAGACATTTTAAATGACATATTCTCTAGGTCTCTGAGCATTTGAGGGCTGTATGACTGTTTAGCATACCTTAGTATACAAAATACCCCTGTAAATAATCTGATTTGAAAACAGGATCCAAGCTGAGAGGCTGTGGAGGGATATTTTACTCAGGGCCCTGCAGCCTGACAGTAACTGGTTTTTACTTAGTAGGGTACACTTATGACCACAGAGGACATAGAGGCAGAGAAAAACTCCCTCTGATAATAGATGCTTAACGTTAATAAACAGCTCACAGGAAAGACTGGGTGGCATAAATATTTTGTTAGCTTGAAATAGACATTTATAACCTTAAATGTTTACCACCATTTAAAGGCTCATAGCAATTTAGAAATATTTGACACTTAGTACAATAGAATTTAAGTTGTATGAAGTTAGCATACATTTACATAAAGTTAAAGTTAAATGTACAGATATATTAAACAGGACTGTGTAAAATTGAGAAGGACTAGAATGTGAACCTATGTATGACATAGTGAAAAAAGAAATTAGAGACAAAGAGTAAAGAATAAAGCAAATAAAAGAATAAAAGCAAATGTAAATGAATTACAGGCTCTGTTGGCGGCAGAAGCTGGCTATACTCCCTGTGCCTAGGTGGCTGGTGTAGCAGAGCAAAGAACCATGGGGGGGTGAGGTTAGGCCACGTTGTCAAAATGGCAGCTGCCAAAAACATATCCCCAACAGCTGGCAGAAATCATAAAGTTTTGAGATTCAATTTTGTCTTGAGTAGATGCTGCCTCAGCCCAGCCTACTGCCCTGAGAGAAGCTATAGCTTCTCTCAGTTTTAGTGTGGCGGGAAGAAAACAGAACCAAGTTGAGGGTAAGATATTGTTTAGCAGAGAGATAGAAAAAACTCCTTCCATCTACCTGTTCACTGGCAGTAATTTGAAAGATCCTGAAAAATATCTGGATCTAGAGAGCCGTTATGTGGCCAATTTGAATGTCCTAGGGGATATCTCGGCCACTTTTCAGTACTAAGGTAAAGAAGTCTGGGTGCCTTAACAAGTGGCATTAAGTGAAAAGGTTTTAAATTTTCTATCAGGCATCCTAGTGGAGTGGTGGGAGATATTTCCTGAGTCGGATTATTCCCCATGTGTAGAGAGGAAAGTGACCATGCAGTCTTGGAACTCTTCAGCCCAAGAGTGTGGCCACATGATAAGCGAGTATGGCAGAGGGTTATTCGAAGATCGTCAGCCTGAAAATATTGCCAGGGTCAACAGAGGCCGGTAGGACTCAGCAGTCCCAGAGCAGAGCAGATATCCCGCCCCAGGCATTATGTCTTCCACCCATGAGGAATACACCAGACCTTAAGGAAATGGGTTAAAATTTAAAAGGGTACCTTACCTAATTGAAGCCTTGTGGGGTGGTATTTCCAGGAGGCAGACTACTGGTATCGGAAAAAGGATCCCGAGTGTCTCTGGCAGGCTGACCACCAGCAAAGAGCTGCCAGTGACTCTCAAGAAGAACCTGCCTGGGTTTTGGCACCAATGTTTTTTTTTTTTTTTTTGCTGTGCAGCTAATACCTAAGAAACACAAACATGAGACTCGGTGCCCATGTGTAGTTTGTTGAGAGAAGGGAGAAAAAGAGGGGGTAGCTGGTGGCCAACTGAAAGCATGAGAGAGAGGGGGTTTGGGGCACTTGCTTTAAAAGGGGAGGCTTGCACATGTGTAACTGAGTCCTCTGCCAGCCAGGTAAAGCTTGAGCCATCAGGTAAAGCTGATGTAGTGATGACATGGCCATGAGGGTCCCGCCCATCATGGTGGGGGGGGGCTCAAATGGCTGCTAGTTCCTAACAATCAGATTACTAAGTGGAGTCACTATTTAGCTACCCATGTAGTTAAGTGTAAGCCACTAGTTAGCAAAAACTAACCCACTAGTTAGCCACACATATTAGCTCACTAGTACTCACACACACCATGCCACTTGTTAGCCACATACTTAACTCTCTATTTAGCCACACACATGAAGTCACTAGTTAGACAAACACATAAATCCCCATACCTATGCCACTAGTTAGCCACAAAATCTAAGCCACAAGTCCATCACACAAATAAAGCAGTACTTAGCCACACACACTAAGACAGTAGTTAATCACACACCTAAGTTACTATTTAGCTACATGCCTAAGCAGTAATTAACCGCATTGACTAATTCACTAGTTAGCCACAAAGCTAGGTTACTATTTAGCCACAGTCACTATGTCTCTAGTTAGTTACACACAATATATCACTACTTACCCACCCATACTAAGTCACTAGTCAGCCACACATCTAATTTACTAGCTAGTCACAAACATCAAGAAAATATTCAGCCACACACACACTGAGATAGTAGTTAGCCATTTACCTATGTATTTCTATGTATTTAGTCAACTACACACCTAAGTCACTAGTTAGCTACCAACACTAGTTCACTAGTTATCCACACACATTAAATCAGTAGTTAGAGACACACACTATGTCACTAGTTAGACACATACTAAGTTTGTCTAAAAGAAAAACTGCTCACACTAAGGTGGTCCCAGGACATGGGAATCAGGCCTTTAATCCCAGAAGCAGGGATTTGGAGATAGGAGTGACATGGCTGGACAGAGAGAGGAAGATAAGGTAGAAGAGCGAGAAGAGCATGCAGTGAGATGGTTTTGTTTGAGAAGTTAGTCTGAGGGATCGAAGCGATAGCTGTCAATCTGAGGAGGCAGTGTGAGGACAGGAACACATCGCTTGTCTGAGAATAGTTAGAGATAACAATTCTAGTAGCCAGATGCTCTGTATCTACGATCCTTCAGTTTTCACCTTCCCCTCCCTGTTAGATTACTGTGAGTTTTTATTATTAAAATCTATTAGAACTTGTGCTGGAAGTGATGTTCTCTCTGTGGATGTGTGATATTTCAAAGTCAATAGAGAGGTCAGTTATTAAAGTATGTTAACTTTGTTTTTTGAAAACTACATTGGTATCTTTTTAATGTTTTTAATTTGTAAAATTTTTTATTATATTTATCAAACCAGTTCCCTCCAACTTACTCCCACCCTCCTTCTTCCCCTCCCAACTTCCCAGGCCCCCAGCCACTCTCTCCTCCTATCCAACCAACACTATACATGTAGGTGGATGCCTACCAGGAGGGGTCATCTAAATCCTTCAAGTCATTTTAAGTAGACACTAAAATGTCTCTCCTGTCTCAAGGTTAATGGAGTATCCCTCCATGGGGATTTTCCCCCCAATGTGCTTTTTGCAACAGGGATACTTCCTGGTTCCACTCTCTGAAGACCGTTAGACTGCACAGGCCTTTTAGCTGAGACCCATGTTCAGGGGTCTGTGTCAGTCCCATGTTTGATTCCCAGCTGTAATTCTGGGGCCCCATTAGCTCCTCCTTGTTCAAATCAGCTGTGTCATTGGGTTTCTGCAATATGGTCTTGTCCTCCCTTTCTGCATATGGATTCAATTTTTGCTCAGGGTTTAGTTGTCTAAGGTTGCTTCTGTTTCCATCAGCTACTAGATGAGGTCTTCATGATGGTGGATAAGTTAGTTATTGATCTCATTGCCAGCGAAAGGAATTTATGGTAGCCTTTACACTGTTGCTCAAATTGTTAGTTGGGGTCATTATTGTAGGGCTCTGTACATTTCTCTAGGTTCTGTTTCCTCTTCTAACCTATAATGGCTCCCTCTTTTATAGTCTCTTTCTCTCTTTTCTCTCCTCTGTTCTGCTCTCCTCTCTTCTCTTCCCTTCTCTTCTCAAGTCTATTCTTCCCTTGAACAAATGTTCCTAGACCCACAATCTTTCATCTCCTCCCATTTTCCTTGTGCTAGTTCCCTCTCCACTCACTACCCACCAATACCCACCCATATGCTCTGAGGTCCTTGTCCCTTCCTGCTTCTGCAAGTGTCCTTATGTAAAACTGTTAGAATCATCTTTCTAACCTAGTTTCTCTGGCAGTTTGATTTTTAGGCTGGTGAACCTTTGCAATATGTCTAAAATCCACATATGAGTGAATACATACCATATTTCTCTTTCTGTGAATGGGATACCTCATTCAGGATGGTTTCTTCAAGTTCCATCCACTTGTCTGTGAATTGCAAGATTCCATTTTTTCTGCCCACCCCCATAGAGTAGTATTCCATTTTGTAAATGTGGCAAATCTTCTTTATTTATACTTCAGTTGAGGGGCATCTAAGTTGATTCCAAGTTCTTGCTATTATAAATAATATTGCTATGAACATATGTGAGCACAAGTCTTGGTTGCATGGATTGGGATCATTTGGGTATGTACTTAAGTGGGAGATTACTGGGTCTCGTGATACACTGATTGCCATCATCCTGAGAAACTGCCATGCTAGTCTCCAAAATGGCTGTACAAGTTTGCAGTTCCACCTGAAGTGGAGGAGTGTACCCATTTCTGCACATCCTCTCAAGCATAAGTTGGCATTGCTGTTTCTAATTTTAGCAATTCTGACAGGAGTAAGATGGTATCTCAAAGTTGTTTTAGTTGGCATTTCCTTGACAGCTAAGGATGTTGAATACTTTCTTAAGTGTCTTAAATCATTTTTTATTTCCTCTATGGAGATTTATCTATCCAGTTCTGTAGCCCATTTTAATAGAGTTATTTGGAGTTTATTGACTAGTTTCTTGAGTTCTTTGTATATTTTGGAGATCAGCCCTTTGTTGGATATAGGATTGGCGAAAATCCCAGTTTGTGGGCTGCAGTTTGGTCCATCATCCAGTTGTGCCAGCAACATTTTGATGGGAGATGTCATTCTCAAAATATGTTTCTCATACTCGTTAATGAATAAAGCACTGTTGGACAATAGGAAAGCTAGATAGGTGGAACTAGGAGATAAGGAGGAAAGAGGAAGGAGGAAGGAGGAAGCAAGATGGAGAGACTGGGGTGACGAGATGCCCGCCCTCTTCCCCGGTAATAACAGACCACGTGAAAATACATAGATCAACAGAAATGGGCTAATACTTAAGACAGAGCTAGTTGATAAGAAACTAGTACATGGCCAACAGCATTATATCAAATACAGAGTCTCTGTATATTAATTGGTGCAGGCACAGCTACAGGACAAGACCAGCGGCAGGCGGAAAACCTTACTCAGCATTTTTTGAAGATGCTTTCCTCATCCCAATGTATACTTTTAGCTGTTTTGGTAGTATGTGTGTCGGTTAATATCAGGATTTTCTATTCGATTTCATTGAGGTACTTGTCTATTTTTGTGCTAATACCAGGCTGTTTTTAGGACTATAGTTCTGTAGTAGATCTTAAAGTCAGGGATAATGATCCCTCATGAAGTTCCTTTATTATACAGGTTGTTTGGCTATTCTGGTTCTTTTGGTTTTCAATATAAAGTAGATTATTATCCTTTCAATGTCAGTGAAAGATTGTGCTGGGATTTTAATGGAGACTGCATTGAATATGTAGATTGCTGTTGGTAAGATTGCCATTTTTCTATGTTTTTTCTACCTATCCATGAGATTGGGACATCTTTACATTTTCTGCTATTTTCTTTAAAGATAAAAATTCTTATTATACAGGTCTTTCACTTCTTTGGTAAGTGTTACCGCAAGATACTTTATGTTGTTTGTGGCTATTGTGAAGGGTTATGTTTCTCTGATTTCTTTAAAAACCCCTTTGTTGACTGAATATGTAATGGCTACAGATTTTTTTTTATTTAATCTTGTATCCTCATATTTTACTGAATGTATTTTTCAGCTGTAGGAGAATACTGGTAGAATTTTTTGGTTGCTTATGTAAACTATCATATCATCTGAAAATAGAAAAAATTTGAATTCTTCCTTACCAATTTGCATCCCCTTGAACTCCTTTTCTTGTCTTATTTCTTTAGCTAGACATTCAATTACAATAATGAAGAGATATGGAGTGATAGGGCAGCCTAGTCTTTTTCCTGATTATAGAGGAATCACCTTAACCTTCTCTACATTCAGCTTGATATTTGCTATGGGTTTACTATATATTGCTTTTATTATGTTTACGTAAATTCCTGTTATCCCTGATCTCCCCAAGACCTTTAACATGAAAGTATGTTGAATTTTGTCAAAAGGTTTTTCTGCATCTAGGGAGATGATCGTGTGACTTTTCATTTTCAGTTTGTTTATGTAGTGGTATATTTGATATATTTTCATATGTGAAACAATCCCTGCAAGCCAGAGATGAAGCATACTTGATCATGGTAGATGATTTCTCTGACATATTCTTGGATTTAGTTTTCCCATATTTTCTTGAGTATTTTTGCATCGATGTACATGAGGGATATTGGTCTGCAATTTTCTCTCTTATTTATGTCTTTGTGTGGATGGGTATCGAGGTGATTGTAGCCTCATAAAAAGAGTTTGTAATGAACCTTCATTTCTATTGTGTGGAACAATTTCAGGAGTATTAATATAGCTCTTCCATGAATTTTTGGTAGAATTCTTCACTGAAGAAGACATCTGGCTCTGGGATTTTTTATGTTGGAAGGCTTTTCATTATTACTCCTACATTGTTAGTTGTTATAGATCAATTTAAGTTGCTTATCTATTCTTGATTTAATTCTGGTAAGTAATAGTTATCCAGAAATTTGCCATATCCTTTGAATTTTCAAATCTTGTGAAGTATAGGTTTTCAAAATATGACCTTAAAATTGTCTTCATTTCCTCAGTGTCTATTGTTATGTACTACTTTTTGTTTCTGGTTTTGTTAATTTTCATGTTCTCTCTATGCTTTTTGGTTAGTTTGGATACAGGTTTCTCTACATTGTTAATTTTCTCAAAAAACCAACTCTTTCTATCATTGATTTTTTTGTATTGTTTTCCTGTTTTTTATTTATTGTTTTTTAGAGACCCCCATTTCTTTTTGGCTCTGCTGCCTGTCCCACAACTATATGTTGTGGAACAAGTTGGTCTTGAACTCACAGAGATAAGTTTCCATCTGCCTCCTGAGCACAAGCATTAAATTAATTTGCCACCACCACCCAGCTTTTGGTACCTTTTTAAATGTCTTCTTTAAACATATTACTGTTTTTGTCAATATTTTGCTGCACTCCTATGTTTCTTAGATTTTACTTATTTCATTCCTTTTCTCAAGTAATCCTGATTTTTTATTTCTGTGTAGAGCAAAGTGTCTTCTAACTGTGGCTTGTGTTATTCTTTGTAATTGAGAATTGTTTTGAACTCCTAATCCTGCTTCTCCTGTACAGTGCTGGGAAGAAAATCCTACACTTTGTTCCAGTTCAGCCCTTGCCTGGTCAGGGAGAAGGAAAATAGACCAGAAAATGAGTGAACTCCCAAGATCTCTGATTATTGTGGGGTCTTATAAATGAAGAGGGATTTGTGCAATGATTGAGTTCTTGTCCCTCTTGGATACTGGTGGAGTCACAGTGCAGAAAGTGAGGGGCAGAATGGAAGATGAGATTTCCTCCTTCAACAGTAGTTGAGGTGAGCAATGTGGAATTACGTAATCATTCTTAGAAAATCCATCATTGTCTCGGAGGGTAGTTTCTTGGAATCCACAGATGAGGGCTACCAAGACTTTGGATAGAGGAGAGAACTTACCATGTATACAAATTGGTATAATTACAGTATTTAACCAAAACCAGTCTGGGTGAACTCTTGTGGACTATGTAACAGGACTATTAATTTTTTTTGTTCGTTTGGATGTACAGTGTGAGAGAAAACGTTTGAGGAATACTTGGTGTGCTCTAAATGAAACCCCTAGTCTCTGGAGCACATGGCCATGAAGCTAGTTTCAGCTTTTCAAAATATTTTTTTTCAGATCATAACTACATCATATCCACATACACTTATCTATCCACAAGCCCTGCCATGAATACTCAGTGTTCTCTAATTCACAGCCTACTTTTCTTAAACAGTAGTTTCACATTAAACACAGTGAATATTAGAAGGTGTCATACATTTGGCTGCAGTATTTCCCAGCTATGAGGTCAATGGTTACTGGCCAGTAACAATGAGTGTGTAACAAAATGTGTACACAAGGTAGAGTGTGATTTTAATAATTATCAGCTTGACTTCCAAAACAGTAGAAGAATGTATACTAAAACACAAACTCTCTGGATTAGGCCGCTATCTGCTGGGTGGGTAGTGCAGAGCTACAAGGACTATGCAATCTGAGTCATTGATTTCTGATTCCCTGGTAGTGGGATGCAAAATTTTAGGTCCAACTGGGTGGTGCCAGCCAATGCTGGACTCTGAGAAGCCTTCCTTCCATGATTCTCTTTTCCTTATGCTCTATCGAGTTGTAAGGAAGAACACAGGTTACACTATTCTGAGTGTAGAGTTTGCAAAGCAGGTCTGATCAGATGTCATTTCTGCAAAATTTTTATGGATCATGAGACAGACTGGGGTTCTTTTGGTCCATGTGGTGACTTGGGTAGTTACCCTTGTCCTCTGAGCCTTCCTCCCCATGTGTTTCTTGGTTTGGGGTAGACTCTGCAGCCCTGGCATGGGTGGGTGTGTTGCTTATTATATAACTGTCCAGTGTGCATATGCATGCAATGCTGTTGGAGTGCAGTGTGGCAGACACTGGATAACTGAAGGTCTGATTTCTTGAAGTTCTGAATATTCCATTCCACTTTCAGGTTTGCCTTATAAATAGTTTAGAAAGTAGTAAAAAATGTTGATGTGGATGTCTCTCAGCAATACAAGGTTATAATGTTTTTAACTATCTGCTACCAAGAGTTAAAATACTGTGTTAACTGACATTTAATTCCGGTGTACAAAATCAGTCTCTATCCTGCAGAGATATCTCAGGTTTGGATGGTTTTGCGTAGGGAGTTAGGTCAGGATCTTCACCTTGGGCCATAAACCACTTGGCAGGAAGTTGATTTTAAATTATTCTCCCATGTTGTCTGTGGAGTGCGCATCAGTGCAGCTAGGTTTACCTGAAACAATAAAGGGGTATTAAGGTTTACAGAGCCATAGCAGAAGGTCAGCTCCTTTTGCATGGAGAGCTCTATAACAGGGACATCCTGTCTTTGGAATAGATATCCATAGCTACAGGGTCAAAAGTGTCTAAGGGTCACTTTTAATTGATTTAATTGGAGTGTTGAAGTCTGTGTTTATATAATCTCTGTACACATGGATTCATAGATATTTTTATAACATTGGTCAAGATCACACTTTTCTTGGCTAAGTTTCTTTTGTACTTTATGTTAATAGTTGGTATTTTTTGACCTTTGCTCTTGGGTTATTCTTTCTATCGCTTTTCTTCTTTTACACATATTATACATATTTTGATTGTTGTTGCTTTCTGGTAAGTACAAAAGTCATATTATGTTAGTTTGTGTACTGTGTTTTCATAATTCCATTGAGCATTCTGAGTATTTCCAAAAAACATTGTTACTGTGCCTTTGCAATAAGCATTTTGTTATTAATTTTTGTTCATTGTTATTGGATTGTATTCATTTCATGTTACAAACTTACCATGTATAGGATCTTAAATTCTGATACTTCATGTTCTAAAACCATTATATAATTCTTTATTTATTTTGGTTTTATTGTTAATCTGTGGAAGAGTTTTGGTTCATCAGATAAAACATGTTGTGTATCTTGGCAAGAGACTCAGCACATCTTTTGGGGATGACAAGAGTTCAGATACGTATACTCACCTTCACATCATTATCTTCATCCCATAACCTATATACTTATACAAACCATTTTCTCTCAAACTCATACATATAAAATATAGCAATAAACTTGATAAAATAGTAAAGATTAGTACTATCAATATTATTAGCATAAATTCTATTCTTTTTTATGCATATAGAGTATTTTTTATTTAATTTTATATAACAAAGTCGAATTAAATGAAAACAAACATTTATACACAATATTTGGGAATTTGGTCGTCGTTCTTTCCAAACTACTTCCTGCTGGTAAGGGGCGCTGTCTTGGGGGATTCGAAGAAGACTCAGATATCCTAGCTGTAGTCTGTAGGGCTGTTTTGTCCAGCTGTTTGGAATGTAGGATCAGCTTGTACTCTGTTTCAGGCGGTCTGGTGTGATCAAACCACATTATTCTGTAAGGAATCCACATCTTTTCATTTTCTGTGGAAACAAAAATAGAAATACTTTTCCCCAGTAACTTGTTCTTCAACTTAAATTTTGGAGTCAAAGCGTTTTTTTATTATTATTATTATTATTATTTTACATGTCGATCCCAGTTCCCTCTCCCTCCCTCCCTCCCCCCAAGCCTTCCCTCCCTCCTTCCCTCCCTTTTGCCCTCTCTACCCTCTCCCATGCACTCTAAACACCCTCCCCTCCCAACCCCCCACCACAATTCCATATGTAGGGGAATGCCATCCAGTTGGGGTCATGTAGATCTGACAGGTCCTGTGAAGTAGGGACTAGGGCTTCTCTCCTATCTCTAGAATAAGGCAGTTATCCCTCCATGGGGGATATGTTTGCAAAGTCCTTTTGTGCACCAGGGATACATCCTGGCTCCACTGTCTGAGGTCTCTTAGACTGCTCAGACCTTCTGGCTGAGACCCATATTCAGGGGGGTCTGAGTCAGACCCCTGTGGCTTCCCAGCTATCAGTCTAGTGGCCCTTAGCTCCTCCTTGTTCAGGTAAGCTGTCTCTATGTACTTCTACCGCATGGTCTTGTCCTCTCCATCTGCTTCTGGGTTCTAGTTTGACTCAGTGTTTATGTATGGGTGTTTGCTCCTGTTTTCAACAGGCATTAGTTGAGGACTCCATGGAGAAGTTAGTTGTTGATCTCACTCTCCGGGAAGGGTATTTATGATAGCCTTTCCACGGAAGCTGAGATTGTTAGTTGGGAGCAGTCTTGTAGTTCCCTCGACCTTTCTTTGTGTTCAACTTTATCTTCAATCCAATATTGGCTCCCTCTTTTATGTTCTCTCTCTCTGTCTCTGTCTCTCTCTCTCTTTCCTATTTTCCATTCCTAACCAGGCTCAATCCTCCTGGTCGCACATGCCTTCCTCTTCTCCCTCTCATTTTCTCCTACTTCTCTCTCCATTAGCTGTCCTCCCCGACTATACCTGAGGTCTGGGGGACTTGTCCCTTCCCAGTTCTGTGAGGGACTTTATATGAATCTCTTAGAATACAACTTGTATCCTAGTTCCTCTGGTGATGTGAATTATAGGCTGGTGATCATTTGATCTAGGTCTAAAATCCATATATGAGTGAGTACATACTGTGTTCCTCTTTTTGTGACTGGGTTACCTCATTCAGGATGGTTTCTTCAAGTGCCATCCACTTGCCTGCGAATTTCAAGATACCATTATTTTTTTCTGCAGAGTAGTATTCCATTGTGTAGATGTGCCACATCTTCATTAACCATTCTTCAATTGAAGGGCATCTAGGTTGCTTCCAGGTTCTTGCTATTACAAATAGTGCTGCTATGAACATAGTTGAACAGATGTCTTTGTTGCATTGATGTGAATCCTTTGGGTATATGCCTAAGAGGTGGATTGCCGGGTCCTGTGGTAAATTAATTCCCATTTTCCTGAGGAACCGCCATACTGATCTCCAAAGTGGCTGTATGAGTTTGCACTCCCACCAGCAGTGGAGGAGTGTTCCACTTTCTCCACATCCTCTCCAACATAAGTCATCACTGGTGTTTCTAATTTTAGCCATTCTGGCAGGGGTAAGATGGTATCTCAAAGTTGTTTTGATTTGCATTTCCCTGATAGCTAAGGATGTGGAACATTTTCTTAAGTGTCTTTCAGCCTTTTTGATTTCCTCCATTGAGAATTCTTTCTTCAGTTCTGTACCCCATTTTTTAATAGGGTTATTTGGTGTTTTGTTGACTAGTTTCTTGAGTTCTTTGTATATTTTGGAGATCAGCCCTTTGTCGGATATAGGATTAGTGAAAATCTTTTCACAGTCAGTGGGCTGCCGTTTGGTCTTGTCAACTGTGTCCTTTGCCTTACAGAAGCTTCTAAGTTTGAAGAGGTCCCATTTATTAATTGTTTCTTTCAGTGTCTGTGCCCCTGGAGTTATGTTCAAGAAGCGGTCTCCTATACCAATTTGTTCAAGGGTACCTCCTACTTTCTCTTCTAAGAGGTTCAATGTGGCTGGATTGATGTTGAGGTCTTTGATCCATTTGGACTTGAGTTTTGTGCATGGCGACAGACATGGGTCTATCTGCAGTCTTCTACACACCCTCATCCAATTGTGCCAGCACCATTTGTTGAAGATGCTGTCTTTGCCCCATTGTATAATTTTAGCTGTTTTGTCGAAAATCAGGTGTTCATAGGTGCGTGGATTAATATCAGGATTTTCAATTCGATTCCATTGGTCTACCTGTCTATTTTTATGCCAATACCAGGCTGTTTTCAGAACTATAGCTCGGTAGTAGAGCTTAAAGTCAGGAATGGTGATGCCTCCTGATGTTCTTTTATTGTATTGGGTTGTTTTGGCTATCCTGGGTCTTTTGTTTTTCCATATAAAGTTGATTATTATCCTTTCAAGGTCGGTGAAGAATTGTGGTGGGATTTTAATGGGGATTGCATTGAATCTGTAGATTGCTTTTGGTAAGATTGCCATTTTTACTATGTTTATCCTACCTATCCAAGAGCATGGGAGGTCTTTCCATTTTCTGGTATCTTCTTTAATTTCTTTCTTTAGAGTCACAAAGTTCTTATTATATAGATCTTTTACTTGTTTGGTAAGCGTTTCACCAAGATACTTTATGTTGCTTGTGGCTATTGTAAAGGGTGATATTTCTCTGATTTCTTTCTCTGCCTCTTTGTCGTCTGAAAAAAATAGGGCTACTGATTTTTTTGAGTTTATCTTGTATCCTGCTAGTTTGCTGAAGGTGTTTATCAGCTGTAGGAGTTCCCTGGTAGAGTTTATTGGGTCGCTTATGTAAACTATCATATCATCTGCAAATAGAGACAGTTTGACTTCTTCCTTTCCAATTTGGATGCCCTTGATCTCCTTTTGTTGTCTTATAGCATTAGCTAGAACTTCTAGTACGATATTGAAGAGATATGGAGAGAGAGGACAGCCTTGTCTTGTTCCTGATTTTAGAGGAATTGGCTTAAGTTTCTCTCCATTCAGTTTGATGTTGGCAGTTGGTTTGCTGTATATTGCTCTTATTATGTTTATGTATGTTCCTGTTATCCCTGACCTCTCTAATACCTTTATCATGAAAGAGTGTTGAATTTTATCGAAGGCTTTTTCTGCATCTAGGGAGATAATCATATGGTTTTTCTTTTTCAGTTTGTTTATATGGTGGATCACGTTGATAGATTTTCGTATGTTAAACCATCCCTGCAATCCAGGTATGAAGCCTACTTGATCATGGTGGATGATTTCTCTGATGTATTTTTGAATTCGGTTTGCCATTATTTTATTGAGTATTTTTGCATCGATGTTCATCAGGGATATTGGTCTGTAGTTTTCTTTCTTAGTTGTGTCTTTGTGAGGTTTGGGTACCAAAGTTATTGTGGCCTCATAAAAAGAGATTGGCAATAAACCTTCTGTTTCTATCTTGTGGAACAGTTTGAGGAGTAGTGGTATTAATTCTTCCTTGAATGTCTGGTAGAATTCTGCACTGAATCCATCTGGCCCTGGACTTTTTTTCGTTGGAAGGCTTTCGATGACTACTTCTATTTCATTTCGGGTTATAGGTCTATTTAAGTTGTTTGTCTGTTCTTGATTTAATTTTGGTAAGTGATAGTTATCCAGAAACTTGTCCATTTCCTTTGAATTTTCAATTTTTGTGGAATACAGATTTTCGAAGTATGACCTGAAAATTGTCTGGATTTCCTCTGTGTCTGTTGTTATGCTCCCCATTTCGTTTCTGATTTTGTTAATTTGCATGTTCTGTCTCTGCTTTTTCGTTAATTTGGATAAAGGTTTATCAATCTTGTTGATTTTCTCAAAAAACCAACTCTTTGTTGCATTGATTTTTTGTATTGTTTTCCTGGTTTCTATTTTGTTGATTTCAGCCCTCAAGTTGATTATTTCCTGGCATCTACTCCTGCGGGGTGAGTTTGCTTCTCTCTATTCTAAGGTTTTCAGTTGGGCTGTTAATTCTCTTATGTGACTATCCTCTGTTTTCTTCATATGGGCACTTAGTGCAATGAACTTCCTTCGTAGCACTGCTTTCAAGGTGTCCCATAAGTTCGGGTATGTTGTATCCTCATTCTCGTTGAATATTAGAAAGTCTTTAATTTCTTTCTTTATTTCTTGTTTGACCCAGTAGTGGTGCAATTGCACATTGGTCAGTTTCCATGAGTTTGCAGGTTTTCTGCTATTTGTGTTGTTGTTGAATTCCAATTTTAAAGCATGGTGGTCCGATATGATACAGGGGACTATTCCTATTTTCTTGTATCTGTTGAGGTTTGTTATGTCACCTAGTATGTGTTCGATTTTAGAGAAGGTTCCATGTGGAGCAGAGAAGAAGGTATATTCTTTTGTCTTTGGATGGAATGTTCTATAGATGTCTGTTAGTCCCAGTTGAGATATAACTTCTGTTAATTCTTTTGTTTCTTTGTTGAGGTTCTGATCTGTGGTCCTGTCTAGTGTTGAGAGTGGTGTATTGAAGTCTCCCACTATAAGTGTGTGAGGTTTTATATGAGCTTTGAGTTTTAGTAGTGTTTCTTTTTCGAATGTGGGTGACTTTGTATTAGGGGCATAGATGTTCAGAATTGAGACTTTGTGTTGATGGATTTCTCCTGAGATGAATATGAAATGACTGTCTTCATCTCTTTTGACTAGTTTTGGTTTGAAGTCTAGCTTGTTAGATATTAGGATAGCTACGCCTGCTTGCTTCTTATTTCCATTTGATTGGAAAATCTTTTCCCAACCCTTTACCCTGAGGTAATGTCTATCTTTGGAGCTAAGATGTGTTTCTTGTATGCAGCAGAAGGATGGATTCTGTCTTCGTATCCATTCTGTTAATCTGTGTCTTTTTATAGGTGAGTTAAGACCATTAATGTTGAGGGTGAGTAAGGACCATTGATTGTTGATGGTTGTTTGATTTAGGTTTGTTGTTGGCAGTGGTATTGTGAATACATTTGTTCTGCTTCACCCTAGGTTTCTGGTGTAGTTGGATTATCTGTTGCGTACATTTTTGTGGGCGTAGTTACCTTCCTTGGGTTGGAATTTTCCTTCCAATACTTTCTGTAGGGCTGGATTTGTAGATACATATTGGGAAAATCTGGTTTTGTCATTGAATATCTTGTTCTCTCCATCTATATTGACTGAGAGTTTTGCTGGATATAGTAGCCTAGGCTGGTATTCTTATACACTACAGTTTAGATTTGACACACTGCACTGGAAATTTTAAAGCTACTTCTAGTTGTTCTTAATAATCAAAACATGGATTCAGATATGCGATTAATTATGAAAGATCAGAAAAGCAGAGCAGTCAAGCCCTAGCTCTTATTTCTACTGAAGTACTCTTACCAAAGGGGTGGGCAATTCTGATTCTTGGAGTCTTCCCTCAGAAAACAATGAGCTTTTGTTTTCTTCCTCCTTATATTTCTTTCTCCCATCCATATCTACCTCCCAATTTCAGGGATAAAGGAATGAGCCACCACTTGTCTCTCTTTTTCTTTTAGACTGGATCAATGTGGTGTAGCCTGGGTTGGCCATGAAATTATAGACATGCACCTGATTTTGTCTCCCAAGTGCTAGGATTAAAGGTGTACTCCACCATGGCCTGTCCTCTATGGCTAACCACTGATGGGAGATGTCATTCTGTATATGTTTCTCATACTGGTTAATAATAAAGCACTGTTGGCCAATAGGAAAGGAAGATAGGAGGGACTAGGAGACAAGGAAGGAAATAGGAAGTAGTAAGGAGGAGTCAAGATGGAGAGTCTGGAGAGAGCTGGACGCCAGCCGCCTCCCCGTAAGAGAAGGAAGAGAAGGCCATGTGAAGATACATAGAAATGGGTTAATAATTAAAGGCAGAGCTAGCCGATAAGTAACAAGTAACCGGGCCAACAGTATTGTATCAAATACAGAGTCTCTGTGTGTTGTTTGGGGCTGGCGGCGTGGCATGGGGGGCCCACCCGGCGGCGGCAGGCAGAAAAACCTGTACTCCTTACAGATGGCGCCCAACGTGGCTAGTAAGAACTTACTTACACTTAAAATTTAATAGAAGCTTAAAAAAAGGGTTTTAGAAACAAAAGAACAGAGACAAGCAAGGTTTCTTGCTGCAGCATTTTTCTCAGTTGAACTCTTTGCTAGAGACAAGCAGATATTCGCGTGGCTCCTTTAAGGGAAGATTCCTTACTTTGAATAAGCAGGGAAAAAAACGCACAGCTTTTAAATAACTCTGCTAACAATTTATTGGTGTGTATGAATGATGGCAATGGCAGTGACCACATCTCCAAGCCGGCAGCATGCTTTCTGGGTGGCAGCGCAGACCAAGGCTTTGAGCACAGCTTTCCATGCTGGCCGGTAAAAGTACACACCACCATCTTTGGTAAACCGCGGCTGACACAGCTATGACTTTCATTTTAACAATGTTGTTGTTTAACAGATAAAGACTCATGGCCAGAAAAAGATAAAGATTTACAGTAGAGACAGATTCACATTAAGAAAAGGTGCTAAAAGTTTACAGTGTGTTTTAAAAAAATACATAGGCTTGGGAGACAAAAATAAAATGGTTTTAAAGAGACAAAGAGGAACTGGGTGTTGTAGCACATGCCTTTAATCCCAGCATTCAGGAGACAGAGGCAAGCAGATCTCAGTGATTTGCAAAGTAAACCTGGTATGCAGAGTAAATTCCAGGGCAGATAAGAGTTACAAGGAGAAGCTCTGTCTCAAAAAATAAAAAGTAAAAGAAACAGAGTAATAATAAAGCCACATAAAGATGGAAAAGCTCAGGAGGTCTGTTCTGTATGGAATTATATTGTCTTTATATCATTTGACTGCTGAGGAAACAACAACTGTTGAAGGAAATACTGCTGGATTAATTCAATTTATATATTTTAAAAATGCTTTGACTCAAACATTTAAGTTCAAGGACAAGTTACTGGGGAAAAGGATTTCTATTTTTGTTTCCACAGAAAATAAAAAGCTGTGGATTCCTTCCAGACTAATGTGGTTTGATCAAGCCAGGCCCCCTGAAACAGAGTCGCTGGTGATCCAACATTCAAAACAGCTTGGACAAAGCAGCCTCGAAGACTACAGCCAAGATTTCTGCAACTTCTTAGGAACCCCATGACAGCGCCCCCTATCAGCAGGAAGTAGTTTGGAAAGAACGACGCCCAAATTCCCAAATATTGTTTATAAATGTTTGTTTTCATTTAAATGGATTTGGTTATAAATGGTTAATGATCACAACCAATATCTTTCTAAAGGTAAAAAGGGAATTATGGTATAGATATGAATACTTTGTTTTGGAATGGATTTTCATTTATTGATACAATTTAAGGTCAATTTTGTGATGTGTATCTTCTCCTTTTGTTTAGGTATTGTGTTTATATAGCTCATTTAGAAATGTAATGTATAATGTAGTACAGATAATAGATTATTATCTATGATAGTCAAAGTTTAGAGTTAAATTAGTTAGGTTTTTCAAGATACACAGAGATATATTTGAGATAGATATTCTTCAAATCTTTCAAAGACCTACAGAATATGGCATTTAAAATGGTTTAGGGTTTTTCTTGACAATGAGACATAATTGTTCCTGGCAACACCACCTGCGTCAGAAAGGAAGATGAAGATGGACATTGAAGAAACTCATTATGGAGTTTACTTCCAATATGGTAAGACTAGCCATTTGGACAAGATACTGCTCTTGTCTGGACTGTTTGACTTTATGCTGTATAAACTGGACATGCAGGACCCACAGGAAAGTGACTCCTGATTCAAGATGGACATTGCTACAGAGATCCTGCTTCATGGAAGAGTCTGCGAGACAGTATGCAGGACACGGAGAAAAGTGACTGACAAACTGCCAAAAAAGAAGACAGTTTAAAGTTTTCTGCTTTACTGGAGAGTCTGTCAGACACACTATGGCCTATGGGCTGAAGATGGAAGATTACAGAAGAACTTCGGGTGACTGAAAAGGCAAGATGTCTCTGTCATTTCTAGAGCTTATATATTATCCTTCTGTGGTCTTTGAAGGAGTTGAGGACAGATAGTTATAGTTTTCCTTAGTATTAAAGATAAGTTACTTTAGACTCACAAAGATGGAATAGATGATGGAATAGTTTCTTAAATCTTGCTAAATGTTAATGGACTAAATATTGTTAACTGTTATTCTTATTTGATAACTGTTGTGTTATATATTTTGCTATGCTAAGGTTAAAACCCTTCTTTTTATTTAGACAGAAAAGAGGAGATGATGGGAGATGTCATTCTGTATATGTTTCTCATACTGGTTAATAATAAAGCACTGTTGGCCAATAGGAAAGGAAGATAGGAGGGACTAGGAGACAAGGAAGGAAATAGGAAGTAGTAAGGAGGAGTCAAGATGGAGAGTCTGGAGAGAGCTGGACGCCAGCCGCCTCCCCAGTAAGAGAAGGCCATGTGAAGATACATAGAAATGGGTTAATAATTAAAGGCAGAGCTAGCCGATAAGTAACAAGTAACCGGGCCAACAGTATTGTATCAAATACAGAGTCTCTGTGTGTTGTTTGGGGCTGGTGGCGTGGTAGCAGGACAAGACCGGGCAGCAGGCGGAAAAACCGTACTCGTTACAAACCACTGCATAGCTCCACATTCTATTCTTAAAGCATGTTTGTTTTTTGTTTATATATGTTTATGGTTGAAGAAGAGAATAGTTTCAGTCTGAATCGTGTAATGGTCTTTGCAAGCTCTGCACATTGTGTGGAGAGAGAAAGAGGGTTTGAAATTCTCCTCTGCAGGAACAGAGCTGGGTTGTCTACTGATGACATGGGAAAGTGACATTGAAATTAATGTCTGACTATGCAGTGTTGTCTTTTGCCTTTAATTCCAGCACTGAGGAAGTAGACGCAACTGGATCTCTCTGATTTAGAGGTCAGCCTGGTCTACAGAGTAAGTTCCAGGTCACTAGGGCCACATTGTGAAACTCTGTTTCAAAAATAAAAATAAATAAATAAATAAATAAATAAAGGTATCAATAAATATTAGACAGTTAATGAAAAAAACTATTAGAAAACAACAACAACAAATTTAATATTAATAATTAATAAGGAATTCACCAGCCCAGTTTACTAAGCTAGGAATGGGATGGCAGGAGCCACACAGGGAAATTCTGTCAAAAAAAACCCAAAAACCAAATAAGTTCCTATTTGTGCAGATCTCTGAAATGTCTAGGTCTGGAGTAAAAGCCAGGGCCAAAGGAGGTCCTGGGCCTAGTGTGTCTTTAAGAACACTCTAACCCTTGAGGAAGAGCTCTTGTCAATCAAGCCTCACTAGCCAATCAGGTACACTGAGCCAACCCACTAGTCTCAGGTCTGGAAGGAGACTTCATGGAGCCATGCTTCAGGCTTGCTTTTATATCAGAACAGGCACCA
This sequence comes from Phodopus roborovskii, assembly GCF_943737965.1. Classification (NCBI taxonomy): domain Eukaryota; kingdom Metazoa; phylum Chordata; class Mammalia; order Rodentia; family Cricetidae; genus Phodopus; species Phodopus roborovskii. Next base: position 304,664 of record NW_026126826.1, on the reverse strand, counting down.
GAGGATTGATTGCTGCTCTGTGAGTGCTGCAGGGGAATGGAGGAGAACAGAAGCTGCAGCATGGTGGGTGAGTGAATTCAGAGGGTGGTATGGGGAGTCATGAATGTCTGTTTTGCAGGCCTTCCAGGAGGACGCTGGGCTTGAATATGCTGTCAAATTCAGTGTTCTGTTAGGTCCATTGTGGTACTAGGAGCTTCCCCAACCAGGGTGTGACCCAGGAATACTTTTCCATGTGGGCTGCATCTGTGGAAAGGATTTCGATTATGCAGCAAGGTGACTAACTTCTTTGAAGTCAGCTCCATTATGCTTTTGGTGCACAGGGATGGCAAGTTACCAAAGAAGGAGAGGTTCAGTTTGTCCAGTGCCTTCCAGAAGCTTTGCCCTTCACATCTAACATTTAGGGGTCAGATACATGCAGAGTTATTACCATTTTTTTGCCATCAAAATAACTTCTGTTGTTAAGAAATGAATAGAAAGATCTTATTTTGCATATCATTCCCAGTTCCCTCTCCGTCCCTCCCCCAGTGACCTCCCCATCCCATCCCACATACATTTCTCTGGGAGGCTGAGTTCTTTAGAAGGATTCATCAATACCTGTCAATTCATTTGTGGTTGGCACGGGCCCTCCTCCTTGTCTCTATGCTAAGGGCGTATTCACACTTGGAATTAATTTTGTGTATGCTCTAAATGGCATTATTTTTCTTAATATATATATATATATATATATATATATATATATATATATATATATGGATTTTTGTGTTACAGCATGATCTGGAATTTCCTATTTTTTTATGGTTGTTGTATATTATTTTTCATCCTTTCATCCATTTGTTTATGCTTACTGATACATGTTAATAGTAAATGATATATAAGTAATATAATCCTTTGAAGCATGTGAAAATTAGGTAATTATCACACTCAGGATAGCCTACTTTAGTTCTATTTCCCTGACATTTCAAATTGCTATTGGTTTTTTTATTATTATTTTATTTTATATAACAAAGTCCAATTAAATGAAAACAAACTTTTATACACAATATTTGGGAATTATGGTGTCATTCTTTCCAAACTACTTCCTGCTGGTAAGGGATGCTGTCATGGGGGATTCAAAGAAGATTCAGAAATCCTGGCTGTAGTCTGTAGGGCTGCTTTTCCAAGCTGTTTTGAATGTAGGATCACTTTATACTCTGTTACAGGCGGTCTGGAAGGAACCCACATCTTTTCATTTTCTGTAGAAATAGAAATAGAAATCCTTTTCCCCAATAATTTGTCCTTCAACTTAAATTTTGAGTCAAAGCATTTTTTAATTTAATTTATTATTTTACATGTCGATCCCAGTTCCCTCTCCTTTCCTCCCTCCCTCCCTCCATCCCTCCCTCCCTCCTTCCCTCCCTTTTAACCTCTCTGCCTTCTCACATGCACTCTAACCACCCTCCACTCCCACCCCCAACCCCAATTAACAATGTAGGGGAATGCCATCCAGTTGGGGTCATGTATATCTGATAGGTCATGTGAAGTAGGGACTAGGGCTTCTTTCCTGTCTCTAGGTTAAGGCAGTTATCCCTCCATGGGGGATATGATCGCAAAGTCCTTTTGTGCACCAGGGATACATCCTGGCTCCACTGTCTGAGCTCTCTTAGACTGCTCAGTCCTTCTGGCTGAGACACATATTCAGGGGTGCCTGAGTCGGTCCCATGCTGGCTTCCCAGCTATCAGTCTAGTGGCCTTTAGCTCCTCCTTGTTCAGGTAAGCTGTCTGTATGTGTTTCTGCCGGAAGGTCTTGTCCTCTCCATCTGCATCTGGGTTCTAGTTCGACTCAGTGTTTATGTATGGGTGTTTGCTTCTGTATCCAACAGGCATTAGTTGAGGGCTTCATGGAGAAGTTAGTTGTTGATCTCACTCTCCGGGAAGGCCATTTATGATAGCCTTTCCACAGAAGCTCAAATTGTTAGTTGGGAGTAGACTTGTAGTTCTCTAGACCTTACTTTTTGCTCAATTTTATCTCCAAACCAATATTGGCTCCATCTTTTATGTTTTCTCTCTCTCTCTCTCTCTCTCTCTCTCTCTCTCTCTCTCTGTCAGTCTGTCTGTCTGTCTGTCTCTCTCTCCTGTCTACTATTCCTAACAGGGCTCAATCTTCCTAGTCGCAATTTTTTTCCCTTCCTCCCCCACATTTTCTCCTACTTCTCTCTCCATTCACTGTCACCCACTTCCCCTGTGCTCTGGGGGACTTGTCCTTTCCCGGTTCTGTGAGGGACTGTATATGAATCTCTTAGAATATACCTTGTATCCTAGGTCCTTTGGTGGTATGAATTATAGGCTGGTGATCCTTTGATCTAGGTCTAAAATCCATATATGAGTTTGTACATACTATTTTCCTCTTTTTGTGGCTAAATTCACTCGTTCAGGGTGGTTTTATCAAGTGCCATCTACTTGCTGCGAATTTCAAGATACCATTATTTTTTTCTGCAGAGTAGTAGTCCATTGTGTAGATGTGCCACATCTTCATTAAATATTCTTCAATTGAGGGGCACCTAAGTTGCTTCTAGGTTCTTGCTATAACAAATACTGCTGCTATGAACATAGTTGAACAGCTGTCTTTGTTGTACAGATGTGAATCTTTTGGGTATATGCCTAAGACGGGGATTGCCGGGTCCTGTGGTAAAGTAATTCCCATTTTCCTGAGGAAAGGCCATACTGATCTCCAAAATGGCTGTATGAGTTTGCACTCCCACCAGCAGTGGAGGAGTGTTCCCCTTTCTCCATATCCTCTCCAAAATGAGTCATCATTGGTGTTTCTAATTTTAGCCATTCTGGTAGGAGTAAGATGGTATCTTAAAGTTTTTTGATTTGCATTTCCCTGATAGCTAAGGATGTGCAGCATTTTCTTAAGTGTCTTTTGGCCTTTTTATTTCCTCTATTGAGAATTATTTCTTCAGTTTTGTACGCCATTTTTTAATGGGGTTATTTGGTGTTTTGTTGACTAGTTTCTTGAGTTCTTTGTATGTTTAGAAATCAGTCCTTTGTCAGATATAGGATTGGTGAAAATCCTTTCCCAGTCTGAGGGCTGCTGTTTGGTCTTGTCCACTTTGTCCTTTTCCTTACAGATGCTTCTAAGTTTGAAGAAGTACTATTTATTAATTGTTTCTCTCAGTGTCTGCGCCCCTGGAGTTATGTTCAGGAAACAGTCTCATATACCAATTTGTTCAAGGGTACCTTCTACTTTCTCGACTAAGAGGTTCAATGTGGCTGAATTGATGTTGAGGTCTTTGATCCATTTGGACTTGAGTTTTGTGCATGGCGACAGACATGGGTCTATCTGTTGTCTTCCACACCACCTCATCCTATTGTGCCAGCACCATTTGTAGAAGATGCTGTCCATGCACCATTGTATAATTTTAGCTGTTTTGTCGAAATGAGGTGTTCATAGGTGTGTGGATTAATATCAGGAATTTAAATTTGATTCCATTGCTCTACTTGTCTACTTTTATGCGAATAATAGGCTGTTTTCAGAACTATAGCTCTGTAGTAGAGCTTAAAGTCAGGAATGGTGATGCCTCCTGATGTTCTTTTATTGTATAGGGTTGTTTTGGCTATCCTGGGTCTTTTGTTTTTCCATATAAAGTTGATTATTATCCTTTCAAGGTCGGTGAAGAATTGTGGTGGGATTTAATGGAGATTGCTTTGAATCTATAGATTGCTTTTGGCAAGATTGCCATTTTTATTATGTTTATCCAACCTATCCAAGAGCATGGGAGATCTTTCCATTTTCTGGTATCTTCTTTAATTTCTTTCTTGAGAGCCACAAACTTCTTATTATGTAAGTCTTTTACTTGTTTGGAAATCATGACTTACTTAGAGTTATTTATTGTTGGTGGTGTGTCATGTTATCAGCCCAACAGAGTTCATTAGATGAGATTCCCTGATCAGGAGATTATTCAGTTATTCCATTTTTAAAAACGGAGGTCACTGTGTACTTCACGGGTCAATTCTGTTGCAATCTCTCAGAAACTGATGATGCGAAACAATACAGTTTTTTTTTTTTTAAATCGTGTTATCATGAGACTGTTAAAAATCTACGATTGCATAATCAGTCATCACTGGGTAACACAGAGTTCCTCATTCAATGGGCACTGCTTCTGGTACCGATCTCCTGCTGTGTCAATTGCACAGAGATAAATGACCGATGACACCTCTTCATTCTCTTACCTTTACAGGAGCTTGATCCCATGGTGTCTAGGAGTTGTTTAGATTTGCATTTGGCTGATGACTAAGGATTTTGAACAGTGTCATATGTTTTTGTCAGTCATTTTAGATTCCTAGATTGATAGTTCTCTATTAAGTCCTGTACCCTGCTTTCTAATATGGTTACTTAGAGTTAATTATTGTTGGTGGTGTGTCATATTATCAGCCCAACAGAGTTCATTAGATGAGATTCCCTGATCAAGAGATTATTCAGTTATTCAATTTTGAAAATCGGTGGTGACAGTGTCCTTCAGGGGTCAGTTCTGTTGCAAGCTCTCAGAAACTGGTGAGGTGAAACAATACAGTATTTTTAAAATCGTGTAATCATGAGACTGTTAAAAATCTATGATTATGTAATCAGTAATCATTGGGTAACACAGTGTCCCTCATTCTCTGTGCACTTCTTCTGGTACCGATCTCCTGCCAAATGACCGATGACACCATCATGACTTATGCAATCAAATAAGTTTATAATTGGATAGTCCTGTATACTTAACTTTCATAAGGTAGAACCATACTCCAGTGATTGTCAAGGAAGTAGTACTTAGATAATTAAATAATGCCCTGGGATTACCTCCCAGGGAGGAATGGTCAGACTCTAGTCAAAAAAGAACAACATCCTAATCTATTTAAATAATTAATATATAATGAAAAATGATTAAATAATGACAGGGAGGTGCATACTTAAATCCCACATGGAGTAGTGAGACTGATCTCTTCCTGGAATAATGATTTATTTAAAAAATTGAATTGATAATTAATTAGTTGACGTTTTATATTAACACCGAGGAGGTGGCACCAAAGTCATAAAACTATCGCTAATGTATTGATCTATTTACATAGTTAAATGATGAAGTAATGACATGATGTTACATCATCAACTCCAAAAATCTGAGACCAAAAGTGACTTATGGTCCATAACATTACCTGTATTTTAATACATTAATTAAATAATGAACTATTATTTAATTTCCTAGTTTAACAATTAAATAAGTAAGTGTAGTATTAGATGATATGATGGCCTGGCACGATGGACTCCCATAAGGAGGCTCAAAACTCCAGTGACCACTGAATACATAATGACAGATTTTCATAATTAAATGAATAAAGATTAAACAAGTGGATGGTGTTTTATACATGGAGCCTAAAATATTGCTCAATACTGAATAGTCATTTAGTTCTTAATCAGAGATTTGAACAATAAAATGATTGTGTGAATCTCCCAGTTTAATCACTTAATTAATCGCAGAGTTGAGTAGTAAAATGTTTAAATTCTTAAATGTCATTGTGAATGCAGGGATGTTAGAAGATATCACATATTTAATGTTGGACGGCTGCCTCAAAAGAGATGGACTGCAATCCAACAATCGCTAAGTCTATAGTGACAAATGGATTTTCACCTTCCTGAACGAAGTTAACAATGGCAAACTCACCTTTTGATGAATAATTGTGAGTCTTATTATCTCTTGTTCCATAGATTTTCTTCTTAGGAGGGAGCACATCCATAAACAGAAGACTTTGAACTGTTTCTCCACAGACTATGTTCTCCGATAATTAGGTAATCTTGAATTTGGTAACCAGTAAAAGCTGTAGGCAAACTTCCAGATATTTGGCCATGACTTGGTTAGCGAATCAAATGCTGTCATGAAAAGTTTTAGGAGACAGTTATCTTGGGAGACTATAATGTCCCATGACAGCTCTTTCTCGAAGCTGCTCTCTTGGCCTTGGCCCATGATACCAGGATACAGAATGCAAGGAGGGTTTCCAGGCACCATTTATGATCTAACATTCTATCACATTCTAGTGCCCCTTACATAGTCTAAAAGGAGCATACCTAAAGATGAACTAGCGTTACAGCCTCACTGATTTTCTCACAAAAAACAAAGCAGGGCTCTTTTTTTTTTTTTTTTTTTTTTGAGTTATATATTTACCAGTCTATCAAACTAAAAAATGCCTATAGTAACATAAGCATAAAAACAAAAGCATCATTATGCCATTCAAGTCCATTGATGAGTATTTCAAACCTGTTTTCTATGCTTCAATTTTCTAATTTCTAGAATGGAAACAATCAAACGAATCGCCTCTACCATGATCCTTTTCTCTTTATTGAAAATAAAATAAACACCTCTTCATCCTCTTCCCTTTAATGGAGCTTGATCCCATGGTTTCTTGGAGTTGTTCAGATTTGCATGACATGATGGTCTGGTACAATGGATGATATAATCATTGTTTTATATAATTAAGTAATCAAATAATGAGTTCCTGTAACATCATCCACTTCCCTAAGGTGGCTCCAAACCAGGCTCATGTGATGGGAGATGTCATTCTGTATATGTTTCTCATACTGGTTAATAATAAAGCACTGTTGGCCAATAGGAAAGGAAGATAGGAGGGACTAGGAGACAAGGAGGAAATAGGAAGTAGAAAGGAGGAGCCAAGATGGAGAGTCTGGAGAAAGGAGTATGCCACCAGCTCCCCGGTAAGAGAAATACATAGGTCAGCAGAAATGGGTTAATACTTAAGACAGAGCTAGCCGATAAGAAACAAGTAACCGGGCCAACAGCATTGTATCAAATACAGAGTCTCAGTGTGTTATTTGGGGCTGGCTTGGTGGCAGAACAAGAGCCGGGGGCGGGTAGAAAAACCCATTCTCCTTACAAATGGCGCCCAAGGGTTAATAAGAACTTCCACTTAAAATTTAACAAAAGCTTAAAAAAGGGTTTTAGAAGCAACAGAACAGAGACAAGCAAGGTTTCTTGGTAACAGCATTTTTCTCAGTTGAACTCTGCTTTGCTAGAGACAAGCAGATATTCGCGTGTATCCTTTAAGGGAAGATTCCTGACTCAGCATATGCGGCAAAAAACCGCAAGGCTTTCAAGAAACTCTGCTAACAATTTATTGGTGTGTATGAGAGATGGCAATGGCAGTGACCACATCTCCAAGCCGGCAGCATGCTTTCTGCGTGGCAGCGCAGACCAAGATGGTGAGCACAGCTCTCAGTGCTGGCAGTTAAAGTACCTGCCACCATCTTTGGTAAACCGCGGCAGAAACAAAGACTTTCATTTTAACAATGTTATTGTTTAACAGATAAAGACTCATGGCCAGAAAAAGATAAAGATTTACAGTAGAGACAGATTCACATTAAGAAAAGGTGCTAAAAGTTTACAGTGTGTTTTAAAAAAATACATAGGCTTGGGAGACAAAAATAAAATGGTTTTAAAGAGACAAAGAGGAACTGGGTGTTGTAGCACACGCCTTTAATCCCAGCACTCAGGAGACAGAGGCAAGCAGATCTCAATGATTTGCAAAGTAAACCTGGTATACAGAGTAAATTCCAGGGCAGATAAGAGTTACAAGGAAAAGCTCTGTCTCAAAAAATAAAAAGTAAAAGAAACAGAATAATAATAAAGCCACATAAAGATGAAAAGCTCAGAGAGAATCTGGTTACTGTATGGAATTATATTGTCTTTATATCATTTGACTGCTGAGGAAACAACAACTGTTGAAGGAAATACTGCTGGATTAATTCAATTTATATATTTTAAAAATGCTTTGACTCCAACATCCAAGTTCAAGGACAAGTTACTGGGGAAAAGGATTTCTATTTTTGTTTCCACAGAAAATGAAAAGCTGTGGATTCCTTCCAGACTAATGTGGTTTGATCAAGCCAGGCTGGTGATCCAACATTCAAAACAGCTTGGACAAAGCAGCCTGGCAAACTACAGCCAAGATTTCTACAACTTCTTAGGAACCCCATGACAGCGCCCCCTATCAACAGAAAGTAGTTTGGAAAGAACGACGCCCAAATACCCAAATATTGCTTATAAATGTTTGTTTTCATTTAAATGGATTTGGTTATAAATGATTAATGATCACAACCAATATCTTTTTAAAGGTAAAAAGGGAATTATGGTATAGATATGAATACTTTGTTTTGGAATGGATTTTCATTTATTGATACAATTTAAGGTCAATTTTGTGATATATATATATATATATTTCTCCTCTTGTTTAGGTATTGTGTTTGCATAGCTCATTTAGAAATATAATGTATAATTTAGTACAGATTTTTAGATAGTTACCTATGATAGTTAGAACTTATAGTTAAGTTAGTTAGTATTTCTAGATATACAGACATATATTTGAGATGGTTAGGCATTCTTCAAACCTTTCAAAGACCTACAGAATATGGCATCTAAAATGGTTTAGGGTTTTTCTTGACAATGAGACATAATTGTTCCTGGCAACACCAACTGCGTCAGAAAGGAAGATGGACATTGAAGAAACACGTTATGGAGTTTACTTCCAATATGGTAAGACTAGCCAATTGGACAAGATACTGCTCTTGTCTGGACTGTTTGACTTTATGCTGTATAAACTGGACATGTAGGGCTCAAAGAAAAGTGACTGCTGATTCAAGATGGACATTGCTATAGAGTTCCTGCTTCATGGAAGAGTCTGCGAGACAGTATGCAGGACACAGAGGAAAGTGACTGACAAACTGCCAATACAAGAAGACAGTTTAAAGTTGCCTGCTTTGCAGGAGAGTCTGTCAGACACACTATGGCCTATGGGCTGAAGATGGAAAATTAGAGAAGAACTTCGGGTGACCAGTCAGTGAGTTGTCTCTGTCATTTCTAGAGCTTATATACTATCCTTCTGTGGTCTTTGAAGGAGTTGAAGACAGATAGTTATGGTTATAGTTTTCCTTAGTATTAAACATAAGTTACATAGACTTTAGACACACAAAGATAGGATAGATGATGAAATATTTTCTTCAAATCTTGCTAAATGTTAATGGACTAAATAGTGTTAACTGTGATTATTATTTGATAACTGTTATGTGATATATTTTGCTATGTTAAGGTTAAAACCCTTGTTTTTATTTAGACAGAAAAGAGGAGATGATGGGAGATGTCATTCTGTATATGTTTCTCATACTGGTTAATAATAAAGCACTGTTGGCCAATAGGAAAGGAAGATAGGAGGGACTAGGAGACAAGGAGGAAATAGGAAGTAGTAAGGAGGAGCCAAGATGGAGAGTCTGAAGAAAGCAGTATGCCGCCGGCTCCCTGGTAAGAGAAATACATAGATCAGCAGAAATGGGTTAATAATTAAGGCAGAGCTAGCCGATAAGAAACAAGTAACCGGGCCAACAGCATTGTATCAAATATAGAGTCTCTGTGTGTTATTTGGGGCTGATGTGGCGGCGGGACAAGACCGGGCGGCGGCCGATAAAAAAAAATGGTACTAATTACACACGACAGCTTTTACAGTTGGCTGACCTGCTGAGAAAAATGAAACTTTCTCCAAAATTAGTAGCATTAGTTACAACAAAAAGAACGGAACCAGAATACAATGCCTGAGATAAAGGTGAAATTCTTGTCCTTTGGATCAAAATGTAAATTTATAGCCAGTGGATCCAAATTATAATTAATGGTCAGGAAAAAAATGCCACATATAGCTACTCAGACCCACAGGCATCAGGATGGGTAGATTCTTGAAGACCCATCGGACCTTCGTTCTGGCTGTTACAATCACTGTCCCTCTGCATATGGCGAATCAGCTGCTCAGGCACCCAAACAGGGTTATCTGCATCTTGTGGAAAGACACAAACTGACCCTCGGGCCCATACAAGAACTGGGTTGGGGTCACACAGTTTTCCAGTAGGGATAGTTTTCCACATAACTGAACCATAGTCAGATGACTGAGGGTGCCAATGACCGTAGACTGCAGATCGAGCAGCGCCATCAATAGTTAAAAATTTTTAAATATAAAGGACAAGAAAAAAGTGACTATGAGAAGACCCTGTAAACTCCCCCTTTTTTGTTTTATGAAGTAGGCTTTCATTGTGCAATGAGCATGTTCCACCATGGCCTGACCCTGAGGATTATAAGGGATACCCATCTTATGTGGGATAAAAATATTTGCAAAAAGAGTTAAAACCCTGACTAGTATAAGCAGGGGCATTATCAGTTTTTAATTGTCTGGGCATTCCCATATAAGCAAAGGCTTATAAACAATGGCTCTTAACATCCTTAAGCCTTTCTCCAGTATGAGCAGAGGCAAATATGAGATGAGAATATGTATCCACAGATACATGAACAAATTGTAGTCGACCAAAGGAAGGAACATGGGTAACATCCATCTGCCAGATACCATTAGGTGTGACATCACGGGGGTTAACTCCAAGGTGTGGAAAAGGTAAGAACTCTGCACATAGTGGACAATTCTTAACTATATCAATATCTTGGTATCTAGCAATTTTAAAATGGAATTTAAGTGACCCTGCATTAATTGGAAGGTTGTATGTGCTTTGCAGGATGCTTCATAACCAGACTCTCTCATCATCATGATGGCATTATCTGTTTTATTATTAAAATCAGCAATGGCATTTCCTTCATTTAAAGGGCTGGGCAAATCAGAATTTGCTTGGAGATGTCCTACAAAAATTGGAGGAGAGTGCCTCCATAGTAGGCTTTGTATATCTAGTAAGTGTTCTTGTACATGAGAGACTGGAGCTATATAAGCAGCAGTTTCTAAGGGAGCCAATATATGATACACATATTTACTATTTGTGTATAAGTTAAATGGCTCATTAGAAAAATATTGAAGGGCTAATTGTACTGCAGATAGTTCTGCAAATTGTGCAGACTTCACTTTAAGTACAGAGTGTTTGATAATGGGAAAAGAAACAGCTATTGTACAACCATTTGAAAAGCCATCTGTAAATAGATTGTGGACCCCCTTCAGAGGATTTTGGGAAATAACCTTGAGCAAACACACAGGGTTTTTTTTTTTTAATGAGCTAACTTACTGGAAGAAAAATAACTATCAAAGTGGCAGGGTGAGGAACACAAGCAATGTGCCCAATCCTCATCAAACTGTTGAAGCCATTTTATCTGTTGTTGAGTATAGGGAATAACAATTACATCTAGCATCTTGCCAAAAACTTGAAGGCTCATTTTGTATGCCTTTTGAATAATAGAAAGCAATGCTTGGGGATAAGATTTAATTGCCTTTCTTGGGGATGAATGTTCATGCACCCACAATATAGGACCAGTTTGCCAAAATACCGCAGTAGGGGAATATGTTTAAGCAAAAACTAATAACATCAAGTTCTTAGAATAGTCAATATAATTTAAATGTGCAGATTGGAGGCATTTATGCACAAGCTGTATGCATTTCCACACAGCATGTGTTAAGGTATGTGGAGAAGTGGGATCAGAATCTCCTTGTAAAATATCAAATAATGGTGTAAGCTGCCCAGTAGTTAGGGCTAAACTAGATCGAACCCAGTTTATGTCTCCCAATAATTTTTGAAAATCATTAAAGGTGGTCAGTTTATCCAGCCTTAAAGTAGTCTTTAACAATTGATGACCAGTATTGATAGGGAAATTCTTGTTGCAATTTTTCTGGGGCTGTTCTTAAGCCAGCTAGTTGAAGATTATGTTGCAATTCCCCAAAATCCTCATTCATTTCCTTAGAATCTGGGCCACCTAAAATAACATCATCCATATAATGTAAAATATACAGGGATTGAAATTTCTCTCTAATGGGGGCAATGGCCAATTATACATAAATTTGACAAATAGTGGGACTATTGGCCATTCCTTGAGGTAACACTACCCATAGATAACTCTTTTAGGGCTCTTTAAAATTAAGGGAAGGAAAATTTCCCAGCCCACTGTGATCTCCGGCTCTTATGATAATTAAATTTTTAGGTACAACAGACTGAGGGTCACCTTGTAGGAATTTACCCAGTCCTTTTCCATGTACATAACCTTGGTTAGCCAGCATATTTTTAACAGGCTCAGTAGTAAGGACCTCGCCCATGGCCTGAAGCACATCTCTCCCCCAAAGATTAACAGGCATATGACTTCACACAAAAGGCTGAAAAAGACCTGTATGTCCTTCATTATCTGACCATTTAAGAAACTGAGTACTACATTCTGGAGCCACAGCAATGTCCTTGTTGTCCACACCAACAGCAAGTCTTTGGCCTGGCTCCTCAATTGTCCCCACCTCTTTTAATAACTGAAGCTATAACCTGGACCATAATGTGATGACCATCTATGTACCGACATATGCGTATATAATCATTAAGATGTTTGGGCTTATGGTGATGTAAAGCCTCTTTACAATACTTGTTTGCATTTTCAAATGCCAATTGTTTGACTATGGGCATGGCATTTCCATCATCACCAAAAGTGTGGCCTGGCAGCTGTAGGAGGCATTCTGCAAAATCTGAATAGGGCTCAGACAGTCCCAGCAATACCGTAGATAGTTGATCTCCTGCAGCCTTATTAGGCAGGGCTTTCCAAGCTCTAATAGCAGCAACAGCATTTTGTGCATGGACTACTGGGTCAAAAAAGAATTTGAGCTACAAGTGTAGAATATTGCCTAGTGCCTGCGAGCATATCTAAATTCCTAGCAGGAAATCCAGCAACAGCATTAATTTGTGTGGTTTCCTTGCAAAATTCTTGAAATTTGTCTCTCTATAGCAAATAGTCACCCCCACTCAGCAAGCCTCTACAGAGCTGCATCCAATCAATACAATTTAATCCTGTGAAAGACTCAAAAATTGTCTGAGTAAAAGGAGCATGGTGCCCATAAGCAGTGACAGCCTCTTTAAGCTGTTTTATATCCTTAAAAATTTAATGGGCTGTGCTCCGTCACTCTGTTATTCTGCAGATCCACTGTCTCAATCACTGGAAACACTTGTCTTTCCTATTCTAACACTTCTACCTTGGTTATTAAATCTTTGGCTTCTTCCTCTAACCCTCGAGGTATAGAGGCCCTACAAAAGGAAGCAGAATCACAAAAAGTTGTTGTGCCTTGGGAGTTAAAATATGGGCTCACCAGCTTCAGTTTCTGATTCCAAAGTATCCAGTTCATCAGTTACAGCATGACTATCATCTCCTAGTTGGGAACCCTCTTGTCCCCTGATACATATTGTAATTCCTCAAAAGTCCTATTCATCTCTGCCATTTTTCTTTTTAATTGTGGCAATGAATTCTTTAGCTGTCTTGTTTTAATCCTATTGCCCTGTCTTTTCAATAGGGCCACTAATAGTCCACTCAGACTTTCCGTAGGGTTACTGGCACCCATCCTTCAATACACCCTCATTCACTTAATTTTGCTGGCCGGCCTCCGAGGGTGATTTCTTAGGTGATCCTTTCTTTCCAAATCTTGGTGGGCAAGATCCACTGGTATTGTCTATGCCCTGATTTGTTCCACAAATCAGGTGATGGCCTAGAGATTGAAATAAATTCAAGACAGGGGGTCATTCGTTCAATGGCAATGTCAGAACACCAAATGCCGAATGCAGTTTATTGAGGGGAAAGAATGGTCTTAAATACCAACTTACAGCACAATGGAAAATTACAGGAATTTTAGGCTGAGCTCCTCCCTACGAGGTGTGTGTTGTCACAAGGTGTGTATCATGAGGTGTGTTATCAAAATGGGAAGAGTTCCAAAACAGCCTTGGGGCAAGGATTTCCAGCCAACAGCTTCAGGCTTGCTCAAGGTCCCTCGGGGGTCCATGAAGGTTCTACACCATATCTGTGTTAAGCAGGAAGTTTGATAAACACATTGTAAATGTCTGCTTCTTTGACAATATAGTCATATAATTCTGGCACTTCCCACATTTATTTCATGACATGGACATTATAATGTATTCATCAAGTTACCTTAGAAGGAAACTGAATTTGATGTTCACATAGAACTTTTCTTGGCCCTTTAAAAATCATATAGCCCTGAGGAAAAAAACCAAAATGAATAGACATAAAGGGAGACACAAGCTAGTAGATCAATTATACTCATATAACATCAAAGAAATTTTATGAGTGGGCCAACCTCTCACAGCAATATCCCAGACCCTCATACCCACATCTGTCTTTGTTAGGGTTTTATTGCTGTGAAGAGATACTACATGCCATGGAAACTCTTAAAAAGAAATCATTTAATTGAGTTGTCTCACTTAATGTTTCAGAGATTCAGTTAATCATCATTATGGCTGGGGCATGGCACCCTGCATGTGAATGTGGTGCTATAGGTTAGTGTCATTAACTCTTGACTCAGAGGCAACAGAATGTTCACCAACACATTGGCCAGCATCCTATATACAAGAAACATCAATGCCTGACTCCACCCACACCCAGGGACATACTTCCTCTAACTAGGTAAAGCCCACTCCAACAATTCCACACCCCCTAATACTGTCACTAGTGGAACTCACAGACTATGGACTGACTGTTGGAGGATTTTCATTTCATCAGACTAAACCCTGTGAATAGATCTGTTCGAGGGACACTGGCAGTGAAACCAGGAGCTATCCCAGGTGACAAACTGGATGTTTGTACATCCTATGGTGAGACACCTTGTTCTGTCATGATACAGGATGTAATGCCTAGAGCCTTCCTCAGCTTGGTATGCTAGACTTTGTTGACTCCCAAAGGAAGTTCTTATCCCCTCTAAGAATTGGATGGGGCTTATGAAGGGGAAGATATTGGGGAAGGAAGGTGGGGAGGGAGGTGAACTATGGATGGTATTTAAAATGAAGACTAAATTTTAAAAATAACATTTAAAAAGAAGCAGTGTATTATTTGTATCATGCACCCAAAGCGACTGGTTTTGTTTTCATTTGCCTATAAGTGTAATGATGGAAAAATTTAGCCTAAATCTCCATAGACCTTGCCACCTAGCAGTGAGTATGCTAAAGGTCACATTCTTGACTGTTTATGACAGTTGTGAGTGAGTGAGTAAGTGAACACACAAAATGAGCCTTGTCACACCACCCAGAAGCCCTAGCAAAAGCAGACTTCCTGGGTAAGTGCAGGCTTGAATACTTCAAATTAATTGATCCACACTAGATGCTATGAGATGATTGGTTTATGATGTGTGGGCTTTATTGTAACCCTATAAAACCTGTCTAAACACTGTACTCAGGGTTCCCAGTCCTCTACCCCACGTGGAGTATGGCTGTGGACCCTAGTGCACTGGAATATAAAAAAACCTCATGCTTTTGCATCAAGACCACTTATCGTGAGGGATTTGGGGGAGGGCGCCTTTCCTGAGTTGGGGCATGAGAGTCCACGGCATCTGCGGGTCTTTCATAAGTAAAAAGAAATGTTTACACCAAATTTTGAATATACAGTATTTGAAAGAGAGATGTTTTCCTTGTGTGTTTATGGGACACACCATAGAAGTGGTTGTTAGACATCCTGTATCTATAGTAAGAGGTTTTTACGAACTTCTGTGTTTGGTTGGTGGGATCTGAAATCAGGTCATCTACAAGATTATGTGCTGTGCCATCTGCTTAGCCTATATAAATAAAGAATTCAATGAATAATCATTGGGAAATGGATGCCTCAACATTATGATACCATGGAAGGTAAATCTGCAATATGAATTCATTAAAATACAAATAAAATTTCCAACACCTCATCTAATTCCTGACCTATATAAAACTGGAAACACATGTAAGTATCAACAGGATTACAAATGATAGTGCATACACTGACACAGTGTGACATTTATACTCACAACAAATCTACAGCAATTGAGAAGGTACAAAATATTTGGGAAAGAATAAAGGGGATGTATAGAAAAATGGAAAAAGAAATGCAGGAATATATAACCAACCATTTCTCAAGAGGTCAAGGGAAAATCAGCCTTGTAAAATGAGGTCTTGACTAGTGTAACACACCTACCAATGATTTTATGTGTTTACAAAGTAAATAACTAGACTTCACGACTCCCAAAACTTTAAACAAGAAGAAGCCTTAAACTGTTCTGCCTCTGACCCTCAAACTACTGATATTTCTTCCTAACAGATATGTGCCATAGTCTAAAACTCCACATACAAATGGGGTTAATCTCTTGCTTTGCTACTGCAAACTCTCATGTCCCCTCGTGGTTTAAGGTAAACATGGACCTGTTGATGCCCAGATGGAAAATAACATAGAAAAATAATTTAATATCTGTTCCTGCCACATGTATCATGAAACAGCATGAGGCATCCGCACAATCCACACGTTCAACATCATACACACCTAGAAAGTTCTGTAGATCACAAATTCCATTTGTTCCCAGAAACTCAACTTTCCTGAATCACACCATTGTTGTGGGAGGTAGGAAAATGTTAATAGCACTCTGATCACATATTGCTGAAGGAAGATCCCCATCACTTCTTTTTAGCAGTTTCTAAACTTTGAGTAAATCATGTAAGAAAACCTAAATGTTGAATGAGATGTTCATAAATTCCAGAAGCCAAACTTACAGGTTACCAGTGAATGTTCCCACAAAACACAAAAGCAACCCTGTGATGCACAAACTTGTCACCTGGTCTCAAGTTTTTCATCTGGCAGACATAATTTTCTGTAGGGGAAAACTGTGATTGTTGAAAGTGGATTTATTGGGCTGTCTCAGAAGCTAAGGGCCACATATTCTAACAATGCCTAACAATGGAAACTTAAAGAATTCTGTAGTTGTTTGGTTTATGAGTCTAGATGTCTTAGCTGGTCTTCAGCATAAAGAAGTATTTCAAAGAAATGCTCTCTAAAGCTATTATGGAATAGACTCAGTAGGATCCATATGGCATCAAATTTGTGGAGCCTGTAAGATATGTGTCCAAGTATGATGGTATTTTGTGGTCCTTTAAAAAATGAAGCTCCATTTTATTCATTCACTAAATTTAAGTCATCAACCAAAGGTAGAGCAATGCCAGAGGACTTCTATTCATATGTATAAGTGGCTAATAGTAATTGCTTCCCATATTAAATGCACTCCATAACTGCACATACCATCTCCCTTCAGGCACTGTATAGCTGCACTTACTCCCAGCCTGAAGGGTGTGTGTAAACCTGACTGGGCCCAAATCTATTGTTATTTAGATGGGAGACTTTCACCATCCAGTCTCAGGAATCTTGTAGCAGGAAAGATGATGTCTTAAGTACAATAGAGTTATTTCATTTCAACTTTCCTGGTTGAAATGGTGGTAAGGGAAAATTAAAAGCACTGTGGTCAAATCTTGCTGAAGGATGATCCCCATCTCCTATTTCCACTGATTTTTAAACCTGAATGTGGAATGCCATATTCCTAAATTCCAGAAGCCAAAATATTAATTTCTCCCTTGTATGTTCCAAAACATGCCAAAAGCAAGCCTGCGATGTACAGAGGAAACAAATATTTGTTTCTGTTTTGTTTTCTTTTGGTTTGGGTTGGTTTTTCAAGGCAGGGTTTCTCTGTAGGTTTGGA
This sequence comes from Phodopus roborovskii, assembly GCF_943737965.1. Taxonomy (NCBI): domain Eukaryota; kingdom Metazoa; phylum Chordata; class Mammalia; order Rodentia; family Cricetidae; genus Phodopus; species Phodopus roborovskii. The sequence goes on along the minus strand of NW_026126826.1, from coordinate 287,156 downwards.
ATGTTCTTTGAAAATCAGCCTGGCCTAGAACTCATAGTGATCTGTCTGGCACTACCTCCCAAGTGCTTGGATTACAGTTTTGCAGCACCACAGACCAGTATGGATACTGATATCACAGCTATCTCACTCTCCTCAGGGAACATATATACAAGCAGGCTCAGTTCACAAGGGCCATTGGCCCTGGGCAGCACAAGTCACATGGTCCCTCACAATCCCAGCAGCAATTACAGCTAGGCAGAGCTGCTCTTCCTGCACAGCATCCCAGACACTCACCATGCTGTGTGGCGGTGGTTTACATTTGGAGCTCCTACAAGAGAGCCTGCAATTTCTTTTCATGATAACATCTGTCAATTATCACCAAGAAATGGCCAGTCAGGCATTTTGCAAATCATCTAAAATTGATTACAGTTTCCACAATGCTAATTTCCACTGATAGAAAGCACAAAATTGCTCATGTTCCTTCTGTCTCCCACCTCTTTCTGCACAGTGTCTATAGCAAAATCAAAGTTCTTAAATGAACTCAATTCTTTCATATTCCTCTCTTTAATTGCAGTCCCCAATACCAGCCACAGTGTTTGGTAAACAGTCAATAAATGATCTGTATTTGCTTCTCAATGAACACCCAAAGCCTGATGCTGAAGGATGCAGTAGTTTCTTCCCAGCACAGGGTAGCACAGGCATGATAAAATGTGATCCATGCAATTTTCATACCTAACCCTGTATGTCATGCCCCAGCTAAATATAACCTTCCAAAATTTTGTTCACACAAATCTAGTCTATCTTCATTCATGTGACATGAATTAATACACCCTGAGGATATAAAAAAAAATCACTGGATATTCATTAGTTAAGATTTTTTTTCTTATTGCTATGTATAAACACAAACAAATTCCACAAGTCTTGTTGTTTTTTGAGAAAGAGTTTCTCTGTGGCTTTGAAGTCTGTCCTGGAACTAGTCTTATATACCAGGCTAGTCTCGAACTCACAGAGATCTGCTTGCTTCTGCCTCCTGAGTAATCCTCTCCCAGTCAGGGAATCCAACCCCGGACAAACCAATAACAGGCAGGGATGAGATATTCACCACTATTCTATCCAAGAGAGATCTCATACAGAAGACACTTAATTGGAGTGACTCACAGTTTCAGAGGTCCACTCCATTGTCATCATAACAGAAAAAATGATTTGAAGAAGAATGTCATGTTCGTTTCATCTTGATACACAGGCCACAGTATGTCATCTTACACACTTGCTCATATCCAGCACACGGAAACCCTGAAAGCCCATAACCAGTTAAACTCTTCTTCCCAAAATGCCAACCTAACTGCATCAATGCCACACCTTCTAATAGTACCACTCCCTATGACATCATCGGCCCATTCTCCTCAAGCAGGGCCTTTTTCATGATAGTAACTTAAGCAGCTGACTACCTACCCTGATTCCCTTTGAAATACACACACCACACACACACACACACACACACACACACACACACACACACAAAACTGTTCATTTTACTCTAGGCTGAAGAAAAAAAGCATGCTACACATGATTTTTTTTTTCCTGTAAGTGCAATGCATGGTCGACTCCATGATGTCCATGATATAAATGGACAATTTTAAAACACGATGGACATAATTTTTCATCTTCTGTTATTTTTACATCATTAGTGATTTTGGAGTGGGTAATATTTTAAATCAAATTGCAGTGTTACAGATTAATGATTTCTGTTTATTAAATATTTCTGTAAAAATAATTGGTATCCACATATAAAATGTTTAAGATGCTTGGTCCACAAACAGGTACTGAAGGAATACATTCACCTATTTAAGAAGGGATAATCAAGAGATCAGCAAGGACATTGCCCTGGAAGCAACAAACTGGGATCAAGGACACCTACGTCAAAAAGAATGAGCCTGTCTCAGAAACCTAATTCTAAAAAACTGGAAGAGCAGCTGTTCTATATTTGCCTTTCCAATGAGAAATAACTCCATAGACTTAAGAGATATGTAAAGAATATCTCTGTAATGATAGCATGCATTCTTTTCTGGCTAATGGGCAAAGGGGACAGAGCCTAAAACAGATTTGTTGGGAGATTTTGAGACAGGGTTTCCCTGTGCAATAGCCTTAGTTGTAGTGAGACTACCTGTGTTTATGACACTGGTCTGAAACTCTCAGAAATCTGCCTGCCTGTGTCTCCTGAGTACTGGGTTTAAAGGCAAGCACCACCACAACCTGGATCATAAAACAGACTTAAGCATTACAAAGTAACTGCCATTTTTAAGTTCTTCCAGGGTCAGATTACATCTGACACTTTGAAGAATTTGAGTAGTAATAAGAAACAGCAAGTGAGGCCAGGAATGCAATTAAAATTTTCAACAGAAAAATTAGTACTATAATTATTTAATAATACATGAGTAACATGAAACACAGGTTCACACTTCACTGACAGGGTTTGGAGTGGAGGACCAGAACATGAGGAAAAGAGGAAAGGCAGAACAAAGAAAAGATAAAACCTGTGAAAGGGACGTCTTACTTAACCTATGTCTTAATCTAAGTACGCTTTTTATGAGGAATAGTTTACTGTTCTCTCCTTTCAGGGGGAGATGGAAAAAAATGGGAGATTTTAGGAATTCAGTAGGAGTTATCTTTCAATGAGACCAGCTCATGAGAATACTACTCAAGCATTGCATCATGAGGAGAACACAGTGCATCTGGGGAACTTTAGTGATTAAACCCTCAGCACACTTGGGACCAATAACCCCAGCTCCATTTGGTGGGAATAGAAGTGTTCACAGGATATGAAGCAACCTCACCACAAAGGCTCTGGATTCTGAAAATTACATTCTCTCCAAACCATGTTCATTATGTTAAATGAAGGGATCTATTTCATTCTCAATACCTGAGTGTCTAAGTCTAGGTGCCCCGGCTGATACTGGCTCTACTAAGCTCATTAGTGGGTTTGAGAAAGAGCTATGCTCTTCTTTGTGAGTCAGGACCTAAACAGATGTCTTGCTTGCTCAGTCAACCCCTCAACACAACAGTGTTTACCTTTTCAAACAGTTCTCCTCTGGGTTCATCTTGCCCATCTGGCTGAACTATGATTTTCTCTAGAAGAAAACTCGGCCATCTGGCAGACCATTCCAGTAATTCCCCCTTAAGCAGCTTGAGAATGACCTCTTCTATGATATGAGGATGGGCCTAGGGGCACTTTGTTAATCAGGAGTTTCTCCTTTGACATGATTTGCAGCCAAACTACTACAGAGAGATTTAGGGATACAAAAAGGGATAATTGCTATGTAGCTTAACATTGAGTTTAGGTGAACTGAATTTGCTCTTTACCTGGTTGTCACAGGCACTTAAAATCAGGAAAGAGAAGCAGGCTCCAGATGACAAACAAGATAGTAGCTCTTTCTCCTCCTAGAAAGCTGGATGATGGCTCTAAAAATGTAGGAGTTTTATCCCTGAGACTCAGAGCAAATGGTTTGAAAATGCATAGTAATGAAAACAGTAGTCTTCCTAGACATAGTTGGAGAGGAATGAAACTAGGAAGGTTGTATTTGTGAGCAATATTGTTAGTCAGCACATGTTCAGTAGCAGGTTCAAAACAAAAGAAAGCAAAAACTAATTGCATTAGTCGAGGTTCTGTGCATGGACAGGGGTGGTAGGATGAATTTCTCCATATATGTAATAAATGGATTTATTATAATGTCTCATAGGCTTTAGAACAGGTAGTCCAAAAATGGCTGCTTAACAATGGGCACCTGAAGACTACAGCAGTTGTTTAGTTCACCAGGGTGCATGTCTCAGCTGGTCATCATTATACTTGTCAAGTCCAAAGAAGAAAGCTCTAAAACTAGTAAAGTAATAAACTTGGTAGCCATAGCTAGGGGAAGCAGCAATAGAAGAAGAGCTTCCTCCTTCAATTCCATTTAGACATGCAGTAGACTACCAGATGGTGCGACTCATATAAAGGTGTATCTGATTCTTCCTTACATATTTTGTTTTATTAATGTATTTCATTTTTGATTACTGACAGCCTCCTTAGTTGTGATATTAAACATGTTCACTGCCACCAAGTAGTTAAAGATGGATCTCATCATCTCATTCCATATAAAGCTTCCCTGAGTGGCTTTGACAGTTCTGGAACACATTCTGCCTGCCGGTCCCATCTGAAATCCTATACGGGAACCCATTCCAAGTTGTCATGGGTACAGAGAGCTCAAATAACAACTATGGTCCATAAGATATTATCTTTCCTACCATAGGTTGTCTGGGCCTTTATGGTTATTTATCTCCTATCTAAAAGCAATATATTTGGGCCCATAAAGGCTTATAGACACCCTTTAGACAGGGAATACATGCAAGTATGGGGTTTCTTAACATAGATAATATGTGCAGTCATGGAATGTCTTTAGTATTAGGTGAAATAACTCCTATTTGCTCTTTATATATATTCATAGAACACCTCTGCCATTGACCGACCATTGGTTGACTAAATTCTGACATGAATTAAATGGAGCATTCATTATCTATAGTGAGATAAGCACCTTGGCCCTGCCTCTGACACAGACCACGCCCATTGGGGGGTGGAGACAGGGCCGGATGTGACCCAGGGAATGAATTTTAAGGAGGATACTGGGAGAGCTCTCTTGCCTGCAGCACAGGAACAGCTTCCTGGGACCAGGAACCGGCTGGTGTTCGTCTTCCTATAATGTAAGTTATTTCTCCCTGAATAAACATCTATTCAGCCTATTTTTTTTCTCCTGATCCTTATCGAACATCAATATCTGGTGTCAGAAGCAGACTCTGGATTTTTACCGGACCTGGTTTTCACCAAGTCGGCAGATGCTGCTCGCTTCCCACACCATCCCTGAATGAGCAGGGTTCCTTGCCTAACCAGGTGGCTATACCCCACCTTGTGGGACATTTGCCTCTGCCCTACGACTTTACATCCACTGTGGCACTGAGAAAGCACTCACTGCTTCTCATCTTTTGCCTATTCCCCACTTTGCATTTGCAGCTGTGGTGCACATGGCGCCTGCCCAGCTGGTGTGTTTTCTGTGGCCCAAAGGCGCCAGTAAGTGGCAACACCTGTTAGCCCTGGGGCCCTAGAAATTTGCACAAAGCTCCTTTCACTCATGAGTTTAACAAAATTTTACTTGCCTTAGTTTGTTAAGAGCTATTCTACAGGGACAACAATCAGAAGAATTGTCTGCTGCCGGATGCAATTTGGTGGGACACCGCCAGGCACTACTACCACAAATTGAGATCAACAACTAAAACCATCAAAGTTCGAGGACAGCAGAATTATACCTAAGGTAAGTGCAACATTCTTCGCCATTTAAGATGATATAATATGAGATAAATTGTTCCATACCTAGGGTGGATAATCTTATGATGCAAGACTTTAGAAATTCTTTTACTTCAAATATAGAAGGAATTTTAACATAAGAAAAATCATGTCTTAACCAATATATACTTTTTTTTTGTAATAGCAATGGGTATCAACATTAAGATATTCTAAATGGTTTGAGCTTAAAGCAAACAATAAGAAAATTTTAAAAACCAACAGAAACTTAGTAACAGGGGTTCAAAATATGGAAAATAACAATAAAGAGCTAAAAAACCAAATGCAGAATATTGAAAATGACAATGGAGAGCTGACAATTAGAATGAAAACCTAGAAGGATAAAAAAAGGTTTAGAATATTGAAAATGACGCTATTAGAAGGCAAAACATAGAATGCTTAGAAAAACAGTTCAGTCTATTGAAAATGGCAATAGAAGGATGAAAAACAGAACAGAAAACATACAATGTTTGGAAACAATTGTTTAGAATATTGAAAATGAAAATGGAGAGCTTAAAATTAGAAGACAAGCATACAATACTTAGAGAAAAAGATTCAGAATATTAGACATGCAAATGGAGAGCTGACAGGTAGAATACAAAACATGGAACATAAAAATGACCAACAATTTTTTTTTTATGTCTAATGCTTCAAAAATCAAAACAGAAACAATGCAATGCATTAACATGTTGACAGGAACAGCTGATTCCTGGTTGAACAGAGCTGCTAATAAAGTTAAAACCTGGAAAATCAGATGCAAAGACTAGCAGAATCTGTTCCATGTCTTAGGATTAATTGAAAGCTAGCAGATAGAAATTTGTGTTTGGAAGGCAGTTTACATTTCATTCAGATTTTATCTAAGAATGAAAATATTAAAAAATATAGGACTCTTTAGTAGTTGGAGAATGCAAGGGACTTACTGATTCAATGAAGTCTCTAGAAAGTTATGTGATTCATTATCATACACTCAAAGACAAAATGCTGAATAGATTTCAGGCCTTAGAAGACTGCTGAGCCCTGACAAATCAGGGTAAGACAGCCTATTTACCTCCCTGCCTTTGTTGTGTTCTGTCAAGTACTCTAGGCCTTAGCCAAAACTGGCTGTACCAACCTTGCTGTGAGACCTTTGGTGACTGTCCAGGTAGCATGCTGTTTCTGTCCTTGATGCACCATTTGGAAGTTGCCCATCCACACTTCCTGCCTCCCCTAGTATTGTTATTTTCCTTCTCAGGTCTTTGATGAGGTTGAAGATTAAATTATTACAACTATTATTCTCTCTTCCTAGTTAGATGTAACAGGTTCTAGACTTATTCCTTCCAGCTTAGGACAACTCTATTGTAAACAGTGTTTTGACTTCACCCTAGGACTAGTTAGGTCTTAAGATTGTATATTCTCAATTTTCCTTTTGTTAGAGCACAATTTCTTTTTATTTAATTTATTATTTTACATGTTGATCTCAGTTCCCTTTTCTTCCCTCTCTCCCTCCTTCCCTCCCTCCCTCCCTTTTACCCCCCTCTGCTCTCTCACATGCACCCTAACAACCCTCCCCTCCTATCCCCCCACCCCAATTCCATATGTAGAGCAATGGCATCCAGTTTGGGTCATGTGGATCTGACAGGTTATTTGAAATATGAACTAGGGCTTCTCACCTGTATCTAGGTTAAGGCAGTTATTCCTCCATGGGGGATGTGTTCGCAAGGTCCTTTTGTGCACCAGGGATATATCCTGGCTCCACTGCCTGAGGTCCCTTAGACTGCTCAGTCCATCTGGCAGAGACCCATATTCAGGTGGTACTGAGTCAGTCCTATGCTGGCTTCCCAGTTCTCAGTCAGTTATTAGAGCACAATTGTTATTCACTGTTTTTTATATAGGTTTTGTATCAAGCCTAAATCTTTTCTTAGACTAAAAGGGGAACTGTAGTGAGATATTCACTTTGTTCACATGCACATTTTGTGGAGACAGAGCAGGAGATTACCTGGGGGAACTAAGTCTGAGGAGGGGGCTCAGAGAGCTCTATTGCTTGCAACGTGGGGACAGGAGTACATCTGGAGGTATCCTTGGGACCAGGAAGGAACCTGCTCATATTCCTTTTTCTATGTTGTACGATATTTCTCCAGAATAAACATCTATTCAGCCTATTTGTTTCTCCTGATCATTATTAAACATCAATAAAGGAGAGCTGGTGTACACTCATGAGCAGAAACAGGAACCAAGAGTTAAGAGTGCAGAGGGCGCAGAGAATTTCAGGAGAAGGCACCACACTGAGAAGGTACACTCAGGATTTAAATAAATAAATAAGATATTCACTTCAGCCACACACCTCTGAGTAAGAGTCACTGATAAGAGGAAAAATGGAAAATAGAAAAGGAGAGTATTGTCTATGATAACGATGTTTGAGAAAATCAGAGAAAGACACTAAAGGTAATGTAAAAAGATATAGAGGTTCAAAGAAAAGTAGTAGAAAGTTCATAGGAAGATGTAAACTGTTGTGTGCTCTGATATCTACAAATATAAATTTAAGATTAGTAATATGTGTTAAAAATTTTGACCATGCCAGGTTAATTGTTTAAACGTTCCTTTTATTTCTCTAAAGAAAACTATATGTACTTGTTAAAAAGTTCTAGAGTTTGCCTCCAATATAGCAAGACCAGCCATTTGGACAAAATACTGTTCTTCTCTGTACTGTTTGACTTTATGCTTTATGAACTGGACATGCAGGACCCACAGGAAAGTGACTCTGATACAAGATGGACATTGCTACAGAGTTCCTTCTTCATGAAAGAGTCTGCTAGACATTCTGCAGGATGTGGAGAAAAGTGACTGACAAACTGCCAACACAGGTGGGACATTTTTAAATGTTTTGCTTTGCTGAGAAGTCTGCCAGACACACTATGATCTATAGACTGGAGATGGAACATCACAGAAGAATGTTGGAATTGTCCCGGTGAGTTGTCTCTTTCAATTCTAGAGTTTATATATTATCCTTCTATGTTCTTTGATGGACTTGAAGACTGATAGTTAAGGTTATAGTTTTCCTTAGTTAGAATTAAAGTTACATATAGGACTTTAGACTCATAAAGATAGGATAGATAAAAGAATATTTTCTTTAAATATTACTAAATGTTAAAGGACTGAAAAAGTTCTATCTGTGATTCCTGTTATAAACCTAAGTTTTATTACAAGAATAAAGCGAACACAAAAAGGGTTTAAATGTTTTTGGGGTCTAATGCTAACAGCCCTCAGGTCAAAATTCATCTCTGAGCTCTGGTCATCTGATTAAGATGATGAGAAAATCAGATGTCCTTTTAATGTAGATGATATTAATACTGTTTTTTGTCTAACGGTGTTAAAAATTGACACTAATTAAAAGGTTACAATTATTCACACTATAAGTTAACATAAATTTAACAGTCACCCAGGTCATAATATGTTTGAAGACATAAAGGGCACTTTATTTTTGATATCACAAAAAGACATTATCAGATGTGTAATTTTTTATGAAAACATATTTAAATGTTTAAATTTATAAGGTTTCAGGATATTTATGCTTTTAATATATTGTTAATGTTTGTGCTTATATCAAAGGGCTAAAATATAAGATCACAGCTGTAAGCTCTATATACTAACCAAAAGTTGAGATGCTCATTTTTTATGATACAGAAGGCAATGCATCCTTGTTTTTTGCTAAATTTGGTAAGCATAAAATATTTAGATAAATTGAGTCACATAGATGTTTCATGTTTCCCTAAAAGGAGTTCCAAATTAAAATCAGTATTTTTAAAGCTAAACCTGACAATACAAAGTTCTAGTTTTTTAAAAGCTGTTTAATCTATTATAAAATGTTAAGAAACACAAGTTACTAGCCATTCTTATAAATTAACTGTTGATTATAATCAAACTAAATGTTAATGAATAATAACAGGGATAAACCTCACTCTGTTGCCTATACATGTTCTAAATGATTAAGGTTAAAACAAGTACCTGAAACAAAGTTGTCTGTTCAGATACACGTAGAATGGCTTCTAATACTATAGAGATCTGTATAGAATAAGGCATTTAAATGTTAACTAAACAGCTGTAATAATATCAGACAAAGAATCACAGATCCTAAAAATGACCCCAGGCCTCTAAAGAAGATTATGAGGCAGCATGGATTGTTATGACACTGACCAGGGAGCAAGATGCTCAAATACAATGTCTACTGCCAGGCAGGACCCAGCTTAGTCTTTGTAGATGGAAAAATATTTTTTGCACCACCTTTGCCTAGACAAAAGTAGGTCAGTCTTTTCCATGTCTCTCTTCCACAGAGAAAAGGCAAACAAACAAAAAGCCTCTAATATTATGCATTTGGTGAAGAACTCCTCCCTCAATCCCATACACAATTGGTTATGGCTAGGAATATAAGGAATGGTCCTTGTTAGTTTTTTTTAGTAGATTGAACAGTTAATTAACTATATCCTTCTCACATCTGATAGTTTTGATGGCTGGGCTGACCATAACTTTGCCAGCTTGGCAGTATTAGGCAGCATTAATATGGCTCCTAAATAAGGATCTAAAACCATAAAAGTCATTATTGAACATTTGTTTATTAATTATGCATACAGTATTCTGCCTTCATATGTCTGCAGGCGAGAAGAGGTAGTCAGATCTCATTACTGATGTTTGTGAGCCACAATGTAGTTGCTGGGGATTGAACTCAGGACTTCTAGAAGAGCAGCCAGTACTCTTAACCAATGAACCATCTCTCTAGCCCAAGACATATACATCATAAAATATAAAAAATTTATTTACGATATAAAAATTCAGAGCTTAACTTTTAATCAAGTTCTGATAAGCTAATCTAGCAGGGATTCCCAGCTGTTTAGTCACAAACTCAATGTTTTATGATTTATGTTGGGTGTTATCAAAGTGTAAATATGAAGGATATTTCATCAGGCCTAAGGCACCACTGACCAATCTATACATGGATCTCTCTTGACAGAAGAAAAATGTACAAGTTTGTAACCCAAATCTGTAGTTTTTGCTAGGACTGAAAGGCATAAGTACATTCCTGCTGTTTTACAGATACCCGATATCAACTTTTTCTACAATATAGATTTCAGTACAGAGTGGTGATGATAATATATCTCAAACTTATGTTCCCAATTTAACCATGTCTCTGCAGATTTGTGCTTCTGGCAGATGAGCATCAGTTACTGACTACATTCTGCTCCTAAATACTGCTCTGGACTTACTGTGAACCAGTACAGCCAATGTGAATCTTCAACAGGGTCTATACACTAATGCCTCTGATAAATGTGCAATTTGCTAATTTGCTGAATCCACCCTCCTTTTTCTCCTTTTTTTTTTTTTTTTTTTGGTTTGGTTTTATATAGCATTTTAGCCATTTCACGCCCAAGAAAACACTGCAAAGGTAAGCAGGAAGTAGTACAGGAAAGAATACATTACACCTTTTCCCTGGTTGAGATGCTATATCAAAAGTAAACCAAAGTAAAGTCCTATACATAGGGGGCAATGTGAGTAACCTGTACCAGAAGTCTTTTACCTATTGGAGGCCCAAAAATTGGGCATCTAAGGTTTGTGTGAAAGAGGCAATGTGATGGAAAAATTAATAACTAAAAGTTATAAAATTAGGGCTTATTGGAAGAAGGAAAAATTAATGAGAACAAGAATTTCTGCCAATAGGTAAGTCCCTGACTCAGGAGAAGAAGTAAAAACAAAGAAAAAACCCCAAACTTTCAGGTGTGCTTATCAATCTTGCCTAAACAAATGATGGATTCTATTAACTTAGATCCATGAAGACCTTGTAAATAAATTTGTACTCTATGAACTGTCTGTATCTTGCAAACCTTGTGAACTGATAATAGTGATCTCAAGCTTCACTTTCTGTTTACCCTGTTATAAACCCCTCAGAATTTTAAGCCACTACCTTACTTTTCTGACAGAGTGAGGTCCCAGCTGGTTTGATTTTTACCAGTAAAAACCTTTTGCTTTTGCAGCCAGGAGTCACTTCCTTGGAAGTTGAGGAAACCAGTAGGCATAATAGTAACAAGCTGCTCAAGGAGGCTTTATAGGCTATAGAACTCCAGGTGACAACTATTTGAAAATCAAAACACTGTTGTGCCAGAGACATGCCTGTACTACTTCCTGCTTACTTTTGCAGTGTTTTCTGAGTTGCAAGTAGGCTAAAATGCTAGACAATACCAACAAAAGGAAGTGGGATTCAGGAAATGGACCATTTATCAGAGGCATCAGTTTGTAGACCCTGTTGAAGATTCTCCTTGGCTGGGCTGGTTCAGAGTAAGTAGGGAGAGCACTATAGAGGAGCAGGCTGTAGTCAGCAACTGATACTCATCTGCCAGAAGCACAAATCGTCTGAGACATGTTTAAACTGGGAACAATGGTTAAAATGTATATATTTAATTGGAACTCTTAGTTCCTTACCTTTGGTGATCAAGAAAGACAGCAAGACCAGGGATAAAATTCCATCCTCAGGAAAGCTGTATTTATCTGCAGTCCTTTTGACCTGTAAGAAGTGGATAAAAGCTTTATGACATTTGATCCTCTGAAGCCTATATGAACTGTGTTATATAAAAGGACATAAAAGTTTTAGATATATTATCATCACCAATCTTTGCTGAAATCCAAATTGTAGAAAAAGTAGATTTTGGGTATCTATAAAACAACAGGAATGAACTTATGCCTTTGAGTCCTAGCAAAATTTACAGTTTTGGGTTAGAAGCTTTTTCTTCTGTCAAGAGTGATCCATGTATAGATTGGTCAGTGGTGCCTTAGGCCTAATGAAACATCCTTCATATTTACACTTCGATGACACCCAATATAAATCATACAACTTTGAGTTTGTGACTAAACAGCTGGGAGTCCCTGCTAGATTAGCTTATTAGAACTTGATTAAAAGTTAAGCTCTGAATTTTTATATTGTAAATTAATTTTTTTATATCTTTAAGTAGTATATGTCTTGGGCTAGAGAGATGTGGCAGAGGTTAAGAGTAAGAGTACTGGCTGATCTTCTAGAAGTCCTGAGTTAAATCCCCAGCAACTAAATTGTGGCTCACAGACATTTATAATGTGATGTGGTATCCTCTTTGGGTGTGCAGACTTGTATGCAGGCAGAACACTGTATGCATAATTAATAAATAAATGTTCAAAAAAGACTTATATATCTTTATATGTTTAAATCTTTATTTAGGAGCCATATTCAGGCTGCCTTTACTGCCAAGCTCACAAAGTTTTGTTAGCCAAGCCATCAATAGAATTAGAGATCTGAGAAGAAAAAAATTATATGCTACTTTTGAATCTATTAAAAAAATCACAGGGACCGTTCCTTATATTCTTAGCCATAACCAATTTTCTATGGCATTGAGGGGAGAAATTTTTCACCAATGTGAGAGGTGGTTTTATTTTTTTTTATTTTTATTTTTTCGTGTGGAACCTGGAATTGGAAAAGTCTGAACTTATTTTGTCTAGACAAAGGTGCACACAATATTCTAGTACCCTGCAGCCTCTACACTACCCAGTCCAAGCTGGGTCCTTTCATGCTGCAGGCATTGTGTTTCAGCATCTTGCTCCCTGGTCAGTGTCATCACAATCCATGCTGCCCCACAGTGTTCTTTAGAGACCTTTGGTCATTGTTAGGTTCTGTGATTCTTTGTCTGAAATTATTACAGCTTTTTAGTTAATATTTACATGCCTTAGGACTTTTCCATCATGCCCTGAGAGATGCAGAATAAAATAGAGATCTTCCTATTAAACAGGGATGAGGGAATGCAATTGTCTGAGGTCAGGGCCTTTGTGTAGGTGTTTTTTCATATCCTGAGAACACAGCTCTTACTCCTGCTGACTTTCTAGTGTTCTCCCATTTCCTTCCATTTCCTCTTGAAAGCAGTAAAGAGGTAGCAATTCTTTATAAGAAGTTTACATAGAATAAGACATAAGTTAAGCAAGACCTCTCTGACCCAGGTTTTATCTTCTCTTTGTTCTGTCTTTCCTACCTTCCTCATCTTCTGGCACATCTGTGTCAGAACCTGTCATTAAAGTGTGACCTGCTGTTGCATGTCACTGGTGTACTATGAAATCATTATGGTACTTTTCTGTTGAAGTCTTTCATGGCCTTACTGGTCCGACTTGCAGTTTCCTGACCCTATTTAAATTCTTCAAATTGTCTGCTGGCATCTCACCCTGGAAGAACTTAAAAGTGGCAGCAATTGTGGAATGCAAAATATGTTTTAGGACCCAGACAGTCATGATGAATGCCTTTAATCCCAGACCTCAGAGGGCACATGCAGGCCAATTTCTGTGAGTTTGAGACTAGTGTGCTCTATAGAGCTAGCCCCACTACAACTAAGGCTATAGCACAGAAACCTGAGAAACTCTGTCCCAGAAAATTATCTGTTGTAGGCCTTCTCCTCTTTGAATATTAGTGAGAGATGGTTGCATGCTATCATTACAGATGTTGTTTGTTTGTTTGTTTGTTTGTTTTCTTTCTTTTAACCTCTTTAGTCTATGCAGCCATTTCTTACTGGAAAGGCAAAGTCTAGAACAGCTTTTCTCCCAGCATTTTAGAATTAATTTTCTGAGACATGATTTCTCATTGACAATGGTTGCTTTGATCCATCCCAGTATGTTGCTTTCCAGGACACTGTATTCTTTCATCTTAAACACACCTCATTAAATTAAGAGACTTTATACCCTCAGAAGGTAGAAGGTTTTTTTTTTTTTTTTTTTTTTTTTGACCAAGCATCTTAAACACCTAATTTGAGGATACCAATTACTTTTAAGGTGATATTTAATAAATGGAACACATTAATTTGTAACACTGCACATTGATTAAAAATATAATCCACCTTTACATCACAAATGATTTCAATGGCAATGAGAAAAAGTATGGCCCCAGGGTTTTAAAATTGTCCATATGAGTTATGAAGTTGACTGTCCATTGCACTTACAGCAAAAAGATTTGCATGTGGAACATGGATGCTACCTTCAGACCAGAATAGAAATAATAGTTTATTGCATGCACTGCAAGGAGAAACAGGGTGGATGTCAGTTATTGTATTAATCATAAAAAATGGCCATGATTGCTGCATTGTGATGATTTGAATGTGATTGCACCTATAATCTCATAGGGAATGGCAGTAGTATAAGGAGGAGCTTTGGTGCAGTGACTTTGGCATTTTAAGAAGAAGAGTATCACTGGTCATGGGTTTTGGGGTTTCCTAGGCTTTGGATATGGGCAAGTATATAAGATGCCCTACTGAGGCCTGCATATCAAGATGTAGCCAGCACCATATTCTTCTTGAAATCATGCTCCCTGCTATGATGAAAATGGACTCAATTTCTGAAACTGTGAGCCAATCCAATTAACTTTTTTTTTAAATAAAATGTGTGGGGGATTTCTTTCTTGCAAGTAGAGTGATGATTCATCCCTGATTGTCAATGGCGAGTCTAGGGTTGGAATCCCTGACTCGGAGAGTTTTACCAAGGAGGCAGAGACAGGTTGATCTCTGTGAGTTAGGGACCAGGCTGTTCTACAAGAGCTAGTTGCAAGACAATCTTAAAAGTCACAGAAAAACCCTGTCATGAAAAACAACAACAGAACGTGTTGTGGTGGTCTTAGAACTTATACACAGGAATAAAAATCCTAACTTATATAGATTCAGTGGTTTTCTTCTTTAAATACTCAGGGTGTATTGAATCATGTCATGTGAATGAAGACAGACCAGATTTGTAGAATAAAATTTGGATATATTGAGCTGGGTGTAGCCAATGGTGTGATGTCATTGAGCTTTGCATTGATCACAGCTACTCTTGCCTTTGCTACCTCATGCTGGGAAGAAACTCCTACAATTCCTTTAGGAAAAAGCTTTGAATGTTCATTTAGAAGGAAATATAAAGTTTACTTATTGACTGTTTTCCAATTCCCCAGGCAAATGACCACAGGAATATGAAAGAATTGAGTTCATTTAACAACTTTGAAGCTGGTGTAGGCACAGTGCAGAAAGAGGTGGGGGAAAGAAGGAACATGTGCAATTTCTTGCTTTCCTTTGGTGGAAATATCAGTGTGGAGCCTATAATCAATTGTAGATGGTTTACACAATGTCTGACTGGCCATTTCTTGGAGTCCATAGACAAGGACAATCAATAATCTTGATAAAGTACTGATGTGATAATGAAACCGAATTGCTGACTTTCATATAGAAGATACAATGAAATCCACAGCCCAATAGCATGGTCAGTGTGTAAGCTTCAGAGCCTAGCTGTCATTTATGCAGGGACAGGAATGGAACATGTGCCCTGTGCTGACCTGGGCAATGGCCCTTTTCCTCTTATCCTCCCTGAGTGTAGGTTCCCTTGGGTGAGTGAAATCTCTATGTCCACACTGGGCTGTGGTGGCGCACAACTTTTATTCAAGCATTTGAGAGGGAGAGGCAAGAAACTATGTGATTTTGAGGCCAGTATGATTTTCAAAGAGAGTTATAGTGTGGGTCCCAAACATAAAGTGACACACCCAAACCTAAAGAGACACCCTGCTTTGAAAACCAAAGGAAAAAAAAAACAAAACAAAACAAACAAACCAAAGGGAAACAAATAGTGTTGTTCAATATGAATGACAAGGATTCTTTTGGTATATATTGGGAACATCCAAGGGAAAAACTGAAAGTTTGTTTATGGAATTCATGAATATTGCATTCTTCATTCAGATTTGTCTTTATGTGTCACACACAGTTTATAAACCAGTGGAAATATGTCATTGGAATCATCTTTCTTCAATACATGCTCACAGCTCTTTTACCTTTCCACACTCACTAGCTACCATAGCATGTTTCAGGAAAGTTGAGTTCCTGGGAAAAAGGAATTTCTTATTTGCAGTTTCCTCAAGTGTGCATGGTGTTTAGTGGGTGGACAGGCATTGTACATGTGTTCAGAAGCAGAAATTAAATCATTCTTCTGTATTAATATTTGTGTGGGCATCATGGGGCTGGTTTTGCCTTAAACCACAAGGAGCCTTGCAGAAGCATAGAAAGATATTACCCCCATTTTTAGAGAGAGATCTAAACCATGAGGCATCTCCATTTGGAAAAATGTCAGTACGTGGAGGAACAGAAGCAAAAGAGAGTGCGCATTCTTCTGAATTAATTTTGTGGGAGTTATGAATTCTTTTTATTTAAGATCTAAACAACTGGCATGATGTGTAGCTGGTTAACATTGTTCGATATCTTGGTTTTCCTGGCTGAGTTTCCTCTGGTGTTTTGATAAAAAGTTGATTATATTTTCCAGCTTTTGTTCTTGTCATTGTCTCTGCATCTCCCCTTTATCCTTTCCCAAATATTGTACACCTTCTTGAGCACCATACATTTGTTGTAAATATTAAAGTCTCAGTATGTCAAAGTATGACCTGAACGTTTCTGGGATTTCCTCTGTGTCCATTGTTATGTCCCCATTTTCATTTCTGATTTTATGAATTTGCATGTTCTCTCTCTGCTTTTTCATTAGTTTGGCTAAAGTTTTGTCTAGGTTGTTGATTTTCTTGTAAAACCAACCCTTTGTAATATTGATTTTTTGCATTGTTTCCCTGGTTTTTGTTTTATTGATTTCAGGCCTCAAATTTATTATTTTCTGGTGTCTACTCTTCCTGTGTGAGTTTGCTTCTTTTTGTCCTAATGCTTTCATTTGGGGGGGGGGCGGTTAATTCTCTATTGAAACTATCCTCTGTTTTTTTTTTTTTTTTTTTTCTATGGGCACAGAGTGCAATGAACTTCTCTGGTACCACTGCTTTCAAGGTGTCCCTTTAGTTTGGGTATGTTGTGTCCTCATTCTTGTTGAATTTTAGGATGTCCTTAATTTCTATATTTCTTCTTTGACACAGGTATGGTGCAATTGAACATTTTTAAATTTCCATGAGTTTGTAGGGTTTCTGCGATTTGTGTTGTTGTTGTAATCCAATTTTTAAAGCATGCTGGTCATATAAGATACAGGGGACTACTCCAATTCTCTTGTAATTCCCTTGTATCTGTTGAGGTTTGTTATGCCACCTACTATTTGGTCAATTTTAGAGAAGGTTTCAAGTGGAGTAGGGAAGAACTTATATTCTTTTGTGTTTGGATGAAATGTTCTATAGATGTCTGTTAAACCCAATTGAGACGAAACTTCTGTTAATTCTTTTGTTACTTTGTTAAGTTTGTGACTGGTGGTCCTGTCTAGTGGTGACAGTGGTGTGTCGAAGTCTCCCAATATAAATGTGTGAGGTTTTATGTGAGGTTTGAGTTTTAGTAGAGTTTCTTTTATGAATGTGGTTGCCTTTGTATTGAAATCATAGTTGTTCAGAATTGAAACATTGTGTTGATGGATTTCTCCTGTGGTGGACATGGAATGACTGTTTTAATCTATTTTGATTAATTTTGATTGGACGTTTAACTTGTTAGAATTTAGGATAGCTGCACCTGTTTGCTTCTTGGGTCCATTTGATTGGAAGATCTTTTCTTAGCCTGAGGTAATATCTATCTTTGAAGCTTAGATGTATTTCTTGTATGTAGCAGTGAGATGGAGTCTGGCTTCATATCCACTTTGTTAGCGTGTGTCTTTTTACAAGCAAGTTAAGACCACTAATGTTGAAGGAGAGTAAGGACCATGGATCGTTAATGCTTGCTTGTTTTAGATTTGTTGCTGGCAGTGGTATTGTGAATTTATCAGTCCTGCTTTACCCTTGATTTGTGGTGCAGTGGATGATCTTTTGCCTACATCTTTGTGAGAATAGTTAACTTTCTTGGGTTGGAGTTTTCCTTCCAAATCGTTCTGTATGACTGGATATGTAGATACGTATTGTGACAATCTGGCTTTGTCATTAAACATTTTGTTCTCTCCGTCTATAGTGATTGACAGTTTTGTTGGGTATAGTAGCCTGGGCTGATATCCGTGGACAACTACTACAAAGTACTTGTAGAACATCTATCAAGGACCTTCTCATCTTGATGCTTTCCATGGAGTAGTCAGGTGTAATTTTCATAGGTCTTCCTTTATATGTTACCTGGAATATTTCCTTCACTGCTCTTAATGTAATTTCTTTATTTGTATGGTTAGATGTTTTGATTATTATATGTTGAGTTTTTTTTTTTTTTTTTTTTTTTTTGGTTTGGTTTGGTGTGCTCATTGTACTTTCATGGGCATGCACTTCTTCAGATTGTGAAAGTTTTCCATAATGATTTTGTTGAAAATGTTTTTGGCACCTTTGAGCTGGGCTTCCTCACCTTCCTCTAAGCCTATTATTCTTAAGATTAGCCTTTTCATGGTGTCCCAGGTGTTTTGTGTTCAGGATTTGTTGGATTTATAATTTTCTTTGGTCGATGAATTTACTTATTCTACTTTATCTTCTGTGCCTGAGATTCCCTCTTCCACCTCTTGAATTCTGTTGGTTATGCTTGCATCTGTAGTTCCTGATCATTTGCCCAGTTTTTCTATTTCCAGCATTCCTTTGGTTTACATTTTATTTATTGTCTCCCTTTCCGTTTTCAAGTCTTGAAGCATTTCCTTCACCTGCTTGTTTTTTCTGGCTTTCTGTATTTTCTTCAAGAAATTTGTTCATTCTTTCCATTTTTTGTTTGTTTTTTCTTCCATTTCTTTAAGGTATTTTCTCCCATCTTCTTTGAGGGCCTCTATCATTTCTTATGGCAATAATTTTTAATTTGTTCTTTTCTACTTCATCTGCTTTGCTGTTTACTGGTCTATTTAGTGTAGATTCCACAGATTCTGGTGCTGTTATTCTTGTCGTTCTTTTGTTAGGTGTTTTATTGTATTTCCATCTTCCCATAGATACTTCCCCGGTGTGTTTTGGTGGGTCAGAAGTTTGATGTATGTAGCTCTGGGTGGTCCAATCTCTCTAGGAGTTCTCTCCACAGGCAGGGCCCTGCAATGGGACTATAAGTTCAGATTCCAGCTGAAGACTGGCAATGCAAGTCAAAGATTTTGAAGGCTGTGACCCAGGATGTTCCTTAAGCTGATAGGCAGATCTAGCCTGGGCCTGGCACTCTCCAGCTGAGGCCTCTTTGGCAGAGACCCTACAATGGTGGTCAGGGATCCATCCTGCAAGAACTCAGAGTGGTTCCATGGAGACAGGGTCCGAAAATACATTTGAGGACTCTAGCCAAGGCCTGGCAATGGATGACAAATACTGGGCTGATACTCAGGATGTTTCTGCACTGACAGGCAGATCTAGCTGGGACCTGTCCCTCTCCAGCTAAGGTCTTTTTAGCAGAGGCACTACAATGGGGGCCCTTTCACTCATTACTTTAACAATTTAAAAAGCCTCATTGAGATTATTGATTTTTCTAAATCCAATCCTACATATTTGCTTCATATTACATAAAGCAACTCATATTGGAGGAAACTGTTAAGACTTTAAACACCTAAGAACCTGGGTTACAGGAATGAATACTCACAATATTGTTTATTCACAGGTGAAAATATGTTTGGTTAATGATTTGATTTAATTTTAATCATGTAATACCAGTGCATGGATTTGTGTTTGCTCACACTTGTTCCCAAGAATGTTAGCCTCTTGAGTTATTCTTGTAGCAAAAACTACAGAATTTTATCAAAATCCTGACATGGGTCCTGGCAATGAACATTCCATATTTTTTCTCGTCCATATCTCTAACCCTGTCTCTATGCTTTCTCTATTTTCTTGATATGAAGTGATAGGGAAGAGCTCATGAAAGAGGTAATCAAAGTCATGCAAACAATTTTGTGAAGATGTTAGCCATCATACTTTTCTTTAATTTCAATAATCAAAATGGTTTTTTTGTTTAGCATGGTTCTTACTAAGTTCACTACACCCAAGATAAATGACAAACTGGTCAGTCCTTCTGATGTAATCTGCAACCCAAGAGAGAAAGACAGAGAGATGGGGGAGAGAGAGACAAAGAGACAGAGAAAGAAAGACAGCATGAGGAGAGAGAGGGAGAGGAAAGAGAGATAATGAGAGCAAGAGAGATGTCAACCCAAGCTTCTCCACCTTCAGGTTTCATACTCTGTACCAAGGGAACAGCATATAAAATTGGGGAAGATACCTCCCCTATGACTGGTGGCTGTGCTTGAAGCTCGGATTGGCTACCAAAGCCTGAGTTACAGGACTAAATGAACAGAAAAGACACAGAACTTGAGGGCAGGTTTGGATCAGGACTACCAAATATTCTAAACTCTTTGAATAGATATAGAAGCCATTAGGGTTTCCAAGCAACAACCCAGCCTCCCTGGGTATGCAGACATTAGTTTAAGTATGGCTTCTTATTCTTGCCAGGGATGATATGGAGAGGAAGGATTCAGGAGTTTGTGGGATTGCTTTTAGCAGGAGGTGTGGTTTACATGGTTTCCCTTAGCTGCCATCCTGTAGATCGTCGGCACCTATTCCTTGAGAGATGGACAAAGTAGGTTGTGCAAAGCTTCAGCCTTAACATTGAGCTGCAGTTCTGAGAGAGGGTCTTCGAGTCCTGGCAGTATTTGGTAGCACTGTTCCAAGCCCTACCTTCAGGGTGTCACGGGGGGTGGGCACTCCTTTGGATTCACCTCAGTTCAGACTTCACCCTTGAAAGGCCTGCCATTGTTTCCTCATAGTAGTGGAAAGGGACAAGGTCTCCTGACAAAATTGGGAGCATTGGTTGAGGGGAGGGAGAGTTAGGAGAAGAAAATGGGAGAGGAGAACAAGAGGCATCAAGAAGACTGAGTTTTGGAAACAATAGAGGAGAGCAACAAAAGAGATACCATATTAGATGGAGATATAATAGGTGGTAAGAGAAATCTGACACTAGGAAAATGTCCAGAGATCTACAAGGATGACCCCAAATAAGAATATAAGCAATAGTACAGAGGCTACCTTAAATGCCCTTCCCTATAATGAGATTGATATCTACCTTATAGGATATTCTAGAGCCTTCATCTAGTAGTTGACTGAAACAGAAGCAAAAATACTCAGCTAAGCACTAAGTGGAACTCCTGGAATCCAGTTGCAGAGAGGGAGAAGTTATGAGTACAGGGGTCAAGACCAGGTTGGAGATACCCTCAGACTCACCTAAGTAAAACAGTGTGGCGCTCATGACCCCCAGTCTGATAGTTGGGAAAACATAATATGACTGACCTAACACCCCTAAAAGTGCATCTCATTTAGAAGGCCTAGGAAGTGTAAGGGACCTCTGGCAGTGGAATCAGGATGGACCCCTGATGTATGAAAGACTTCAGGAGCCCATTCCCTATGGACAGATACTCACTCAGTCTAGACACAAGGGGTTGGGCCTTGTCCCTGCCCCAAATGACTTTTGGATTAGTGCATATATGAGAGGGAGAGGGAAAAGGTATGGATATGTAAAATAACTTTGATTCTATTTTAACAGAATTCATTAAAAGTAAGAATAGGAAATAAGGTGGGGTGAATAACTTAGCTAACATTTGCTGGTGCCATGGCCCTAAAGACCAAGAGCTTTGGGAAGGATTATGGACACTGTCCTCAAGCAGTCACAGACTAACTTTGACTGTGGTATGAAAACCATACCCCAGGGACAACTTTCATCTTGGGTGACTGTGAAATCCTATAATTCCTACCTCCACTCTCTAAGAACCATTACTAAAGGCATCTGCGACTATGACTGGCTTCACGGCTTCAAGTTTACTTAGTGAGACATTAGAATGATGTGATGAATAACATGAAGAGTTACACTTAACTGTGTAAAAAACCTCATTTCTGTGAACCTGGCTGTCACCATTAGCAGTAATATATAGAACCCTTCCAAGGTATTTGGTGAGATTTAACAGACTAAATGATAAGGAAAAATAGTATTTCCCATATTTGAAAGACAACTGACTTTGAGGAAGAAACCCTGCACTTAATGGATACCATCTTCTGTTACTGAACTTAGGACCAGAGCTTGTTGTCTGGCTACACTAACAACCAGGCTCAGTCATTCATCATAAGTGAGCCAAGCTAATGAACTAACTTCTCTGTTGACAAGCCAAACTACAATGCCAACTCTCTGGATTCAAGTTGGACAGATATCACTCATGTCCTAGGACAGACTAATCTATAATGTGAATTTTATTTAAGACAGGATGTCACAGTAATACTATACTTCAAAAGAAGAGAAAAAAATACAAAAGTAAAGTTAATGAAAATTTAAAGCATATTTATTCAGTTTGAGTACTTATGAAAAAAGAAAACAGTAAATAATCGATACCAAGGGTCTTAATAGACTTAGAATGCAAAACAAATAACAAAGTCAAATATGGAATTTTTTCCATCTCTAAAACACTCGCATATACTCGGTTCCTGTTTCTGCTATAAGGTGGTCGTATAAGAAGTCAATGTTTTTTTCATAGACACATTTTCATTTGAAAGAATCAATACTTTTTCTACAATGTGACTCCCTGGAAAATGAGAATTTTATGAGTCTACATTTGCCCTTGTGGTAGGCCAAAAGTGGACCCCACAAAGTTGACTTATGATCTCCATACAAATATCAAGGAGTTTGTAGGACTGTAATCAGAAACAGCAGCAACTCATTCCCATATCCATTTCTCAGTCCATGAGTGTGCACAAGTTGAAGACTAGCTATCATTGATGAAAGGAAGACAGAGACATAATATAATGTCAGGCAGGCAGATTCAGTCAATACTGAAAGCTCCATTTTATTCATATACCAAACTTAAGTAGTCAAACAAAGGTGCGGCAATGGAAGGGGACTTTTATTAATATGAATAAAGGGAAAACAGAAATTGTTTCCACTAATGCTAAAGGCCCTCCATAATTGCACATACAATGTGCCTTCAGGCACCCCATTGCTGCACTTATTCCTTCAGGGTGGTTAACCTGTCTACTCCCAAATCATTGCTATTTAGGTCGGAGACATTCATCATCAAATCACAGGTGACCTGTAGCAGGAAAGATAATATCTTAAGGATAATAGGAGTTATTGGAGCACTTTGAACTCATGACAAGTTGGATCGGATTCCCATTTAGGGGCTGAGAAACTTCAGACTGTCAGAATATATTCCAGGACTGCCAAAGTTATACAGATACCTTGTATGCAAACAGATGATGAGATCTACCTTTAACTGCTTGGTGGCAGTGCAAATGTTTAATTCCAGGACACAGGAGGCTGCCTGATTTTGCTTAGTTTGAGGCTAACCAAATCAAAAGAATGAGTTTAAGTCCTGCACACATAAACCCGGTTTTGAAAATAACAAACAAAACATAATCACATAAAGGAAAATCAGATCAACCTACTGGTGGTAGCCTACATGTATAAATGGTATTGAAGGAGGAAGCTTTCCCTCTTTGACTGCTTACCCTAGCTCTGAGTACAAAGTTTATTGTTTTACTACCATTAGAGCCTACTTTTTTGGAAATTTGGTGTATAATGACCAGCTGAGACATCCATCCTGATAAAGTAAAAAACTGATGTACTCTTAAGATTCCCATTGGTAGGTAACCTTTGTAGGACTAACTACATCACAGCTTATGAGACATCCTAATAAATCCACTTTCTACATATATGGAGAGATTCATCATACATTCTTTTTCATGCAGAGAACATTGATTTATGCAGTTAGATTTGTTTCATTTTGTTTTTTATCTGCTCACTTAAGATGTATTGGCTAACAATATTGCTCACAAATACTTTTTTTTTTTTTTTTTGTATCCCTAAATATCTGTGTGGTAGTTAATGAATATTTGGAGCTCCCTCCCAACTTTTTCAACTAGAATCACTCAATCCATTTAAGTAAGTATACTTAGCTAGCCACACTGGGTCTAGGAGGAAGAAAGGAAAATGCCTGTTTAGTACAGAATGATAACACGGGTCAGCTATAGGACAATTGCTATAGAAATGCACATCACTGCTGATGTAGAAAAAACTTTGGGTAGAAGGCAAACAGTAACCATTGCAATTTGTCTTTAAGCACTCTGCAACCACCTGGGAGGTGCTTTTATCACTCAGGCCTTACTAGCCAATCAGGCCCCTTTGTGACCTGCCTGTCAAAAGAAGTGCAGGGCCCTTCTGGTCTGTATTTGAAGAGAAACTGGAGCCACTCATTTTGTGTGCTGTGCTTTGAGGAAGGGCAAACTGGAAAACAACAGCATGGTGAGTGAGGGGCTGATGTCCTCATGGGTAGTGGGAGATGGTGAGGTGATGGATCTAGTGAGGTGGGTATTCCCTGGATCTGGCTGGGAAACTATAGCCAGACTACCTGTCCCCTGAGTTCTCATGCAGTCCTCCAAATAACTACTCTGTGGGCTGTATTTGCTTTGAGCAATGGGAGCAGGGAGGTGTGTATAGAAACCCTTTTTAAGTCAACTTCTATATACTTCAGGTGCACCCACTGAAATAATGGCAACAAACTTCCAGAGGCCTTTTAGATAAGTACCTTTTAGAAGTTCAGCAATTTGCATTTTAATTTTATGTGTAAGATCCATTTATTGTAAATTTTCTGCACATTGTAAAAGGCATCTCAAGTAAGGGTAGCACTTCACTATTGAGCAGTGATTTACAGGAGAAGAATTTGTAACACAAAGGATTTACAAATGCTTTGAAGATATTATGCCTCATAAAGTAGAATTTAACTGAGGTAGTACTGCCTCTAAAACACACAAAGATAAGTATATGCTGACCAGTCCTGTTTGAATTTTGAATGCTAGATACATATTTGTTCACCATGATTTTCCAGACCTTTGACTCCAAACCATTACAAAGGAGAAACTCCTGTTTTACAACAGCAGCTAGTCCCTTACCCTTATCATAGACCTGCCCCATAACAAGCTGCACAGAATGCTATTACAGGGTCACAAGCAACCTTAAAATTCATTATATCATATAGTTGCAGTTTTCTTCTCCAGAAAAACATAGTTCTAACAGAGTGGCAATAGGACACCAGATTTTAAAAAGTAAACCAATGATGTATGAGTTTCCTGATAAAGCAAAGCTTTCACTTAGGTACTCACGCAGGGATGAGAAACATTCTTAGAAGAGATAGTAACACCCTGGGGACTAGGCCTTGAAAGATTTTCTTAA
This sequence comes from Phodopus roborovskii, assembly GCF_943737965.1. Classification (NCBI taxonomy): domain Eukaryota; kingdom Metazoa; phylum Chordata; class Mammalia; order Rodentia; family Cricetidae; genus Phodopus; species Phodopus roborovskii. The sequence continues at coordinate 261,740 of NW_026126826.1, read as the reverse complement.
GGGCCTGGTGTATTGACAATACAACATAGAACCTTGTCAAAAACCAGGTATTTGCATGGGAGAGCTGGTAATTGTATGGAACAAAGCCTTTGTGGACAGTTTGCTTCATATCTGTAGATATAAACTATATAGAGATATGTTTCTAAGTTCCAAGGCCACTGTGGTCTTAGTCAGCAATGATCATGAGATACCCTGTATTCATGTAAAGTCCCTCACAGAACTGGTAATGGACAAATCCCCCCAGAGCTCAGGGGAAGTGGGGGAGGACAGCGAATGGAGAGAGAAGTAGGAGAAAACGAGGGGGAGGAAAGGAAAACATGTGTGACCAGGAAGATTGAGCCTGGTTAGGAATAGAAGACAGGAAAGAGAGAGATACAGAGACAGAGAGAGAGAACATAAAATAGGGAGCCAATATTGGTTTGAAGATAAAATTGAACACAAAGAAAAGTCTGGAGAACGACAAGACTGCTGCTAACTAACAGTTTGAGCTTCTATGGAAAGGCTATCATAAATGCCCTTCCTGGAGAATGAGATCAACAACTAACTTCTCCATGGAGCCCTCAACTAATGCCTGTTGGAAACAGATGCAAACACCAATACATAAACACTGAGCCGATGTAGAACTCAGATACAGAGGGAGAGGACAAGAACAGGCGGCAGAAACACATAGAGACAGCTTTCCTGAACAAGGAGGAGCTAACGGGCCACCAGACTGATAGCTGGGAAGACAGCATGTGACTGACTCAGGACCCCTGAATATGGGTCTCAGCCAGAAGTATTGAGAAGTCTAAGTGCCCTCAGACAGTGCAGCCAGGATGTATTCCTGAATTACAAAAGGACTTTGAAAACACATCCCCCATGGAGGGATAACTGCCTTAATCTAGAAACAGTAGAGAAGCCCTAGTCCCTATTTCACATGACCTGTCAGACCTACATGACCCCTACTGCATGACATTGCCCTACATATGGAATTGCGGTGGGGAGTTGGGAGGGTCGTTAGAGTGCTTGTGAGAGGGCAGAGAGAGTAAAATGGAGGGATGGAGTGAAGGTGGTTTGGAGGGAGGGAGGGGGAACTGGGATCAACATGTAAAATAATAAATTAAATTTAAAAAAATGCTTTTACACCAAAATTTATGTTCAAGTAAAAGTTACTGGGGAAAAGGATTTCTATTTTTGTTTCCACAGAAAATGAAAAGATGTGGATTCCTTCCAGACTAATGTGGTTTGATCAAGCCAGACCACCTGAAACAGAATACCAGGTGATCCTACATTCAAAACAGCTGGACAAAGCAGCCTGACAGACTACAGCCAGAGTTTCTGAATCTCCTTCGAATTCCCCATGACAGCTCCCCTTACTATCAGGAAGTAGTTTTGAAAGAACTATGCCCAAATTCCCAAATATTGTCTATAAATGTTTGTTTCCATCTATATGGACTTAGTTATATAAAATAAAAAAAAAAATGTGAAAGAAACAAACCAAGCTGAGAATGGGCATTCATAACTAAGAAAAAAAAAAAAAAAAAAAAAAAAAAAAAAAAAGACTAAAGTCAAGTATGATATCTAAGATGTTCACCAAATTATTTACAAGATGTAGGTTTCCCCTTCCATGATTTCTTCCCTATTACCTGATATCAAGATGATAAGACAGGATTTAAAATACGTACAGGTTTAGAAATGTGGCTGAACAAAATTATGCAAGTTCATTGCTAAGACCTACATCAGTTTTTTGAGAACATACTGTAATTCCTCCCACAGGAATACTCAAGGGTGTAACCTTCTTGTGAGAAACCATGAACAATCACAAACTCACACACTGATATCACATAATTAAAATTAAATCAAATCTCTAAACAGATTTCCATATTTGAATATTTTTCTCTAATGAGTACTCAATCCTGTAACCATTGTGTTCAGGGTCTTAAAGTCTTCAAAGTTTTCCTGCAACATTAATTATTTCATGTAAAAGAAAGTAATCATGAAGGATTGGGCATAGAGATAGCAATCCATATGAATGAGGTTTTTATGTAAATCAAGTCAAGTGTTACCATGAAACATGGTTCCCTTACCAGTGAATTTCCAGGACTTTTTTCCACATGAGTTTGCAAGTGAGAACAAAACAGAGACATTGTATTGCTTGAACTGATTGTTCACACGTGTCAGATATTTTTCTCTCCAAAAAACTATGTAAGTCAATGTGTGTTCAATGAAGATCATACCACATTCTTAGTAGGAAGATTCCTTCCCATAAGGGTTTTCTTAGGCTCACAAAGATTATAGGGATAAGCAAAGTGCACAGCATTACAACAATGGATACATGTATAGTGTTTTTATGCACTATGATTTATTTCTTTGATTATAAAGACTAATGATACATAGAGAGGCTTTACCACATGGGATACATTCAATATCTTTCAAGTATACATTCTTTTATGACTTAAGAGAGTGCTGGGATATGCAAAGGCTTTATCACAATCATGGCATCCATAAGTTTCTCTACAGTAAGTGTTCTTATATGACTTTTAAGCACATCATATGCTGTGAAAGCTTTACTACATTGACTAATTTCTTAGGGTATCTCTCCAGTATGTGTTCGTTTATGAAGTCCCAGATTGTTGTGTTGTGAAAAAGCTTTGCCACATTGATTACATCCATAAGGTTTCTCTCCAGTATGTGTTCTATGATGACACTGGAGATTACTGGCACATGAAAATGCTCTACCACATTGATTACATATATAGGGTTTCTCTCCAGTATGTGTTCTTATATTGCTTTAAGATGACCATTACTTGCAAATGCCCAACCACATTGATTACATCCATAGGGTTTCTCTCCAGTATGTGTTCTATGATGAGATTTGAGAGTAGTGTCATGTGAAAATGCCCTACCACATTGATTACATGCATAGGGTTTCTCTCCAGTATGTGTTCTATGATGAGATTGTAGCATACTAACTTGTGAAAATGCCCTATCACATTGGCTACATACATAGGGTTTCTCTCCAATATGTGATCTTTTATATAACTGTATTGTGAAAAACATTTGCCACATAGTTTATAGTCTTGTGTTTTCCCTCCAGTATATGTTCTAAGATGTCTTTTAAGCATAGTATGTCTTGCAAATGTCTTACCACATTGAATACAATCATAGGTGTTTTTTACCATGTGTGCTCTGTCACTGAGAAGAAGGAAATTGTGACATGCAAAGACTTCAACACACTCTAGATTTCTATATGGTTTCTTTCCAGTATGATTTTTTTCAAGCCATTGAAGATGCCTGTAACCCACAAAGTTTTTCACACATTCATTGTGTATATTCACAGGATTCGCTCCCTTATGGCTTCTTTGATTCCTGCAAAGATAATTAGCATGTGTAAAACTTTACCACATGCATGAAACTAAAGAAACTTTCTACATGTATAAAATAAAGTTTTAATTTGGCGTAATTGTAAACAAGAATCATATCTTGAGTTTTACATTCATGATGCTTCTCTAATGTGGTATTGTTTTGATTTCATTGAAGATACCTGTGGATTCAGAGTAAGAGCTTTATTTCATGGCCCTCAATTATTGCATATATTTACATATAATAGAAAAAATCGAAATGACACAGAGCTTTGCCATATTTATACCATTTATCAGTTTTTCCTTGATAGAAATCAGACTACATTGGCTAAATATACCAGTACAAATGGAAGCATTCACACATTCCAATGGTCATATGGATTTACTGCAGTGTAAATTGATGGTATTATTCAGATGACTTCGGAATATTGATAAATTTGAAAGTTGTTTCATACTCAACAAATATCCTCAAAGTGGGGACTTCTAAATATCTTTCATTTCTTCTCATTGTCATAAGAGAAGTACATTGCTTCTTTCCACATTCTAAATTCACATGGCTTGTATTTAGAATAAACTAAATACTTTTTTCCCTACATTTTCTAATACAGAATGTCTCTGTGTAAATCTAGCTATCCTGGAACTCACTTTGAAGACTGGGGTGATCACAAACTTAAGGGATCCACCTTGCTCTTGGTCATGAATGTTGGAATTAAAGGTATGGGCCACAACTACACGGCTCTACATATGATATTCTTATGAAACTAATAAAACAAATAGAAAGTTTCCACATAGCGTTCACACTTTCACTTTCTTTAAATCAACTTTAAGGTTTCAACGTAACAACCTTCTTGACACTCATAAACTGACCCTTTCAATATCTATAGCAAAGTCACAAATAGATAAATAATGCCTGCTTAACTACAGACTTTTTTCTTAGGAGGTCTTGGACATATACTTATCACCTATGCAACATGTAAACTGTTTAAAATATCTGAATAGAATGAAACTAAACAGACGGGCATATCTACAGAATAGATATCTGGGTGCTATAATTCAAAGGGTGATATCTGTTAAGACATAATTTCCTTCTCATTTTACACAAATGCCTTGCAAACACAGAAGAGCTACCTTTCACTGAGGTACAGGGTTTTGTGAGAAAATGACAATCATCACTTTAAGCTACACTTATTTTCACTGTTGCTCTTCTTAATCTTTTTAATATTTTAAGTGTGACTTTTCAATAAAATTTCCAGGATACATTAAAATATCTGCAGAGCCAAATTTGCATAAATTTGCACATGAAAATTTACCTTCTGTGTCTTCTAGAAGTTTGACAATGATCCTTCGTATTATGGTTATCCCAAATGTAGTCTGAAATAACAGAAAATATATGATGTACTCTTCCAAATTGTACAAAATTTAAGTAATAACTTCAATGACCCTTAGAACCATGCCTCACTCACCCAATTTTCCCTTTTCTTAATCAAATTACAGAATAGTATCAATAATCAAGAAACAGTTGGTCCCTTATTTTAAAACATGAAGGAAAATTCAGTCTTACCTGTAGCAGCAAGGTTCCTGTAAGTGTCCAGCATCACATTTTTCTAGAGACACTTCTGAGATGGATTTAGCAAAGCCCACTCTTCCTCAGTGAAGTGGATATCTGATTACAAAGATTCATGCAAATGGGAACCAGTTAGAATCCCAATAGGATTATGAAAACCATATATACATATATTGATACAGCATGGCTTCTACACCTACCATGCAGTGATCTAGAGGTGTACAATATTAGGGAAAGAACAATCAGGAGGAAGAGGAAAAAAATAAGAGGGGTAAATACCATCAACTTTTTGTCAAAAAAATAAGAGAGAAATCCATCAACGTAACCTGAGATCTTGTGTAATGTTACCCACCTCCCGATGACTCTATGTGTTCAGAACTTATACACACAGACTAACAAAATTAACTCAAAAAGGATTCCTAAACTGTTCTGCTTTTGACCCTGTAGTGACTGATATTTGTTTCAAAGAGAGACACCACATGGTTTAGATTTCTCTATGAAAATGTGGGTAATATTCTGCCATCGTTCAGAGAATTATATTTTAATTTAATGAGCAATGTTACAAATTAATGAGTTCTGCTTATTAAACATATCCGTATAAATAATTGGTATCCAAAAATAAAGTTTTTAAGAAGCTTGGTCCCGAAAATTCCACTGAGGGCATCCAATCATGTAGTTTAAGCAGGGATAATCAAGAGGACATAAGGACATTGCCACAGACTTAAGAAATAAGTAAAGAAATATGTCTGTATAGACAAATTGTGTTCATTTCTGGTAATGATCAAAAAGGAAAGAACCTACAACAGATGGTTATTTTTGTTGTTATTGTTTTTTTTTTGAGACAAGGTTTATTGGTGCAATAATAAATAGCCTTAGTTGTTTTAGGAGACAGATACTGCAAGTCGTGCCAGTAAGGCAATGTATGCTTTCAACAGAAAAGATAGCACCATAATATTTAATAGTACAGGAGTAACTTCAAACAGCAGATCTGGAGGGAGAAGTGATAGAAGATGAGAAAAGTAGGGATGGCAGAACAAAGAAACGATTAAAGCTGGTGCAGGGAGTTATTGGTTAATCCATGTGTTATTCTAAGTAAGCTTCTCATGAGGAATAGCTTCTTGTATACTACATCTATGGGAAAATGGAAGGAAATGATAGACTTCTAAAAAGTCAGCAGGATTTACCATTCGATAGGACAACCTCAGAAGGCTACTCAAGCAGTGGAGTACAGGGGGGAAAACAGGCAATCCCATTAATATTACTGACTAAGGCCACAGTGTTCATGGGCCTAATAAGCATAGCTCCATGTGGTTTCAATAGAGCACACCAAGGATTTTTCAAACCTTTTCTCTCAGACTGTACATCCAAAACCACAAAATTATCAGCTCTGTTACATAGTCCACAATAGTTCACCCAGACCCGTTTTGGCTGAATACTTTAACTATAGCAATTTGTATTCATGATAAGGTCTCTCCTCTATCCAGATTCTTGATAGCCCTCATCTGGGGATTACAAGAAACTGCCCACCGGGAAAATTATGGATTATGTAGGAATGATTAACTGATTCCACATTGCTCACCTCAACTATCATTGAAGGAGGAAATCTCAGCTTATATCCTTCCTCTCCCTTTCTGCACTGTGACTCCACTAGTATCCAAGTGGGTCATGAACTCAATCCTTGCACAAATCCCTCTTCATATAAAGTCCCCACACTAATCAGAGATCTTGGGAGTTCACTCATTTTCTGGTCTATTTTCCTTCTCACTTACCAGTCAAGGGCCAGGAAGGAAGGAAGTGTAGGTTTTTCTTCCCAGCACTGTATGTGAGAAGCAGGATTGGGAGTTCAAAACAATTCTCAATTATACAGCATAAGACAACCCAAAGTTACAAAAAACTTTGCTCAACTCAGAAATCAATAATAAACATCACTTGACAAAAGGAATGGAATAAGTAAAATTTAAGAAACATAGGAGAGCAGCAGCACAGAGATACAAGCAGTAATGTGTTTAAAGAACATATTTAAAAAGATGGCAATAGCTGGGTGGTGGTGGCACATGCATTTAACACTAGTGTTCAGGAGGCAGATGGAAGCCTATCTCTGTGAGTTCAAGACAAGCATGGTATACAAGATATAGTTGTGGTACAAGCAGCAGAGTCACAAAAAATGGGGTCTCAAAAAATAAATAAATATTAAAAAGAAAAAAGCTAGAAAAACAGATACCATCATTGGCTAGAGGCCTCACTTGAAGAATGCCAGGCCCCAGCTAGATCCACATATCATTGCCACCATCCTGAGTCCATGGTGCTGGATGCTTGCCCCCCATCGCTGGGCCTCTGCTAGAGAGGATTCAGAAGGAGAGTGTTAGGCCCTGGCTAGATCTGCCTATCCATGCAGGAACCACTTGAAACTCTGTGTACCAGGATCTATGACCCCCATTGCCAGGATTCTGCTAGAGTGAGTCTGGGAAAAATTTGCGTGAAATTCCCCCCACACCCTAACCTGGAAATTCCCTGGATTGGCTCCATATCATGCTCTGCCTGTGGCATGTGCACAGCTCAAAAACCCATAGGAAATAGAAAAACTAACTTCAAAAGAATCCAAGGGGAATGCAGAGGAAATATATACACAAAACCACTGCCAACATCAAATCATAAACAAAAATCATTAACCAACAATGTCCCTTACTTTCCCTCAATTTAATGGTATTATCTCACTAATAAATAGAGAAAGCCTAACAGAATGTATACGGAAACAGAATCCATACTTCTGCTGCACAAAACAAACAAATCTAAGATTCAAAGATAGATGTTACTCAGGGTAAAGGGCTTGGAAAAGATCTTCCAATCAACTGGACCCAAGAAGCAAGCAGGTTTGGCTATCTTAATACCTAACAAATTAGACTTCAAACCAAAATCAATAAAAAGAGATGAAAAAAGTCATTTTGTATTCATCACAGGAGAAATCCTAAGCACAAAACCTCAATTCTGAACCTCTATGCCCCAAATTCAAACGCACCATCATTCCTAAAAGAAATGGTACTAAAACTCTAACCTCACATAAAACCACACACACTTTGAGTGGGAGACTTCAACACCCCACTCTCACCACTACACAGTAACACCAGTCAGAAACTTTACAAAGAAACAAAAGAACTAACAGAAGTTATGTCTCAATTGTTTTTCACAGACACTTATTGAACGTTCCATCCAAACAAAAAAGAATATAACTTCTTCTCTGCTCCACATGGAACATTCTCTGAAATTGACCATATACTAGGCAACATAAAAATCCTCACCCGATACAAAAACATTTGAATATTACCCTGTATCTTATCAGACCACCATGCTTTATAATTGGAATTCAATAAAAACAACAACAAATCACAGAAAACCTACATACTCATAGAAACTGAATGATGCTCAATTTCAACATACTTGCGTCTAAGAAGAAATAAACAAATTAAGGAATTCCTAAAATTCAATGAGGTTGTGGATACAACATACATGAATTTATGGGACACCTTGAAATCACTGCTAAGAAGGAAATTGATTGCAATCAGTTCCCATATGAAGAAAACGGATGAGAGACACATTAGAGAATTAACAATACAACTGAAAACCTTAGGACACAAATGAAGCAAACTTAACCCTCAGGAGTAGGCCCCATTATCAATTTTTGGGCTGAAAACAATAAAGCAGAAAGCAGAAATACGATAAAAAAAAAAAAAAAATCAATGCAATAACGAGTTGCTTTTTTTTTTTTTCAGAAAATTAACAAGGGAGACAAACCTTTATCCAAACTAAACAAAAAGCAAAGAGAGAAAATGGAAATTAACAAAATCAGAACAAAAAAAGGGGTACAGAACAGTAGACACTGAGGAAATCCAGGCAATTTTAATGTTATAGTTTGAAAACTTATACTCCACAAAATTTGAAAATTCAAAGGATATGAACAAATTTCTGGGTAACTCTTACTTAACAAAATTAAATCAAGACTAGACAATCAACTTATATTGACCTATAGCAACTAACAAAGTAGGAGCAATCATAGAAAGCCTTCCAGCATAAAAAATATCCCAGAGCCAGATGTCTTCTGCAGTGAAGAATTCTACAGAAAATTCATGGAAGAGCTAATATTAATAATCTTGAAACTGTTCCACACAATAGAAACAGAAGTTTCATTACAAAACACTTTTTTGAGGCTACAATCACCTTGATACCCATTCACACAAAGACACAACTAAGAGAAAATTACAGAACAATATCCCTCCTGCACATTGATGCAAAAATACTCAAGAAAATATGGGAAAACCAAATCCAGGAACCTATCAGAAAAATCATCTACTATGATCAAGTAGGCTTCATCCTTGTGTAGCAGGGATGGCTTCACATATGAAAATATTTCAAATATACCACTATATAAACAAACTAAAAATGAAAAATCACATGATCATCTCTCTAGATATAGAAAAAACCTTTGACAAAATTCAACATCCTATCATGTTAAAGGTCTTGTAGATATCAGGGATAACAGGAATTTATATAAACATAATAAAAGCAATATGTAGTAAACACAGAGAAAATATCAAGCTGAATGTAGAGAAGCTTAAGGCAATTCCTCTGAAATCAGTAGAAAGACTAGGCTGCCCTCTGTCTCCATATATCTTCATTATTGTATTTGAAGTGCTAGCTAAAGAAATAAGACAAGAAAAGGATATCAAGAGGATACAAATTGAGAGGAAGAACTCAATCTTTCTCTATTTTCAGAAGATATGATAGTTTACATAAGCAACCAGAAAACTCTACCATGGTACTCCTACAGCTGAAAAACACATTCAGCAATGTATAAGCATAGAAGATAAACTAAAAAAAAAATTGTAGCCATTCTATATTCAGACAACAAAGGGGCTAATAAAGAAATCAGAGAAACATCACCCTGTACAATAGCCACAAACAACATAAACAACCTTGGGGTAACACTTATCAAACAAGTGAAAGACCTATATAATAGTAATTTGTGTATTTACAAAATGAAATTAAAGAAAACACCAGAAAATGTAAAGATCTCCCAATCTCATTGATAGGTAGAATAAACATAGTAAAAATGGCAACTTTCTCAATGGCAATCTACAGATTCAATTCAATATCTATTAAAATGCCAGCACAATTCTTCACTGACCTTGAAAAGATAATAATCAATATTATATTGAAAAACAAAAGAACAAGAATAGCCAAAACAACCTGTATAATAAAGGAACTTCACGAGGCATCATCATCACTGACTTTAAGATCTACTACAGAGCTATAGTTCTGAAAAGAGCCTTGTATTAGCACAAAGATAGATAAGTAGCTCAGTGAAATTTAATAGAAAATCTTGGTATTATCCCACACACATATGAGCACCTGACTTTTGACAAAACAGCTAAAAGTGTACAATGGGATAAGGAAAGCATCTTCAAAAAGTGGTGCTGGTACAAATGGATGATGGTATATAGAAGAATGAAGATAGATCTATGTCTATAGCCATGTACAAAACACAAGTACAAATGGATCCCTCCATGAATCCATCCACACTGAACCTCTTAGGAAAAAAAACATTAGAGGTACTCTTGAACTAATTGGTACAGGAGACTGTTTCCTGACAATAACTCCAGAAGCATAGACACTGAGATCAACAAATAATGAATGGGACCTATGGAAACTTAGAAGTTTCTCTAAGGCAAAGAACACAGTGGACAAGACCCAATGGCAGCCTACAGACTGGGAAAAGATTTTCACCAATCTTACATCCGACAAAGGGCTGATCTCCAAAATATACAAAGAACTCAAGAAACTAGTCAACAAAACACCAAATAATTCTATGAAATGCGATATAGAACTGAATAGAGAACTCTAAATAGGGGGAATGATGAAATACACTTAAGAAAGTGTTCAATATCTTTGGCTAACAAGGAAATACAAATTAAAACAACTTTAAGATACCATCTTACTGCTGTCAGAATGACTAAAATTGGAAACAGCAATGACAACTTATGCTTTGCAGGTTGATCTGTAAACTTGAAGAGCCATTTTCAGACTAGCATGGCTGTTCCTCAGGATAATGGGAATCAGTCTACCAGAGGACCCAGTAACCTAACTCTTATGCACATACCCAAATGATCCACATCCATGGAACCAAGACTTTTGCTCACATATATGCATAGCAATATTATTTATAATAGCAAGAACATGGAAGCAACTTAGATGCCCCTCAACTGAAGTATGTATAAAGGAGATGTGCCACATTTACACAATGGAATACTACTCTGTGCAGGGGGGGGGTGAGACAACAAAATCTTGAATCTCACAGACAAGTGGATGGAACTTGAAGAAACCATCCTGAATGAGGTAACCCAGTCACAGAAAGATAAACATGGTATGTATTCATTCATATGTGGATTGTAGACATTGTGCAAAAGATAACCACTGTACAAATCACACTGCCAGAGAAACTAGGATACAAGGAGTATTCTAAGAGTTTCTTATAAGGTCATTCACAGAAGCAGGAAGGGACAACGGTCCCAAGAGCATATGGGATTTGGGGGGTAGTGAGTGGAGAGTGAACTAGCAAAAGGAAAGAAGTAGGAGAGTAAAGAACATTGGACTAGGAAGATTTGGTCAGAAAAGGAATGGACTTGAGAAGAGATGAGAAAAAAAGATAATAGAAGAGGATAGCTAGGAGAGGACAAGAGAGGTAGGACTATGAAAATGGGAGCCATTATAGGTTAGAAGAGGAAACTGAACCTAGAGAAATGTCCAGAGTCCTACAAGAGTGACCCCAACAATTTGTGCAACAGTGTAATGGCTACCATAAATTCCCTTCCCTGACAATGAGATCAACGACTAACTTATCCACCATCATGGAGCCCTCATCTAGTAGCTGATGGAAACAGAAGCATACATGCACAACTAAACACTGAGCCAAACTGGAATTTGGATGCAGAGAGGGAGGACAAGGCCACACTGCAGAAACACATAGACACAGCTGACCTGAACAAGGAGAAGCTAATGGGGCTCCAGACTTATAGCTGGGAATCCAACATGGGACTGACACAGACCCCTGTGTAGTGAGATAGTCATTCTGTTGCACTGAACACGCCCATTGGGGGGTGGAGCCATGAGCGGAAGTGACCTGTGGAAGGAAGTCGGAGGGAGAGCCGGTAAAAGCTCTCTTGCTGGTGTGACTTGGACAGGAGAGGATTGGGTTGAATTTCCTGGTGTTTATCTGTGTAGTTTGTAAGTTATTTCTCCCTAAATAAACATCTATTCGGCCTATTTGTTTATACTGATCCTTATTTAACAACAATATCTGGTGTCAGAAGTGGGATTTTATTTAGACAGAAAAGTGACTGCAGATGCAAGATGGACATTGCTATAGAGTTCCTGCTTCATGGAAGAGTCTGCCAGACAGTCTGCAGGACACAGAGGAAAATGACTGACAAACTGCCAATACAAGAAGACAGTTTAAAGTTTCCTGCTTTGCTGAAGAGTCTGTGAGACATACGATGGCCTATGGGCTGAAGATGAAAGATTACAAAAGACCTTTGGGTGACCAGGCAGTGAGTTGTCTATGTCATTTCTAGAGCTTATATATTAACCTTCTGTGGTCTTTGAAGGAGTTGAAGACGGATAGTTATGGTTATAGTTTTCCTTAGTTAGGATTAAAGATAAGTTACACATAGGGCTTTAGACTCACAAAGACAGAATAGATGATGGAATATTTTCTTAAATCTTACTAAATGTTAATGGACTAAATATTGTCAACTGTGATTCTTATTTGATAATTGTTATGTTATATATTTTCTATGTTAAGTTTAAAACCCTTCTTTTTATTTAGACAGAACAGAGGAGATGATGGGAGTCATTCTGTATATATTTCTCATACTGGTTAATAAATAAAGTACTGTTGGCCAATAGGAAAGGAAGATAGGAGGGACTAGGAGACAAGGAGGAAATTGGAAGTAGTAAGGAGAAGTCAGGATGGAAAGCCTGGAGAGAATAGAACCGCCAGCCACCTCTCCCTGGTAAAACCACGTGGAAATACATAGAAATGGGTTAATAATTAAGATAGAGCTAGCCAATAAGAAACTAGCACCTGGCAAACAGCATAATATCAAATACAGAATCTCTGTGCGTTATTTGGGGCTGGTGGCATGGCAGCAGGACAAGACCAGGCGGCGGGCAGAAAAACTGTACTCCTTACAAATGGCGCCCACGTGGCTAGTAAGAACTTCCACTTAAAATTTAACAAAAGCTTTAAAAAGGGTTTTAGAAACAAAAGAACAGAGACAAGCAAGGTTTCTTGGTAGCAGCATTTTTCTCGGTTGAACTCTGCTTTGGAAGAGACAAACAGATATTTGTGCCGCTCCTTAAAGGGAAGATTCCTGACTCAGCATGAGCAGCAAAAAACCGCACAGCTCTTAAGAAGTACTGCTAACAATGTACTGGTGTGTACGAGAGCTTGCAATGGCAGTGACCACATCTCCAAGACAGCAGCATGCAGACTAAGGCAGTCAGCACAGTTCTCACTGCTGGCAGTAAAATACTCACCACCATCTTTGATAACAAAGACTTTCATTTTAACAATGTTTTTGTTTAACAGATAAAGACTCATGGCCAAAAAAAGATAAAGATTTACAGTAAAGAAAGATTCATATTAAGAAAAACCTCTAAAGGTTTAAAGTGTTTTAAAATAAATGCAGGCTTGGGAAAAAAATGGTTTTTAAGAGACAAAGAGGAACTGGGTGTGGTGGCACACACCTTTAATCCCAACACTTGGGAGACAGAAGCAAGCAGATCTCTGTGATTTCAAAGTAAACCTGGTATGCAGAGTGAATTCCAGGACAGATAAGAGTTACACAGAGAAACCCTGCCTCAAAAAATAAAAAGTAAAAGAAACGGAGTAATAATAAAGCCACGTAAAGATGAAAAGCTCATAGAGAATCTGGATACTGTATGGTATTACATTGTCTTTGCATTGTTTGACTGCTGAGGAAACAATAACTGTTAAATGAAATACTGGTGGATTAATTCAATTTATATATTTTAAAAATGCTTTGACTCAAAAACTTAAGTTCAAGGACAAGTTACTGGGAAAAAGGATTTCTATTTTTGTTTCCACAGAAAATAAAAAACTGTGGATTCCTTACAGACTAATGTGGTTTGATCAAGCCAGACCCCCTGAAACAGAGTTTCTGGTGATCCAACATTCAAAACAGCTTAAACAAAGCAGCCTTGCAGACTACAGCCAAGATTTCTGCATCTTCTCAGGATCCCCCATGACAGCACCCCCTGTCAGCAAGAAGTAGTTCGGAAAGAATGATACCCAAATTCCCAAATATCGTTTATAAATGATTGTTTTCATTTAAATGGATTTGGTTATAAATGGTTAATGATCACAACCAATATCTTTTTAAAGGTAAAAAGGGGATTATGGTATACATATGAATACTTAATTTTGGAATGGATTTTCATTTATTGATATAATTTAAGGTCAGTGTTGTGATATGTATATTTCTCTTCTTGTTTATGTATTGTGTTTATATAGCTCATTTAAAAATGTAATGTATAATTTAGTACAGATTTTACATAGTTACCTATAATAGTCAAAACTTATAGCTTGGTGAGTTAGGTTTTGAAGATACACAGAGATGTATTTGAGATAGATAGGCATTCTTCAAAACTTTCAAAGACCTACAGAATATGGCATTTAAAATGGTTTAGGGTTTTTGTGACAGTGAGACATAATTGCTCTTGGCAATACCACCTGCACCAGAAAGGAAGATGGACATTGAAGAAACTCGTTATGGAGTTTGCTTCCAGTATGGCAAGACTAGCCATTTGGACAAGATCCAGCTCTTGTCTGGACTTTTTAACTTAATGCTGTATAAACTGGACATGCAGGACCCACAGAAAAGTGACTGCAGATGCAAGATGGACATTGCTATAGAGTTCCTGCTTCATGGAAGAGTCTGCCAGACAGTCTACAGGACACAGAGGAAAATGACTGACAAACTGCCATACAAAGTCCTGCTTTGCTGAAGAGTCTGTGAGACACACGATGGCCTATGGGCTGAAGATGAAAGATTACAAAAGAACTCCAGGTGACAGAGTTGTCTCTGTCATTTCTAGAGCTTATATATTATCCTTCTGTGGTCTTTGAAGGAGTTGAAGACAGATAGTTATGGTTATAGCTGTCCTTAGTTATGCTTAAAGATAAGTTACATATAGGACTTTAGACTCACAAATTTAAGATGGATAATAGATTAGTTTCTTTTAATCTTGCTAAATGTTAATGGACTAAATAGTGTTAACTGTGATTCATATTTAATAACTGTTGTTGTCTGTCAAGTTCTATTGGCCTTAGCCAAAACTGGGTGTACCAACATTGCTGTGAGACCTAGGGTGACTGTTCAGGTGGATTGCTGGTTCTGTCCTTGCTGCACCTTTTGGAAGTTGTCCATCTGCATTTCCTGTCTACTCTAGTATTGTTAATTTCCTTCTCAGGTCTTGATGAGGTTGAAGATTAAACTATCACAACTATTATTCTCTCTTCCTAGTTAGATATATTAGGTACTAGACTTACATTTTCCAGCTTAGGACAACTCTATTGTAAACTCCATTGTGCCCTTACCCTAGGACTAGATATGTAGATCATTTTGTACTCGATTTTCCTTTTCTTAGAGCACACTTGTTATTCACTGTTTTGTATATAGTTTTGTATTAAGCCTAAATCTTTTCTTTAGACTAAAAGGGGAATTGTAGTGAGATAGTCCTTCTGTGGCACTGACCACGCCCATTGGGGGGTGAAGCCATGGGCGGAAGTGACCTGTGGAAGGAAGTCGGAGGAAGAGCCGGTAAAAGCTCTATTGCTGGCGTGACTTGGACAGGAGAGGATTGGGTTGAATTTCCTGGTGTTTATCTGTCTAGGTTGTAAGTTATTTCTACCTAAATAAACATCTATTCAGCCTATTTGTTTATCCTGATCCTTATTTAACCACGATACCCCTGAACATGGGTCTAAGCTAAATGTCCTGTGCAGTCTAAGGGACTTCAGACAGTGGAATCAGGAAACATCCCTGTTGCTAAAAAGACTTTGGGGGAATATCCCCATGGAGGTATAATGCATTAACCTTGAGACAGGAGAGATATTTTAGTCCCTACTTCAAATGACTTGAAAGATTTAGATGACCTCTCCTGGAAGGCATCAACCTATGTGTATAGTGTCCTTTGGATGGGAGGGGAGAGTGGTCGTGGGCTCGGGAAGTTGGGAGAGAGGGGAAGAAGGAGGGTGGGGGTAAGGTGGAATGAACTGGTTTGATATGTATAAATTTTTTTAAATTAAAAACATTAAAAAGATACCAATGTAATTTTCAAAAAAAAAAGTTAATATTTTAATAATTTAAAATTTTTACCTCTTTTGACTTTGAAATATCACACTTCCAAAGAGAGAACATCACTTCCAGCACAAGTTTAAATCTTACTAGTAAAAACTCACAGTAACCTATTAGGGAGGGGAGGGTGAAAACTGAAGGATCACAGATTCAGAGCATCTGGCTACTAGAGTTCTTTTCTCTACCTATTCTCAGACAAGCCATGTGCTCCTGTCCTCACACTGCCTCCTCAGATTGACTGCTATCTCTTCGATCCCTCAGACTAATTGCTCAAACAAAATCATCTCACTGCATGTTCTTCTGTCTCCTCTAACCTTATCTTCCTCTCTCTGTCCATCCATGTCACTCCTATCTCCAAATCCCTACTGCTGGGATTAAAGGCCTGATTCCCAAGTCCTGGGACCACCTTAGTGTGAGCTGTTTTTCTTTTAGTCAGACGTAGTATGTGTCTAACTACTGACATAGTGTGTGTGTCTAACTACTGATTTAATGTGTGTGGATAACTAGTTGACTAAACACATAAAAATACATAGGAGAATGGCTAACTACTATATCAGTGTGTGTGTGGCTGACTATTTTCTTGGTATTTTTGGCTAGCTAGTGAATTGGCTGACTAGTGACTTAGTATGGGTGGGTAAGTAGTGATATATTGTGTGTAGATAACTAGAGACATAGTGGCTGTGGCTAACTAGTAACCTAGTAACCTAGATATCCCATAGGAAATTCAAATTGGCCACATAATGGCTCTCTAGATCCAGATATTTTACAGGATCTTTCAAATTACTGCCAGCGAACAGGTAGATGGAAGGAGTTTTTTCTATCTCTTTGCTAAACAATCTCTTACCCTCAACTTGGTTCTGTTCTCTTTCCGCCACACTAAAACTCTCCTGCCCACCGCAGCTGCAGCTTGTCTCAGGGCAGTAGGCTGGGCTGAGGCAGCATCTACTCAAGACAAAATTGAATCTCAAAATGTTATCATTTCTGCCAGCTGTTGGGGATAAGTTTATGGCAGCTGCCATTTTGACAACGTGGCCTAGCCTCACCCCCCATGGTTCTTCCCTGTGCTACACCAGCCACCTAGGCACAGGGAGTCTAGCTAGCTTCTGCTGCCAACAGAACCTGTAATTCATTTACCTTTTGCTTTTATTCTTTTATTTGCTTTATTCTTTATTCTTTATCTCTAATTTCTTTTTTCACTATGTCATACATAGCTTCACATTCAAGTACTTCTCAATTTTACACAGTCTTGTTTAATATATCTGTACATTTAACTTAAATTTAACTTTATGTAAATGCAAGCTAACTTCATACAACTTAAATTCAATTGTACTAAATCTCAACTATTTCTAAATTGCTATGTGCCTTTGAATGGTGGTAAATATTTAAGGTTATAAATGTCTATTTCAAGCTAACAAAATATTTATGCCACCCAGTCTTTCCTGTGAGCTGTTTATTAAGGTTAAGCCTCTATTATCACAGGGAGTTTTTCTCTTTCTCTTTGTCCTCTATGGTTATAAGTGTAACCTACTAAGTAAAAACCAGTTACAGTCAGGCTGCAGGGCCCTAAGTAAAATATCCCTCCACAGCCACTCAGCTTGGATCCAGTTTTCAAAACAGATTAATTACAGGGATATTTTGTATACTAAGGTATGCTAAACAGTCAGACAGCCCTCAAATGCTCAGAGATCTAGAGAATATGGCATTTAAAATGTCTCATTAAAAAGATTTTTTAACAGAGAGACAGGCCAGATGCTGGCACCACCCATTTCCTCCAAGATGACTGATGGACACTGAAAGTAGCTCCACCCACAAAAGTGGCAACACTAGCCACTAAGCAATCCTGCCTTTCATTTCATCCCTCACAAACTGTACACCTACAAACTCTGGTCTGGGTTCCAACACATGACAGATTAAAACATGCTGGGAAATAACCAAATCACTCCCCTTACCACAGCCTTGTACCTTTTTCATAGTGGTGAATTCAGGACCATTTTGCTTACCCTGAATCCTCCTGCAGTATAAACAATTTTCCTTATTCTGCACTGAAGGTAGAAGCAATGCTCCACTTGCAAATGCTTTTCCTGTGACTGCACTGGATAGTTGGCTACCTGACTCTCATGGAAAATTTAAATCTCTTAGGCGTTACAGTAATTTAAGAAATTTGAAGGTATAGTACAGAAGACAGCAAGGCCATTGTTTGGAGAGCAACAGAGTACAACCAATGCTACTTTCATCAACATGAGGGATTATCTCATAAACATTCTTCTAACAGGATGCAAATGCATCTGTTGTAGCATTAATATGCCTTCCCAGGGAAAAATCACTTCACCCACAGAGGCGATCCATAAAGACAAATATTTCTAACATAACATATATCTATCTCTGGAAAATACTCAGAGAGGCGCCAGCCTAGACATAGTTTGCTTTTCATATATGCAATCCTTCTTAAATGGCTTTTGGTTCAAGCTCCATTTTACACAGTGAACAATTTCAGTAGAGACTGGAGACAGCATGTCTAGCTACTTAGGGAGATGGGAGGATTACACAGCAAATGTGTTCCCAGTACTGTTCCTAAAGGCCTTCAGATACCCGAAACTGAAGGACCTGTTCCTCATATAGGATCCTGAGGTGAAGGTGATGGGAAATGTGATAGATAGGAAATGTAGAAGGTAGAAAAGATTTTTTTAAAAAAAGCTGGGATAGGGAGATGTGTCCCATGAAAAGTTTCTTAAGGAGAATAGACACTTGTATACTATTTCCACAGAGGAAATGGAAGGAAAGGGGACACTTATGTGAAGTCAGTAGAAACCCATTAAATGGGACAAACTCAGGAGAACACCACTAAAACAATGGAATACAGGATATCTCATGATCATTGCTGACTAAGCCCACAGTGGCCTTGGGACTGAGAACCATAGCTCTATGTAGTTTATATCTACATATCTGAAAGAACCTGTCCAAAAAGGCTTTGTTCCATAAAATTACCAGCTCTCCAATGCAAATACCTGGATTTTGGCGAGGTTCTGTGTATTATTGTCAATACACCAGGCCCTTAGGAAAAGATTTCAAGGCCTAGGCCCCTGGTTGTTACTATCTCTTCTAAGAATGTTTCTCATCCCTGCATTAGGACCTAAGTAAAAGCTTTGCTTCATCAGGCCACTCATACATCATTGGTTTACTTTTTAAAATCTGGTGTCCTATTGCCACAGTGGTAGAACTATGCTTTTCTGGAGAAGAAAACTGCAACTATATGATATAATACCATTTAAGGTTGTTTATGACACTGTAATATCTCTCTGAGCAGCTTGTATTGGGGCAGGTGTATGATAAGGGTAAGGGACTAGATGCTGTTGCAAAACAGGAGTAGCTTCTGTGTAATGGTTTGGAGTCAAAGGTCTGGAAAATCATGGACAACAAATGTGTATCTAGGATTCAAAATTCTAACAGGACTGATCAGCATACACTTATCTTTGTGTGTTTTAGAGGCAGTACTACCTCAGTTAAATTCTACTTTATGAGATATAATATCTCAAAAGCAGTTGTAAATCGTTTGTGTTACAAATTCTACTCATGTAGCTCACTGCTCAATAGTGAAGTGCTACCCTTACATGAGATGTCTTTTACAACCTGCAGAAAATTAACAATACATGGATCTTACACATAATATTAAATTGCAAACGGCTGAACTTATAAAAGGGACTTAACTAAAAGGCGTCTGGAAGTTTGTTGGCTTGCTTTCAGTGGGTGCACCTGAAGTATGTAGAAGTTGACTTAAAAAAGGTTTCCATAGATACCTCCCTGCTCACAGTACTCAAAGCAGATACAGCCCACAGAATAGTTATTTGGTAGACTCTCTCTAGCTTCTGGGAATTGCAAGAACTACATGAGGATTCAGGGGACAGGTTGTCTCCTTGCAGCTTCCCACCCAGATCCAGGGAATATCCACCACACTGGATCCATCACCTATCTCCCACCACCGATTTGAGGACGGCAGCCCCTCACTCACCATGCTGTGGTTTTCCAGTTTGCCCTTCCTCAAAGCACATCACTCAAAACCACTGGCTGTACTTTCTCTTCAAATCCAGACCAGAAGGGCCCTGCACTTCTTTTGACAGGCACATCACAAAGGGGCCTGATTAGCTATTAAGGCCTGAGTGATAAAAGCACCTCCCAGGTGGTTGCAGAGTGCTTAAGGAGTAATTGCAATGGTTACTGATTGCCTTCTAGCACTAAGACTTTTCTACATCAGCAGTGATGTGCATTTCTATAGCAATTGTCCTATAGCTGAACTGTGCTATCATTCTGTAGTACACAGGCATTTACCTTTCTTCCTCCTAAACACAGTGTTGCTAGCTAAATATAATTACTTAAATGGATTGAGTGATTCTTGGTGAAAAAGTTGGAAGGGAGCTCCAAATATTCGTTAACTACCACAAAGAGATTTAGGAATGCAAAATGTGTTATTTGTTATTTGGTTAAACACTGAGTTTTGTTTAACTAAATTTGCTTTTTTACCTGTTTGTCACAGGAACTACAGATAATCAGGAAAGAAAAGCAGGGACCACATCTCAAAAAAATATAAATGATCTTTCTCGTGGCAGAATGCCAGATGATGGCTCCATGAATGTAGAATTTTATCCCTGAAATTCAGAGAAAAAACACTTGGCAAAGTCATCATAATGAGAAAATAGTCTTCATGGAAAATTGAATATTTACAGAGGAATATATCTTCTGTAAGCATATAAAAAAATAAAACAAAACAAAAGCCAACTGCAGTAATGAAGGTTCTCTGCATGAAAAGGAATGTATTGTGAAACTCTCCATATATGTGGAAAGTTAATTTATTACGATGTCTCACAAGCTGTGATATATTTAGTCCAACAATGGTTGCCAACCAATGGGAATCTGAAGAGTACAGCAGTTTTTTAGTTTATCAGGATGGATGTGTCAGCTGGTCATTATACATCAAAATTCCAAAAACGTAGGCTCTAATGGTAGTAAAGGAATAAACTTGGTACCCAGAGCTAGGGTAAGTAGCCAAAGAGGGAAAGCTTCCTCCTTCAATACCATTTATACATGTAGGCTACCACCAGAACGTTGATCTGATTTTTCCTTTATGTGACTTTGTTCTGTTTTGTTTTTGTTTTCAAAACAGGGTTTATCTCTGCAGGACTTAAACTCATTCTGTGGATTTGGCTGGCCTCAACCAAAGCAAAATCAGGCAGCCTCCTGTGTCCTGGGATTTAACATTTGCACTGCCACCAAGCAGTTAAAGGTAGACCTCATCATCTGTTTACATACAAGGCTTCTGTATGGCTTTGGCAGCCCTGGAATATATTCTGCCAGTCTGAAGTTTCTCAACTCCTACATGGGAATCCATTCCAACTTGTCATGAGTTCAAAGTGCTCCAATAACTCCTATTTTCCTTAAGAAATTATCTTTCCTGCTACAGGACACCTGTGCCTTGATGATGAATGACTCCTATCTAAATAGCAATGATTTGGGAGTAGACAGGTTAACCACCCAGAAGTAAGGGAGGAAGTGCAGCAATTGGGTGACTGAAGACACATAGTATGTGCAATTATGGAGTACCTTTAGCATTAGTGGAAGCAATTTCTGTTTTCCCTTTATACATATTAATAGATGTCCCCTTCCATTGCCGCACCTTTGTTTGACTACTTAAGTTTGGTGTATGAATAAAATGGAGCTTACAGTACTGACTGAACCTGCCTGACATCATATTATGTCTCTGTCTTCCTTTCATCAATGATAGCTGGTCTTCCACCTGTCCACACTCACTGACTGAGGAATGGACATGGGACTGAGCTGCTGTTTCTGATTACAGTCCTACAAACTCCAGTCCACAACACTTTGTTCCACACGTGCTGGAGAATTGAGTTTGATCTGCAACTTAAAAATGCTGGAACTCACTCAGACAGCATGAGCAACCCTGTGGCATATGCCATTATTCCACAACATAGCTTATTGTGCTGTAGTTATGAATATAAGTAATTATTACTTCAAATTCCATGCTTCTTCATGTCCTCACTATTTGCCCATGGGTGCTTCAACTTGAAGTAGTGCCTTCAAAATGGATTATGCAAAGATGCTATAAAATACCATGGCAAAGACATTTTTACCAGAAAAAGAAACAGAACAAATTCTGTTGTATGTGTGTGTCTGTAAATTAATTACCAGTTTTTAGACAATGACATTCGTGTGGAGATCCTAAGTCAACTTTGTGGGGTCCATTCTGGCCTACTACCACGGCAACTGTAGACTCATAAAATTCTCATTTTCCAGGGAGTCACATTTTAGAAAAAGTCTTGAGTATTTCAAATGAAAATGTCTCTATGAAAGAAACATTGATTTCTTATATGACCACCTTATAGCAGAAACAGGTACCGAGTATATGGGAGTGCTTTAGAGATGGGAAAAATTCCATATTTAGCTTTCTTATTTTGTTTTGCATATATTTGCATTCTAAGCCTATTATGACCCTTGATATAGATTATTTACTGTTTTCTTTTTTGTTTCCATAAGTGTTCAAACGGAATATATATGCTTTAAATTTTCATTAATTTTACTTTTGTATTTATTCTCTTCTTTTAAGAATAGTATTACTATTCTTACAAAAGGCTAAAATTCTTGGGAACAAGTGGGAGCAAACACAAATACATGCACTGGCACTACATAATTAAAATTAAATCAAATGTTTAACCAAACATATCTTAACTTGTGAATACACAATATTGGGAGCGCTCATTCCTTAACCCAGGTAATTAGGTGTTTAAAATATTAACAGTTTCCTCCAATATGAATTGCTTTATATAATACAAAGCAAATGTGCAGGATTGGCCCTGGCCCTGTACCTGGCCCTGACCCTGGCCCTGTCCCTGTCCCTGGCAATGGTTGTTCTGTCATTGGCCCTCACACTGCCCCTGGCCATGTTCCTTCCCTGGCCATTCTGACCCTTACCCAGGTCATTTTGGCTCTTGCCGTACTGGCCCTGGCCGTTCTGGGATGGGCCTAGTCATACAATCCATGGCCATTCTGGCACTTGCCCTGGATATTCTAGTACTGGCCTTTCTGGCTCTGACTTTTCTTGCCCTGATCCTGGTCGTTCAGGTCCTGGGTTCTGGTACAGGACTTTCTGGCCCTGGCCCTGGCCCTTGCCAATGGATTTCTGGCCCTGGCCATTCTGAATTTAGCCATGGCTGATTTGGACTTAGCCCTGGCTGATTTGGCCCTGGCCCTGGCCCTGGCCCTGGTCCTTTCCTTTCTTGCTGTGGCCCAAGCACTTGCTATGGAACTGGGTCTGGTTGTTCTATCGTTGGACCTGTCCGGTCTGTCCCTGGCCCTGGCCTTTCTGTCCCTTGCTGTTCTGGCCCGGCATTGAACGATCTGGCCATGGTAGTTATGGCCCTGGACGTTCTGGCCCTGGCCAGGGCAAATCTGGACATGGCTGTTCTGTCCCTGGCCATTCTGGCCCTGGCCTTGAACGATCTGGCCTTGGCAGTTATTGCCTTGGCCATTTTTGCCCTGGCTTTTCTCACCCAGGTTCTGTCACTGGCCATTCTGTCCCTGGCCCTGAACCTGGCCCTGGACCTGGCCCTGTCCTTTGCCCTGTCACTGGCCCTGTCCCTGGCTATTCTGTCCCTGGTCCTGGCACTGGACCTGGCCCTGATATTGGCCCTGGCCCTGGCCATTCTGGCCATTACCCTGGTCATTCTGGCCCTGGTCGATCTGCCACTGGCCCTGGCTGTTCTGGCCCTGGCTCTAGCCCTTGTTCTGGCGCTGGACCTGGCTGTTCTGTCCTTGGCCCTGGCACTGGCCCTGGCCATGTTCCTGACCCTGGCCATTCTGTCCCTTACCCAGGTCGTTCTGGCTCTTGCCATACTGGCCCTGGCCGTTCTCAGTCTGGCCCTGGTCATACAAGCCATGGCCATTCTGGGCCTTGCCCTGGCCATTCTAGCACTGGCCTTATTGTCTCTGGCTTTTCTTGCCCTGACCCTGGTCGTTCATGTCCTGGGTTCTTGTACAGGCCTTTCTGGCCCTGGTCATTGCCATTCTGGCCCTGGCCTTTCTGGCCTTTGCCGTTGAATTTCTGGCCCTGGCCGATCTGGACTTAGCCTGGCTGATGCCCTGGCCCTGGCCCTGGCCCTGGCCTTGGTCCTGGCCCTGGGCCTGGCCCTGGGCCTCACCCTGGCCCTGGCACTGGCTCTGGCTGTTCTGTCCTGGGCCCTCACACTGGCCCTGGCTGTTCTGTCCTTGGCCCTCACACTGGCCCTGGCCATGTTCCTGACCCTGGCCATTCTGACCCTTACCCAGGTCATTTGGCTCTTGCCGTACTGGCCCTGGCCGTTCTGGGTCTGGCCTGGTCATACAAGCCATGGCCATTCTGGCACTTGCCCTGGACATTCTAGAACTGGCCTTTCTGGCTCTGACTTTTCTTGCCCTGACCCTGGTTGTTCAGGTCCTGGGTTCTGGTACAGGACTTTCTGGCTCTGGCCCTAGTCATTCTGGCCCTGGCCTTTCTGGCCTTTGCCCTTGGATTTCTTGCCCTGGCCATTCTGGAATTAGCCCTGGCTGATCTGGACTTAGCCCTGGCTGATTTGGCCCTGACCCTGGCCCTGTCCCTGGCCCTTTCCTTTCCTGCTCTAGCCCAAGCACTTGCTCTGGAACTGGGTCTGGTTGTTTTATCCTTGAACCTGTCTGGTCTGTCCCTGGCCCTGACCTTTCTGTCCCTTGCTGTTCTGGCCCGGCCTTGAACGATCTGGCCATGGTAGTTATGACCCTGGACGTTCTGGCCATGGCCATGGCTATTCTGGACATGGCTGTTCTGTCCCTGGCCGTTCTGGCCCTGGCCTTGAACGATCTGGCCCTTGCAGTTATGGCCCTGGCCATTCAGGCACTGGCCTTTCTCACCCTTGTTCTGTCCCTGGCCATTCTGTCCCTGGCCCTGAACCTGGCCCTGGCCCTGGCCCTGGCCTTTGCCCTGTCACTGGCCCTGTCCCTAGATGTTCTGGCCCTGGCCCTGGCACTGGACCTGGCCCTGATATTGGCCCTGGCCCTGGCCGTTCTGGCCCTGGCCTTTCTGGCCTTTGCCCTTGGATTTCTGGCCCTGGCCCTTCTGGACTTAGCCCTGGCTGATCTGGACTTAGCTCTGGCTGATTTGGCCCTGGCCCTGGCCCTGGCCATTTCCTTTCTTGCTCTGGCCCAAGCATTTGCTCTGGAACTGGGTCTGGTTGTTCTAACCTTGAACCTGGCTGGTCTGTCCCTGGCCCTGGCCTTTCTGTCCCTTGCTGTTCTGGGCCGGCCTTGAACGATCTGGCCATGGTAGTTATGGTCCTGGTCGTTCTGGCCCTGGCCTTTCTCACCCTGGTTGTGTCTCTGGCCATTCTGTCACTGGCCCTGGACCTGGCCCTGGCCTTTGCCCTGTCACTGGCCCTATCCCTTTATGATCTGTCCCTGGCCCTAGAACTGGACATGGCCCTGATATTGGCCCTGGCCCTGGCAGTTCTGGCCATTACCCTGGTCGTTCTGGCCCTGGCCGATCTGGACCTGGACATGGCTGTCCTGGCCCTGGCCCTGGCCCTTGCCCTGGCCCTGGACCTGGTTGTTCTTTCCTTGGTCCTGGCACTGGCCCTGGCCATGTTCATGACCCTGGCTGTTCTGACCCTTACCCAGGTCGTTCTGGCTCTTGCCTTACTGGCCCTTGCCGTTCTGGGCCTGGCCCTGGTCATACAAGCCATGACAATTCTTGCACTTGCCCTGGACATTCTAGCAATGGCCTTTCTGGCTCTGACTTTTCTTGCCCTGACCCTGGTCTTTCAGATCCTGGGTTCTGGTACAGGTCTTTCTGGCCCTGGTCATTGCCATTCTGTCCCTGGCCTTGCTGGCCTTTGCCCTGGAATTTCTGGCCCTGGCCGATCTGGACTTATACCTTGCTGATGTCCTGGCCCTGGCCCTGGCTGTTCTGTCCTTGGCCCTCACACTGGCCCTGGCTGTTCTGTCCTTCCCCTCACACTGGCCCAGGCCATGTTCCTGACCCTGGATATTATGACCCTTAAACAGGTCATTCTGGCTCTTGCCGTACTGGCCCTGGCCCTTCTGGGTCTGGCCTGGTTATATAAGCCATGGCCATTCTGGCACTTGCCCTGGACATTCTAGCACTGTCCTTTCTGGCTCTGGCTTTTCTTGCCCTGAACCTGGTCCTTCAGGTCCTGGGTTCTGGTACAGGACTTTCTGGCCCTGGCCCTGGCCCTTGCCATTCTGGCCCTGGCCTTTCTGGCCTTTGCCCATGGATTTCTTGCCCTGGCCATTCTGAACTTAGTCCTGGCTGATCTGGACTTAGCCCTGGCTGATTTGGCCCTGGCCCTGGACTTCCTTTCTTGCTGTGGCCCAAGCACTCGCTCTGGAACTGGGTCTGGTTGTTCTATCCTTGAAACAGGCCGGTCTGTCCCTGTCCCTGGCCTTTCTGTCCCTTGCAGTTCTGGCCCGGCCTTGAATGATCTGGCCATGGTAGTTATCGCCCTGGATGTTTTGGCCCTGGCCATGGCAATTCAGGACATGGCAGTTCTGTCCCTGGCCGTTCTGGCACTGGCCTTGAATTAATCTGGCCCTGGCAGTTATTGCCTTGGCCATTCTGACCCTGGCTTTTCTCACCCTGGTTCTGTCACTGGCCATTCTGTCCCTGGACCTGAACCTGGCCCTGGCCCTGGCATTTGCCCTTTCACTGGCCCTGACCCTGGCTGTTCTGTCCCTGGCCCTGGCACTGGCCTTGGCCGTGCCCCTGGCACTGGCCCTGCACCTGGCCCTGGCCCTGACCTGGCCCTCACACTGGCGCTTTACCTGGCCCTGGCCCTGGCCCTGCAAAAGGCCCTGGCCCTGGCCCTGCACCTGGCCCTAGCCCTGGCCCTACACCGGGCCCTGGCCCTGACCCTGCACCTGGCCCTAGCCCTGGCCCTACACCGGGCCCTGGCACTGGCCCTGCACCTGGCCCTGGCCCTGGCCCTGCACCTGGCCCTGCCCTGGCCCTGCACCTGGCCCTAGCCCTGGCCCTACACCGGGCCCTGGCACTGGCCCTGCACCTGGCCCTGGCCCTGGCCCTGCACCTGGCCCTGCCCTGGCCCTAAACCTGGCCCTGGCTCTTGCCCTCTACGTGGCCATGGCCCTGCACCTGGTCTTGGCCCTGTACCTGGCCATGACCCTGGCCCAGCACCTGGCCCTGGCACTAGCCCTGCACCTGGCCTTGGCCCTGGTCCTGGCCCTGCACCTGGCCCTGGCCATACAACTGGCCCTGGCCCTGCACCTGGCCCTGGCACTGGCCCTGCACCTGGCCCTGGCCCTGCACCTGGCCTTGGCACTGGCCCTGCACCTGGCCCTGGCCCTACACCTGGCCCTGGCCCTGGCCCTGCACTTGGCCCTGGCCCTGTACCTGGCCCTGGCCCTGGCCCTGCACCTGGCCCTGGCCCTGGCCCTGCACCTGGCCCTGGCCCTGCACCTGGCCCTCGCCCTGAACCTGGCCCTGGCCCTGCTCCTCCCTGCACCTGGCACTGACCCTGGCCCGGGCCATGGCCCTGCCCCTGACCCTGCACCTGGCCCTGGCACTGGCCCTGCACCTGGCCCTGGCCCTGACCCTGCCTCTGGCCCTGGCCCTGGCCCTGCACCTGGCCCTGGCCCTGGCCCTGACCCTGACCCAGGCCCTGGCCCAGGACATTGCCCTGACCCTGGCCATGGCCCTGAACCTGTCTCAGGCCCTGGTCCTGCACCTGGCCCTGGCCCTGCACCTGGCCCTGGCCCTGCACCTGGTAATGGCCAGAACGGCCAGGGCCAGGGCCTATATCAGGGCCAGGTGCAGTGCCAGGGCCAAGGACAGAATAGCCAGGACAGGGGCAGTGAAAGGGCAAAGACCAGGGCCAGGTCCAGGGCTAGGTGCATGGCCAGGGCCAGGGCTAGGTGGAGGGCCAGGTGCAGGGCCAATGCCAGGGCCAGGTGAAGGGCCATGGCCAGGGCCATTTGCAGGGCCAGGGCCAGGGCCAGGTCCAGGGCCAGGGCCTATATCAGGGCCAGGTTCAGTGCCAGGGTCAAGGACAGAACAGCCAAGGACAGGGACAGTGAAACGGCAAAGGCCAGGGCCAGGTCCAGGGCAAGGTGCAGGGCCAGGGTTAGGTGGAGGGCCAGGGTCAGGGCAAGGGCCAGGTGCAGGGCCAAGGCCAGGGCCAGGTACAAGGCCAGGGCCAAGGCCAGGGCCAGGGCCAGGTGCAGGGCCAAGGCCAGGGCCAGGGCCAGGTGTAGGGCCAGATGCAGGGCCAGGGCCAGGGACAGAATAGCCAGGAAAGGGCCAGTGAAAGGGCAAAGGCCAGGGCCAGCTCCAGGGCTAGGTGCAGGGCCAGGGCCAGGACTAGGTGGAGGGCCAGGTGCAGGGCCAGGTGCAGAGCCATGGCCAGGGCCAGGAGCAGGGCCAGGGCCAGGTGCAGGGCCAGGGCCAGGTGCAGGGCCAGGTGCAGAGCCAGGGCCAGGTTCAGGGCCAGGTGCAGGGCCAGTCCCAGGTGCAGGGTCAGTGTCATGTGCAGGGCCAGGGCCAGATGCAGGGTCAGGGCCAGGGCCAGGGCCAGGTGCAGGGCCAGGGCCAGGGCTAGGGCCAGGTGCAGGGCCAAGGCCAAGGCCAGGGCCAGGTGCATGGCAAGGTGCAGGGCCAGGGCCAGGTCCAGTGCCAGGTGCAGGGCCAAGGACAGTGCCAGGTGCAGGGCCATGGCCAGGGCCAGGTGCAGGACCAGGGCCAGGGCCAGGTGCAAGGCCAAGGCAAGGGCCAGGGCCTGGGCAAGGTGAAGGGCCAGGTACAGGGCCAGGGCCAGGGCCAGTTGCAGGGCCAGGGCCAGGGCTAGATGGAGGGCCAGGGTTAGGGCTAGGGCCAGGTGCAGGGCCAAGGCCAGGGCCAGGTGCAGGGCCAGGGACAGTTGCAGGGCCAGGGCTAGGTGCAAGGCCAGGTGCAGGGCCATGTCCAGGTGCAAGGACAGGCCCAGGTGCAGGGCTAGATTCAGGGCAAGTTACAGGGCCAGGGTAGGTGCAGGGCCAGGGCTAGGTGCAGGGCCAGGGCAAGGTGGAGGACCAGGGCCAGGTTCAGGGCCAGGTGCAGGGCCAGGGCCAAGTCAGGTGCAGGGTCAGGGCCAGGTCCAGGTACAGTTCCAGTGCCAGGTGCAGGGGCAATGCCAGGGCTAGGTGGAGGGTCAGGGCCAGGTCCAGGTGCAGGGCCAAGGCCAGGGCCAGGTACAGGGCCAGGGCCAGGTACAAGGCCAGGGCCATGTGCAGGGCCAGTGCTAGTTGCAGGCCAGGGCCAAGGTCAGGTACAGGGTCAGGGCCAGGGCCAGTTGCAGGGCCAGTGCCAGGTACAGGGCCAGTGCCAGTGGCAGGGCCTTGTCCAGGACCAGGGTCAGGTGCAGGTCCAAGGCCAGGGCCAGGGCCAGGTGCATGGCCAGGTGCAGAGCCAGGTGGAGGGCAAGGGCCAGGTGCAGGGCTAGGGCCAGGACTAGGTGGAGGTCCAGGGTCAGGACCATGGCTGGTGCAGGGCCAAGGCCAGGGCCATGTGCAGGGCCATGTCTAGGGCCAGGTGCACGGTCAGGGCCAGTGCCAGGGTAAGGTACAGGGCCAAGGCCAGGGCCAGGGCCGGGGCCAGGTGCAGGGCCAGGTGCAGGGCCAGGGCCAGGGCCAGGTGTGGGGCCAGTGCCATGACTAGGTGGAGGGCCAGGGTCAGGGCCAGGACTAGGTGCAGGGCCAAAGGCAGGGCCAGGTGCAGGGCCATGGCCAGGGGCAGGGCCACGGCCAGGTTCACATCCAGAGCCAGGTGCTGGGCCAGGGCCAGGTGCAGGGTCAGGGACAGGTACAGGGCCAGATCCAGGTGCAGGGCCAGGGCCAGTGCCAGGTGCAGGGACAGGTAGGTCCAGGACCAGGTTCAGGGCCAGGGCCAGCGCCAGGGCCAGGTCCAGGTGCAGCGCCAGGGCCAGGTGCAGGGCCAGGGACAGGTGCAGGGCCAGGGACATGTAAAGGGCCAGATCCAGATGCAGGGCCAGGGCCAGTGCCAGGTGCAGGGACAGGTAGGGCCAGGGCCAGGTTCAGGGCCAGGTTCAGGGCCAGGGCCAAGGTCAGTTGCAGGGCCAGGGCCAGGTGCAGGGCCAGGGCCAGGGCTAGGTGGAGGGCCAGGACCAGGGCCAGGTGCAGGGCCAAGGCCAGGGTCAGGTGCAGGTCCAGGGCTAGGTGCAGGGCCAGGTTCAGTGCCAGGTGCAGGGCCATGTGCAGGGCCAGGGCCAGGTGCAGGGCCAGGGCCAGGTGCAGGGCCAGGGCCAGGTGCAGGGCCAGGGCCAGGTGCAGGGCCAGGGCCAGGGCCAGGGCCAGGTGCAGGGCCAGGGCCAGGGCCAGGGCCAGGGCCAGGTGCAGGGCCAGGTGCAGGGCCAGGGCCAAGGCCATGTACAGGTTCAGGGCTAGGTCTAGGTGCAGGACCAGTGCCAGGTGCAGGGCCTGGGCCAGGTGCAAGGCCAGGGCCAAGTGTAGGGCCAGGGCCAGTTGCAGGCCAGGGCCAAGGTCAGGTGCAGGGTCAGGGCCAGGGCCAGGTTCAGGGCCAGTGCCAGGTACAGGGCCAGTACCAGTTGCAGGGCCATGTCCAGGGCCAGGGCCAGGTGCAAACCAGGGCCAGGGCCAGGGCCAGGTGCATGGCCAGGTACAGGGCCAGGTCCAGGGTAAGGTACAGGGCCAGGGCCAGGGCTAGGTGGAGGGCCAGGGTCTGGGCCAGGGCCATGTGCAGGGCCAGGTGCAGGGCCAAGGCCAGGGCCAGGTTAAGGGCTAGGTGCAGGGCCAGGGCCAGGTACAGGGCCAGGTGCAGGGCCAGGGCCAGGGCTGGGTGGACGGCTAGGGTCTGGGCCAGGGCCAGGTTCAGTGCCAAGGCCAGGGCCAGATGCAGGGCCACGGCCAGGGCCAAGTGTAGGGCCAGGGCCAGATGCAGGGCCAAGGCCATGTGCAGGGCCAGGGGAAGGGCCACGGCCATGTTCACATCCAAGGCCAGGGTCAGGTGCAGGGCCAGGGCCAGGTGCAGGGCAAGGGCCAGCCTCAGGGCCAAGGACATGTGCAGGGCCAGGGACAGGTGCAGGGCCAGATCCAGGTGCAGGGTCAGGGCCAGGTGCAGGTGCAGGGCCAGGGCCAGGGCTAGGTGGAGGGCCAGGGTCAGGTGCAGGTTCAGGTGCAGGGTCAGGGCCAGGTGCAGGGCCAGGGCAGGGCCAGGGCCAGGTTCAGGGCCAGGGACAGGTACAGGGCCAGAAACAGTTGCAGGGCCAGGGCCAGGGACAGGTTCAGGGCCAGGTGCAGGGCCAGGTGCAGGGCCAGTGCTAGGGGCAGGGCCAGGTCCAGGGCCATGTCCAGGGCCAGGTTCAGGGCCAATGCCAGGGCTAGGTGGAGGGCCAGGGCCAGGTGCAGGGTCAGGGCCAGGGCCAGGTGCATGGCCAATGCCTGGGCTAGGTGGAGGGCCAGGGCCAGGGCCAGGTGCAGGGCCAAGGCCAGGGCCAGGTGCAGGGCCATTGCCAGGTGCAGGGCCAGGGCCAGGTGCAGGGCCATGGCCAGGTGCAGGGCCAGGGCCAGGACCAGGTGCAGGGTCAGGGCCAGGTCCATGGTCAGGTGCAGGGCCAGTGCCAGGTTCAGGGCCAGGTGCAGGGCCTGGGCCAGGTTCAGGGTCAGGATCAGGTGCAGGCCCAGGTGCAGGGCCAGGTGCAGGGCCAGGTGCAGGGCCATGGCCATGTGCAGGGCCAGGACCATATGTAGGGCCAGGGGCAGGGCCATGGCCAATTGCACATCCAGGGCCAGGGTCAGGTGCAGGGCCAGGGCAAGGTGCAGGGCCAGGTGCAGGTCCAGGGCCAGGTGCAGGGACAGGGCCAGCTGCAGGGCCAGGGACAGGTGCAGGGCCAGGGACAGGTTCAGGGCCAGAAACAGGTGCAGGGCCAGGGCCAAGGCCAGGTGCAGGGCCAGGTGCAGGGCCATGTCCAGGGCCAGGTGCACGGCCAATGCCTGGGCTATGTGGAGGGCCAGGGCCAGGGCTAGGTGGAGGGCTAGGGTCTGGGCCAGGGCCAGGTTCAGGGCCAAAGCCAGGGCCAGGTGCAGGGCCACGGCCAGGGCCAAGTGTAAGGCCAGGGCCATATTCAGGGCCAAGGCCATGTGCAGGGCCAGGGGCAGGGCCACGGCCATGTTCACTTCCAAGGCCAGGGTCAGGTGCAGGGCCAGGGCCAGGTGCAGGGCCTCGGACTGGTCCAGGTGTAGGTCCAGGGACAGGTGCAGGGCCAGATCCAGGTGCAGGACCAGGGCCAGGTCCAGGTGCAGGGCCAGGGCCAGGGCTAGGTGGAGGGCCAGGGCCAGGTGCAGGGCCAGGTGCAGGGCCAGGGCAGGGCCAGGGCCAGGTGCAGGGCCAGGGCCAGGGCTAGGTGGAGGGCCAGGGCCAGGGCCGGGCCAGGGCCAGGTGCAGGGCCAGGTGCAGGGCCAGGGCCAAGGGCCAGGCAGGTGCAGGGCCAGGGATCCTGGGCCAGGTGCAGGCAGGGCCAGGGACAGGTCCAGGTGGCCAGGGCCAGGTGCAGGGCCAGGTGCAGGGCCAGGGCCAGGGGCAGGGTAAGGGCCAGGCCAGGGCCAGTCCAGGGCCAGGGCCAGGTGCAGGGCCAGGGCCAGGTGCAGGGCCAGGTACAGGGCCAGGGCCAGGGCCAGGTGCAGGGCCAGGGCCAGGTGCAGGGACAGGGCCAGGCCACCAGGTGCAGGGCCAGGGCCAGGGCAGGGCCAGGTGCAGGGCCAGGGACAGGTTCAGGGCCAGGGCCAGGGCCAGGTGCAGGGCCAGGGCCAGGGCCAGGGCCAGGTGCAGGGCCAGGTGCAGGGCCAGGCAGGGCCAGGCCAGGGCCAGGTCCAGGGCCAGGTGCAGGGCCAGGCCAGGGCCAGGGCCAGGTGGTGGGCCAAGGCCAGGTGCCAGGGCCAAGTGCGCCAGGGCTAGGTGGAGGGCCAGGGCCAGGGCTAGGTGGAGGGCCAGGGCCAGGGCCAGGTGCAGGGCCAGGGCCAGGTGCAGGGCCAGGGCCAGGTGCAGGGCCAGGGCCAGGGCCAGGGCCAGGTGCAGGGCCAGGGCCAGGGCCAGGTGGCAGGGCCAGGGCCAGGTGCAGGGCCAGGGCCAGGGCCAGGTGCAGGGCCAGGTGCAGGTGCAGGGCCAGGTCCAGGGCCAGGTGCAGGGCCAGGGCCAGGTGCAGGGCCAGGGCCAGGCCAGGGCCAGGTGCCAGGCCCAGGTGCAGGGCCAGGGCCAGGTGCAGGGCCAGGGCCAGGTGCAGGGCCAGGGCCAGGGCCAGGTGCAGGGCCAGGGCCAGGGCCAGGTGCAGGGCCAGGGCCAGGGCCAGGTGCAGGGCCAGGGCCAGGGCCAGGTGGCAGGGCCAGGGTCAGGTGCAGGGCCAGGGCCAGGTGCAGGGCCAGGGCCAGGGCCAGGTGGAGGGCCAGGTGCAGGGCCAGGGCCAGGGCCAGGGCAGGGCCAGGTGCAGGGCCAGGGCCAGGTGCAGGGCCAGGGCCAGGGCAGGCCAGGGCAGGGCCAGGGTGCAGGCCAGGTGCAGGGCCAGGGCCAGGGCCAGGTCCAGGGCCAGGTGCAGGGCCAGGTGCAGGGCCAGGGCCAGGTGCAGGGCCAGGTGCAGGGCCAGGTGCAGGGCCAGGGCCAGGTGCAGGGCCAGGTGCAGGGCCAGGGCCAGGTGCAGGCCCAGGTGCAGGGCCAGGTGCAGGGCCAGGTGTAGGGCCAGGGCCGGGTGCAGGGCCAGGGCTGGTGCATAGCCAGGGCCAGGTGCAGGACCAGGGCCAAGTGCAGGGTCAGGGCCAAGTGCAGGGGCAGGTGCATGGCCAGGGCCAGGTGCAGGGCCAGGGCCAGGTGCAGGGCCAAGACCAGTTGCAGGCCAGGGCCAAGGTCATGTGCAAGGTCAGTGACAGGTCCAGATGCAGGGCCAGTGTCAAGTGCAGGGCCAGGTTCAGGGCCAGTGCCAGTTTAGGGCCAAGGGCAGGGCCAGGGCCAGGTGCAGGGCCAGGTGCAGGGCCAGGACCAGGTGCAGGGCCAAGGCCAGGGCCAGGGCCAGGTGCAAGGCCATGGCCAGGGTCAGGTGCAGGGCCATGGCCAGGGCCAGGTGCAGCGCCAGGGCCAGGGCCAGGGCCAAGCCCAGGTACAGGTGCAGGGACAGGGCCAGGTGCAGGGCCAGGGCCATGTGCAGGGCCAGTGCCAGGGCCAGTTCCAGGGTCAGGGCCAGTGGCAGGGCCAGGTGCAGGGCCAGGGCCAGGGCCAGGAGCAGGGCCAGGGCCAGGTGCAGGGCCAGGGCCATGTGCAGGGCCAAGGGCAGAGCCACGGCCAATTGCACATCCAGGGCCAGGGTCAGGTGCAGGGCCAGGGCCAGGTGCATGGCCAGGGCCAGGGCCAGGATCAGGGGCAGGTGCAGGGCCATTGCCAAGGTCAGGTCCAGGGCCAGGTCCTGGGCCAGGTGCAGGGCCAATACCATGTCTAGGTGGAGGCCTAGGGCCAGGGCCATTTGCAAGGCCAGGGCCAGGTGCAGGGACAGTGCCAGGTTCAGGGCCAGTGCCAGGTTCAGGGCCAGGTGCAGGCCCAGGTGCAGGGCCAGGTGCAGGTCCAGGGCCAGGTGCAGGCCCAGGTACAGGTCCAGTTGAAGGGCCAGGTGCAGGGCTAGGGCCGGGTGCAGGGCCAGGGCCAGTTGAAGGTCCAGGGCCAGGTGCAGGGCCAGGTGCAGGGCCAGGTGCAGGGCCATTGCCAAAGTCAGGTACAGGGCCAGGTGCAGGGCCAGGGCAGGGCCAGGACCAGAAACAGGTGCAGGGCCAGGGACAAGGACAGGTGCAGGGCCAGGTGCAGGGCCAGGGCCAGGTGCAGGGCCAGGTGCAGGGTCAGGGCCAGGTGCAGGGCCAGGATCAGGGCCAGGTGCAGGGCCATTGCCAAGGTCAGGTGCAGGGCCAGGTCCTGGGCCAGGTGCAGGGCCAATGCCAGGTCTAGTTGGAGGGCTAGGGCCAGGGCCATGTGCAGGGCCAAGGCCAGGGCCAGGTGCAGGACCAGGGCCAGGTGCAGGACCAGGGCCAGGCACAGGGTCAGGGTCAGGTGCAGGGCCATGGCCAGGTGCAGGACCAGGGCCAGGAGCAGGACCACGGCCAGGTACAGGGCCAGGGCCATATGCAAGGCCAAGGCCAGGGCCAGGTGCAGGGCCAGGGCCAGGTGCAGGACCAGGGCCAGGCGCAGGACCAGGGCCAGGCGCAGGGTCAGGGTCAGGTGCAGGGCAAGGGCCACGTGCAGGACCAGGGCCAGGTACAGGGTCAGGGCCAGGTGCAGGTTTAGGGTCAGGGCCAGCTGCAGTGCCAGGGCCAGGTGCAGGGCCAGGGCAATGTGCAGGGCCAGGGGCAGGGCCACGGCCAATTGCACATCCAGGGCCAGGGTCAGGTGCAGGGCCAGGTCCAGGTGCAGGGCCAGCTGCAGGGCCAGCTGCAGGGCCAGGGCTAGGTGCAGGGCCAGGATCAGGGCCAGGTGCAGGGCCATTGCCAAGGTCAGGTCCAGGTCCAGGTCCTGGGCCATGTGCAGGGCCAATACCAGGTCTAGGTGGAGGGCTAGGGCCAGGGCCATTTGCAAGGCCAGGGCCAGGTACAGGGCCAGGTAGAGGGCCAATGCCAAGGCTTGGTGGATGGCCAGGGCCAAGGTCAGGGCCAGGTTCAGGGCCAGGGCCAGGTGCAGGGTCATGGCCAGGTTCAGGGCCAGGTGCAGTTCCTGGGCCATATTCAGATTCAGGGCCAGGTGCAGGCCCAGGTGCAGGGCCAGGTGCAGGGCCAGGGCTAGGTGCAAGGTCAGGTGCAGGGCCAGGGCCAGGTGCAGGGCCAGGTGCAGGGCCAGGGCCAGGTGCAGGGCCATGGCCAGGTGCAGGTCCAGGGCCAGGTGCAGGGCCAGGATCAGGGCCAGGTGCAGGGCCATTGCCAAGGTCAGGTGCAGGGCCAGGTGCAGGGCCAGGGCAGGGCCAGGTGCAGGGCCAGGGACAGGTACAGGGCCATAAACAGGTGCAGGGCCAGGTCCTGGGACAGTTGCAGGGCCAGTTGCAGGGCCAGGGCCAGGTGCAGGGCCATGTGCAGGGCCAGGGCCTGGTGCAGGGCCAGGATCAGGGCCAGGTGCAGGGCCATTGCCAAGGTCAGGTGCAGGGCCAGGTCCTGGTACAGGTGCAGGTCCAATGCCAGGTCTAGTTGGAGGGCTAGGGCCAGGGCCATGTGCAGGGCCAAGGCCAGGGCCAGGTGCAGGGCCAGGGCCAGGTGCAGGACCAGGTCCAGTCGCAGGACCAGGGCCAGGCACATGGTCAGGGTCAGGTGCAGGGCCATGGCCAGGTGCAGGACCAGGGCCAGGTACAGGGCCAGGGCCATGTGCAGGGCCAAGGCCAGGGCCAGGTGCAGGGCCAGGGCCAGGTGCAGGACCAGGGCCAGGCGCAGGACCATGGCCAGGCACAGGGTCAGGGTCAGGTGCAGGGCAAGGGCCTCGTGCAGGACCAGGGCAATGTGCAGGGCCAGGGGCAGGGCCACGGCCAATTGCATATCCAGGGCCAGGGTCAGGTGCAGGGCCAGGGCCAGGTGCAGGGCCATGGCCAGTGCCAGGGCCAGGTCCAGGTGCAGGGCCAGCTTCAGGGCCAGCTGAAGGGCCAGGGCCAGGGCCAGGGCCAGGGCCAGGTGCAGGGCCATTGCCAAGGTCAGGTGCAGGGCCAGGTCCTGTGCCAGGTGCAGGGCCAATACCAGGTCTAGTTGGAGGGCTAGGGCCAAGGCCAGTTGCAAGGCCAGGGCCAGGTACAGGGCCAGGTAGAGGGCCAATGCCAAGGCTTGGTGGTTGGCCAGGGACAGGGTCAGGTGCAGGGCCAAGGCCAGGGCCAGGTGCAGGGCCAGGGCCAGGTGCAGGGACATGGCCAGGTGCAGGGCCAGGGCCAGGTGCAGGGCCAGTGCCAGGTTCAGGGCCATTGCCAGGTTCAGGGCCAGTGCCAGGTTGAGGGCCAGGTGCAGGGCCTGGGCCATGTTCAGTGTCAGGGCCAGGTGCAGTCCCAGGGGCAGGGCTAGGTGCAGGGCCAGGGCTAGGTGCAGGGCCAGGTGCAGGGCCATGGCTAGTGCCAGGGCCAGGTCCAGGTGCCGGGCCAGCTGAAGGGCCAGCTGAAGGGCCAGGGCCAGGATCAGGGCCAGGTGCAGGGCCATTGCCAAGGTCAGGTGCAGGGCCAGGTCCTGTGCCAGGTGCAGGGCCAATACCAGGTCTAGGTGGAGGGCTAGGGCCAAGGCCAGTTGCAAGGCCAGGGCCAGGTACAGGGCCAGGTAGAGGGCCAATGCCAAGGCTTGGTGGATGGCCAGGGACAGGGTCAGGTGCAGGGCCAAGGCCAGGGCCAGGTGCAGGGCCAGGGCCAGGTGCAGGACCAGGGCCAGTTGCAGGGCAAGGGCCAGGTGCAGGGCCATGGCCAGGTGCAGGGCCAGGGCCAGGTGCAGGGACATGGCCAGGTGCAGGGCCAGGGCCAGGGCCAGGTGCAGGGCCAGTGCCAGGTTCAGGGCTATTGCCAGGTTCAGGGCCAGTGCCAGGTTGAGGGCCAGGTGCAGGGCCTGGGCCATGTTCAGGGTCAGGGCCAGGTGCAGTCCCAGGTGCAGGGCTAGGTGCAGGGCCTGGGCTAGGTGCAGGTTCAGGTGCAGGGCCAGGGCCAGGTGCAGGCCCAGGTGCAGGGCCAGTTGCAGGGCCAGTTGCAGGGCCGTGTCCAGGGCCAGGGCCAGGCGCATAGCCATGGCCAGGTGCAGGACCAGGGCCAAGTGCAGGTTCAGGGCCAAGTGCAGGGGCAGGTGCATGGCCAGGGCCAGGTGCAGGGCCAGGGCCATGTGCAGGGCCAGGGCCAGTTGCATGCCAGGGCCAAGGTCATGTGCAAGGTCAGTGACAGGTCCAGATGCAGGGCCAGTGCCAAGTGCAGAGCCAGGTTCAGGGCCAGTGCCAGTTTAGGGCCAAGGCCAGGGCCAGGGTCAGGTCCAGGGCCAGTTGCAGGGCCAGGTGCAGGGCCAGGGCCAGGTGCATGTTCAGGGCCATGTGCAGGGCCAGGGCCCGTTGCACGTCAGGGCCAAGGTCAGGTGCAGGGCCAGGGCCAGGTGCAGGGCCAGTGCCAGGTGCAGGGTCAGGGCCAGGACCAGGTGCAGGGCCAAGGCCAGGGCCAGGTGCAAGGCCATGGCCAGTGCCAGGTACAGGTCCAGGGCCAGGGCCAGGGCCAGGTGCAGGGCCAAGGCCATGGCCAGGTGCAAGGCCATGGCCAGGTGCAAGGCCATGGCCAGGGCCAGGTGCAGGGCCAGGGCCAGGTCCAGGGCCAGATGCAGGGCCAATGCCAGGGCTAGGTGGATGGCCAGGTCCAGGGCCAGGAGCAGGGCCAAGGCCAGGGGCTGGTGCAGGGCCAGGGCCAGGTGCAGGGCCAGGGCCAGGGCCAGGTGCAGGGTCAGGGCCATGTCCTGGGCCAGGTGCAGGGCCAGTGCCAGGTTCAGGGCCAGGTGCAGGGCCAGGGCCAGGTACAGGGTCAGGGCCAGTGCAGGTTCAGGGTCAGGCCCAGGTGAAGTGCCAGGGCCAGGTGCAGGGCCAGGGCAATGTGCAGGGCCAGGGGCAGGGCCAGCGCCAATTGCACATCCAGGGCCAGGGTCAGGTGCAGGGCCAGGGCCAGGTGCAGGGCCAGGTGCAGGGCCAGGGCTAGGTGCAGGGTCAGGTGCAGGGCCAGGGCCAGGTGCAGGCCCAGGTGCAGGGCCAGTTGCAGGGCCAGGTGCAGGGCCAGGGCCGGGTGCAGGGCCAGGGCAGGTGCATAGCCAGGGCCAGGTGCAGGACCAGGGCCAAGTGCAGGGTCAGGGCCAAGTGCAGGGCCAGGTGCATGGCCAGGGCCAGGTGCAGGGCCAGGGCCATGTGCAGGGCCAGGACCAGTTGCAGGCCAGGGCCAAGGTCATGTGCAAGGTCAGTGACATGTCCAGATGCAGGGCCAGTGTCAAGTGCAGGGCCAGGTTCAGGGCCAGTGCCAGTTTAGGGCCAAGGGCAGGGCCAGGGCCAGTTGCAGGGCCAGGGGCAGGGCCAGGGCCAGGGCCAGGTGCAGGGCCAGGTGCAGGGCCAGGGCCAGGGTCAGGTGCAGGGCCAGGGCCAGGTCCTGGGCCATGTGCAGGGCCAGGGCCAGGTGCAGGGCCAGGGACAGGTGCAGGGCCAGGGCCAGGGCCAGGGCCAGGGCCAGGTCCAGGTACAGGGCCAGGTGCAGGGCCAATGCCAAGGCCAGGTGGGCAGGGCCGGGTGCGCCAGGGCCAGGGCCAGGTGCAGGGCCAGGGGGACAGGGCCAGGTGCAGGGCCAGGGCCAGGTGCAGGGCCAGGTGCCAGGGCCAGGGCCAGGTGCAGGGCCAGGGCCATGTGCAGGGCCAGGCCAGGGCAGGGCCAAGGTCAGTGCAGGGCCAGGTGCAGGGCCAGGGTGCAGGGCCAGGTCCAGGGCCAGGTGCAGGGCCAGGTGGGCAGGGCCAGGGCCAGGTGCAGGCCCAGGTGCCAGGCCAGGGCCAGGTGCAGGGCCAGGTGCAGGGCCAGGGCCAGGTGGAGGCCCAGGTGCAGGGCCAGGGGCCAGGGCCAGGTGCAGGGCCAGGGCCAGGGCCAGGGCCAGGTGCAGGGCCAGGGCCAGGTGCAGGGCCAGGATCAGGGCCAGGTGCAGGGCCATTGCCAAGGTCAGGTGCAGGGCCAGGTGCAGGGCCAGGGCAGGGCCAGGTGCCAGGGCCAGGTTACAGGGCCAGGGCCATGTGCAGGGCCAGGCCGGCCAGGTGCAGGGCCAGGGCCAGGTCAGGGCCAGGCATGTGCAGGGCCAGGGCCAGGTGCAGGTGCAGGGCCAGGTGCAGGGCCAGGGCCAGGTGCAGGGCCAGTTGCATGGCCAGGGCCTGGTGCAGGGCCAGGATCAGGGCCAGGTGCAGGGCCATGGCCAGGTGCAGGGCCAGGGCCATTGCCATGTGCAGGGCCAGGTGCAGAGCTAGCCGATAAGAAACTAGTAATGGGCCAACAGATTATATCAAATTCAGATTCTGTGTGTGCATTATTTTGGGCTGGCACGGTGGCAGTAAAAGACCAGTCGGTGGGCAGAAAATCCCATACCCGTTACAAATGGCGCCCACGTGGCTAATAAGAACTTCCACTTAAAATTCAACAGAATCTTAAAAAAGGGTTTTAAAACAAAAGAACAGAGACAAGCAAGGTTTCTTGGTAGCAGCATTTTTCTCTTTTGAGAGACAAGCAGATTGTGC
Organism: Phodopus roborovskii; assembly: GCF_943737965.1. Lineage (NCBI taxonomy): Eukaryota > Metazoa > Chordata > Mammalia > Rodentia > Cricetidae > Phodopus > Phodopus roborovskii. The sequence continues at coordinate 221,097 of NW_026126826.1, read as the reverse complement.
GGCTCCTCTAAAAGGAAGATTCCTGACTCGGCAAAAAACTGCACGGGTTTAAAAAAGCACTGCTAACAATTCATGGCAGTGACCACTTCTCCAAGCTGGCAGCATGCAGTCCAAGGCAGTGAGCACAGCTTTTAGTGCTGGTGGTAAAATAGCCGCCGCCATCTTTTATAAACCCTGGCAGAAACAACAAAGACTTTCATTTTAGCAGTGTTGTTGTTTACCTGATAAAAGACTCGTGGCCAGAAAAAGATAAAGATTTACAGTAAAGACAGATTCATGTTAAGAAAATCCTCTAAAGGTGTACAGTGTATATTTTAAAAGATACGTAGACTTGGGAGAAAAAAGAAATAAAATGGTTTTAAAAAGAGAGTGGGGAGCTGGGTGTGGTGGCACACGCCTTTAATCCCAGCACTTGGGAGACAGAGACAAACAGATCTCTGTGATTTCAATGTAAACCTGGTATGCAGAGTGAATTCCAGGACAGATAAGAGTTACACAGATAAACCCTGTCTCAAAAAATAAAAAAATATAAATTAAAAGAAACGGAGTAATAATAAAGCCACGTAAAGATGAAAATCTCAGAGAGAATCTGTATACTGTATGACATTATATTGTCTTTGTATTGTTTGACTGCTGAGGAAACAACTGTTAAAACAAATGCTGCTGAATTAATTCAATTTATATATTTTAAAAATGCTTTGACTCCAAAATTTAAGTTCAAGGACAAGTTACTGGGGAAAAGGATTTCTATTTTTGTTTCCACAGAAAATAAAAAGCTGTGGATTTCTTCCAGACTAATGTGGTTTGAGCTAGCCAGACCCCCTGAAAAAGAGTACCAGGTGATCCTACATTCAAAACAGGTGGACACAGCATCCTTGCAGGCTACAGCCAGGATTTCTGCATCTTCTTAGGATCCCCATGACAGCGCCCCCTCTCATCAAGAAGTAGTTTGGAAAGAACGATGCCCAAATTCCCAAATATTATCTTTAAGTGTTTGTTTTCATTTAAATGGACTTGGTTATAAATGGTTAATGATCACAACCAATCTTTTTTTAAAGGTAAAAAGGGGAATTATGGTATAGCTATGAATACTTTATTTTCAAATGGATTTTCATTTGTTGATATAAACTTAAGGTCAATTTTGTAATTAAGTATATGTCTCCTCTTATTTAGATATTGTGTTTATATAACTCATTTAGATGTGTAATGTGTAATTTAGTACCGATTTTAGATAGTTACCTAGCTAAAAAGTTATAGCTAGGTGAGTTAGGATTTCTAGATATATAGAGATGTATTTGAGAACAGATCATAGATAGTACCTATGATAGTCAGATATTATAGTTAAGTTAGTTAAGATTTCTGGATATACAGTCATGTATTTGAGATGGATAGGAATTCTTCAAACCTTTCAAAGACCTACAGAATATGGCATTTAAAATGAATTAGGGTTTTTCTTGACAGTGAGACATAAATGCTCCTGGCAACACCACCTGAGTCAAAAAGGAAGATGAAGATAAACATTGAAGAAACTCGTTATGGAGTTTACTTCTAATATGGCAAGACTAGCCATTTGGACAAGATACTGCTCTTGTCTGGACTGTTTGACTTTATGCTATATAAATTGGACATGCAGGACCCACAGAAAAGTGACTGCTGATTCAAGATGGATATTGCTATAGAGTTCCTGCTTCATGGAAGAGTCTGCCAGACAGTCTACAGGACACAGAGAAAAATGACTGACAAACTGCCAGTACAAGAAGACAGTTTAAAGTTTTCTACTTTGCTGAAGAGTCTGCCAGACACACTATGGCATATGGGCTGAAGATGGAAGATTACAGAAGAAATTCAGGTGACTGGCCAGACAGTGAGATGTCTATGACATTTCTAGAGTTTATATACTATCATTCTGTGGTCTTTGAAGGAGTTGAAGACAGATAGTTATGGTTATTGTTTTCCTTAGTTAGTATTCAATGATATAGGACTTTAGACTCACAAGATAAAATAGATGATAGAATATTTTATTCAAATCTTACTAAATGTTAATGGACTAAATATTGTTAACTGTGATACTTACTTGATAACTGTTGTGTGATATATTTTGCTATGTTAAGGCTAAAACCCTTCTTTTTATTTAGACAGAAAAGAGGAGATGATGGGAGATGTCATTCTGTATATGTTTCTCATACTGGTTAATGAATAAAGCACTGTTGGCCAATAGGAAAGGAAGATAGGAGGGTCTAGGTGACAAGGAGGAAAGAGGAAGTAGGAAGGAGGGTCAGGATGGAGAGCCTGGAGAGAACAGAACTGCCATTCCTCCACTCTCGGTAAGACCACATGGAAATACATAGAAATGGGTTAATAATTAAGACAGAGCTAGCCGATAAGAATCTAGTAATGGGCCAAAAGATTATATCAAATACAGAGTCTCTGTGTGCATTATTTGGGGCTATCTCGGTGGTGGGACAAGACCAGCGGAGGCAGGCAGAAAACCTGTACACATTACAGGTGACCAGGTCTCATTTACTTTTTCACTGACACCTTTCTAGGTGGGGCTAACAGGGTCTGCAGTTCCCTGAGGCTTATTCTTAATTGTTGACAAGTTCTCATTTGCATTTTCATTGACACCTCTCCAGGTGGGGCCTAAAAGTTTCCTGAGCCCTCCCTTCCATAGCTTTTCTGAAATCTTACATTAACCTCCAGCTGTAACAGCTAGATAACAGGAGACATGCTTTCTAATGAAAAATGCTAATGCTCTATTGGCTCCTTCAGCCTTGAAAGCACCCTAACAGGTCCTAGGAACCTGAGATGACTAAGCACCCTTTTTTTGCTTCCCCTACCTCCATCTGGTGCCAGGATATATAAGCTAGCCTAGTAAAGTAAGATATATAATATAAAGCCTTCTTAATATCAAGAGTGCTGTGTTATTAACCTCAACATCCTCCACAGTTTCTCAGGCTTCTACAGCTGTGAAGGTACCACAAATTTTCCCTGTGTTTCCTGCTGTCCTGGGACTTGATCAGTAAATGGCACTGGCCAATTCCTTCCTAGTTATTAATATTAGTCTTGTTGATGTTTTCTAGTAGATTTTTCCAATTAATTGTTTAATATTTATTTATTTATTTATTTATTTATTTATTCATATATTTATTTATTTTGGAGTTTGACACAGAATTTCCATTTGTGGCCTTGCTGTCCTGGAACTTACTCTGTAGAGCAGGCTGTCCTCAAACTCACAGATGTCCACTTGTGTCTATTTCCTGAGTGCTGGACTGAAAGGCGAGAGCCAGCACTGCATAGTTAGACACAAAATTTATTGCCGCTTATCCATGTCAGCAATAGATGACACAGGTTTCTTCCTACAGTATAAAGGTTTAATCTCTCTTTCTTCCTCCCCACAATGTGCAGAGCTAGCACAGACCATTACTAAATGCAGACTGAAATGATTCTCTTCTTTCACATATTGAAGGCTTCCCAGAATATTAAAAATCAAGAGAAACATTTTAGGTCACAAAAGATGATGATTTTACTGTGTCATCCTGCTGAGGTCAAGATACCTGAGGGTTCTTTTACCTGGATGTCACAGGCCCCAAAGACAACCATGATAGAAATGCAGGTGCCATCTCATAAACAAGATGATATATTTTTTTCCTGAGAGGTGTCTGGGTGATAGGACCATTGGATTGTGGTTTCGCTCCTGAAATTCATGTCAAATTCTTGAGATATTTAGCATATGGGAGGTGCACTAGAATGTGACAGAATGTTGGATCATAAATATTGCCTGGCAACCCTACTTGCATTCTATATCCTGGTATCATGGGTCAAGAACCAGAGAGCAGCTTCGATGATGTATTATCATGGGACATTACAATCTCTCAAGATGACATATTCCAAAAACTTTTGATGACAGCATTTGATTCCGCTAACCAAGTCATAGCCAAATCTCTGGAAGTTTGCCTACAGCTATTACTGGTTACCCAATTAAAGATTACCTATTATCAGAGAATATATATAGTCTGTGGAGAAACAGTTCAAAGACTTCTGTTTATGAATGCATTCTCTCTAAAGAAGTAAAACTATGGATTAAAAGGTGATAAGACTCACAATTATTCATCAAAAGGTGAGTTTTCCTTTGTTAAATTCCTTCAGGAACATAATTCGTTAGGATAGACTAAGGGATTATTGGATATCAGTTCACCTCTTTTTAGGTAGCTGTCCAACATTAAATATGAGATATCTTCTAAAAACCCTGCATATACAATGACATTTCAGCATTTCCACATTTTACTACTCAGCTCTGCGAGTACAAAACGGATGAACCGGGGAGTTTCACAAAATCTTGTGTGAGTCACGTGAGAGAAAACTTGTGTAGAGTATGGCAGACCATTTCAGCCTCTGATTATGTTATTATTTAGTTATTAAAATAGGACATTAGGTAATCCATGATCAGTGGATTATTTTACCACAATGTGGAAATCAACCATTTTAGACCATCTAAATATTAATTATGTAATTTAATTATTTAAATTGATAATGACACCTTTAGGGAAGTGGACTATGTTACACCAACTCATTTTTGATTATTTAATTATATAAAATGATGATTATATCATGCACGACACCTGGAATTTGATGCCAACTAGTGGGGTCACCTGCGACAGGTCATCTAATTACATAATTAAAGTATTTAAATTGACAATTTGTGTTAATACCCAAGATAAAGTAAATATTTGTATAATTAAATAAACCAATATTCTTCTATTCCATAAAAAGTCCTGTAAAGCTCCCTCTTGGGGAGTTAATATGCAGTATCATCACATTTTATGATTGATTGTTTCAATAGATGATGATGACATCCTTCATGACTGGAGCCTGGCCATGTTTCCCTGCCATTTAAATGCTACATCAATTTTATTGTGACAGTTAGCGATTACTAACATATTTAATTATTTAAAATATTTAAATGACAGACAATGACATCATTGATTACGATTAGGATCAAATATCGGTCAGGGGCAAGTTCATGAAAGATGTAGACATGGCCACAGAAGTTTCTGAATGGTCTATGCATCCCCCAGAGTACTAAGGATACTGGAATATTGAGTCTAGAAGATTCCATGGTGCCCTCCGAGAAGCACAAGGACTTCACCAAGGCTGGCATGTTGGTCTGGATGTTGGACTGCATAATTTCCGCAACATCTTCACAAGGTTGTGATCTACGATGAGAAGAAATATTGGCACAAGGAGGTCGGGACCATCTCTGAAGTCTCACAAAAGGATGAAGACCCAGAAGACAGAAGAATCCCTCTCTCTCACCTCTGCTGGTGATGCCCCTGCTGCAACCATATTTTCAGCTGATATGAACATTTTAGCTACTACTGCTATGCCAGGTATGGGCCCATCATCTCAGGTCCTGCCTCAGCACAACAGAGATTCAGGCACTGGTGATATGTCAGACCAACAGAATACATCAGGCAAGTAAGTATGAGTATCTGATCATTAACTTAGGGAATTTTAAATATCCGTGATGACAGCATACTTTATCATGTCTGCCATGTCTGCCCAGGAATTGATGATACAAAAATGTTCAATTACTTACATATTGAAACATGTAATTTTTAAATTGTTTCCTGATAGAAAATGTTAACCATGAAGTTTGGGGACCCCTTGTGTGACTCAAGTGAGATAGACGATCTAACTATCTGATTATTTCATTATTCAAGTCTGTCTTCTTCTACTCAAGGAAGAGTGGAGTCTGGATCCACCTTAGTGCTGTTCATTGTCTCCTGTGATTTGATTCTTTATTTATTTAAATCAAAGGTGATATCAATTTGTTATATCTCTAGGGGTGAATTATGAGAAATTACCTCTTTATTCATACATGTTTTTGCTCAAATCTATGATTAAAACTCAATGATCTTCAGTTTTGAGCAATCTCGTAGGAGTCACATATAAAACAACATCCACTTGTTTCATTTTTATTTATTTAATTATGAAAATCTGCCATTATTTATTCGGGGATCACTGAAGTTTTGAGCCTCCTTATGGGAGCCAATCATGCCAGACCATCACATTATGTAATACTACACTTACTTATTTAAATATAATATTAGGAAATTAAATAATAATTCATCACTTATTTAATGCATTCAAAATAAAGGTGATGTTATGGACCATAAGTCCTTTTGGAGTCAGATTTTGGGAATTGATATTGTAACATCATCTCGTTACTTGATTATTTAGCTATTGAAATAGATCATTACATCAGCTATAGGTTTACGAGTTTGGTGCCATCTTCTCTGAGTTAACATAAAATGCCTATTTATTAACTATCAATTTAAGTTTTTGAATAAATCATTATTCCAGGAAGAGAATGGTCTGACTTCTTCATGTGGGATTTAAATATGCACCACCATGTCATTATTCAATAATTTTTTCAATATATAAAAGTATTATTGTTCCACAATGTGGGAGTCATATATTTTAGACCATCTAAATATTAATTATGTAATTAAGTCATTTAAATTAATGATGACAAGCATTGTTCACAAGTCTGGTTTGGAGCCACCTTACGGAAGTGGATGATGTTACATCAACTCTTTATTTGATTATTTAGTTATAGAAAACGATGATTATATCATACGTGACACAGGGAATTTCGTCCCACCTTGTGGGGTCAAGTGCCACTAATCATCTAATTACATAATTAAAATATTTAAATTGACAATTCCTGTTAATACTCAAGATAATGTAAATTGTTGTATAATTATGTAAATCAATAACCGTCTATTCCATGAAGAGTCCTGTGAAGCTCCCTCTTGGGGAGTTAATATGCATCACATTTTATGATTAATTTTTTCAATTGATGATGATGACATCCTTCATGACTGGAGTCTGGCCATTCTCCACTGCCAGTTAAATGCTACACCACCTCTTTATTTTGAAGGTTAGTTATTACTGAATTTTTAATTGTTTAAATTATTTAAACGTGGGACAGTGGCATCATTGATTATGATTATGGTGAAAATACCTGTCAGGGACCAGGTTGGGAAGGTTGTAGACATGGATACAGCAGTTTCTGAATGATCAATGAATCACCCAGAGTACTCGGGTTGCTGGATGATTGAGTCCAGAAGATCCCATGGTGCCCTCCGAGAAGTACAAGGACTTCACCGAGGCAGGCACAGTGGTCTGGGTGTTTGACTCCATGCTCTTCCTCCACATCTTCACCTTGGTTGTGATCTACGATGAGAAGGAGTAGTAGCACAAGGAGTTCGGCACCATCACTGATAGTTCGCAAAAGGATGATGACCCAGAACGGAAGAACTACCCTGCTCTGTCTCTCAGCTCTGCTGGTGATGCCCCTGCTGCAGCCATCTATTCAGCTGATATGAACATTTTAGCTACTACTGCTACGCCAGGTATGGGCCCATCATCTCAGGTCCTGCCTCAGCACAACAGAGATTCAGGCACTGGTGATGATGTCAGGCCAACAGACTTCATCAGGCAAGACAGTATGAGTATCTGATCATTAACTTATGGAATTATTAAAAATCAAATTCCATGATGACAGCATACTTTATCATGTCTGCCATGTCTGTCCAGGAATTTATGATACAAAAAAGTTCCACTACTTACATATGTAAAGATGTAATTATTAAATTGTTTCATTATATAATCTGTGAACCCTGAAGTTTGGTGCCACCTTGTGTGACTCAAGTGTGACAGATGATCTAACTATCTGGTTATTTCATTCTTCAAATCTGTCTTTTTCTAGTCCAGGAAGAGTGGAGTCTGGACCCACCTTGGTGGTGTTAATTGTCTCTTGGGATTTCATTATTTATTTATTTAAATCAATGTTGATATCATTTTGTTAACTCTCTAGGGGTGAATTATGAGAAATTATCTCATTATTCATTCACTTATTTTTTTCAAGTCAATGATTAAAAACTCAATGACCTCTTCAGTTCTGAGCAATCTTGTAGGAGTCACATATAAAACACCATCCCCTTGTTGAATTTTTATTCATTTAATTATGAAAATCTATCACTATGTACTCAGTGATCACTGTAGTTTTGAACCTCCTTATGGGAATCAATCATGCCAGACCATCACATCATGTAATACACTTACTTATTGAACTGTAAAATAAGAAATGAAATTAAAATTCATCATTTATTTAACGTATTTGAAAGAAAGATGATGTTATGGACCATAGTCCCTTTTGGAGTCAGATGTTGGGGGGCTTGATGATGTAACATCATCTCATTACTTGATTATGTAGCTATTTAAATAGATCATTACATCAGCCATAGCTTTACTACTTTGGTGCGATTTTGTCACTGTTATTATAAAACCCACTAATTCCAATTGTCAATTTATTTTTTAAAATAAATCATTATTCCAGGAAGAGGTCAGTCTGACTCCTCCATGTGAGATTTAAGTATGCACCACCATGTCATTATTCAATAATTTTTCAATATATAATAATTGTTTAAATCGATGAAGATGTGGTCCTTCACGACTGAGGTCTGGTCATTCCTCCCTGCCAGTAAATCTTGTGGCATTATTTACTTATCTAAGTATTACTCCCATGACAGTCACTGGAGTTTGGTTCCATCTTATGAAAGTTAAGTGTGCAGGAGTATCCAATGATTTACTGATTTGATTGCATAAATAATGATGGCGCCAACAATTATAGGTTGGGCTGCTGTGCGATTGACACAGCAGGAGATTGGTCCCAGAAGCAGTGCCCAGAGAATGAGGATACTGGGATATACAGTGATTACTGATTACATAATAATAGATTTTTAATGTTCGAGTGATTAAACGATTTAAAAAACTTTATTGTTTCACATCAACAGTTTCTGAGAGGTTACAACAAAACTGACCCAAGAAGGACACACTCAACTCCAGTTTAAAAAATCGAGTAAATTAATAATCTCATGATCAGAGAATCTTATCTAATATACTCTGTTTGGCTGAAAACATGACACACCACCAACCCTAACTAACTCTAAATATCCATATCATAAAGTGGGGTACAGACCTTAAGAGAGAATTATCAATTGAGGAATCAAAAATGACTGAAAGAAACCTAAGACAGTGCTCAAAATCCTTAGTCATCAGCCAAATGCAAATCAAAACAACTCTGAAAAACCATGTGAACAAGCTGTTCTAAAGGAAGGAGAATGAAGAGAAGTTCATTTTCTTTTCAGTAAATAGAAAAGTATTATGGTAGAGGTGATTAATGGTACTGTTTCCACTCTGGAAATCAGAAAATTGAAGCATAGAACATAGGTTTAAATACTCATCAATGTACTTGAATGGCAGAATGATGCTTTCATTTTCATGCTCATATCACTATAGGCATGTTGTGAGCTTGAGAGTCTGGTAAATATGTATAACTCAAAAGAAGAGCCCTGCTTTGTTTTTGTGAGGAAATCAGTGAGGCTGTAAGGTTAGTCCATTGGTGGGTATGTAACTTTAGCACGTGGGAGGGGCACTAGAATGGGACAGAATGTTGGATCATAATGTTGCCTGGCAACCCTGCTTGCCTCCTGGTATCATGGGCTAAGAACCAGAGAGCAGATTCGATAAACTGTGGGACATTACAATCTCCCAAGGTAATTATCTCCTAAAACTTTTGATTACAGCATTTGATTCCCCTAAGCAAGTCATAGAATAATGTCTGGAAATTGGCCTACAGCTATTACTGGTTACCCAATTCAAGATTACCTAATATCAGAGAACATAGTTGGTGGAGAAACAGTACAAATCTCGTGTTTATGAAAGCTCTCTTTCCTAAGAAGTAAATCTATGGATTATAAGATAATAAGACTCACAATTATTCATCAAAAGTTGAGTTTTCCGTTGTTAAATTCTTTCTGGAAGGTGATAATCCATTTGTTAGAGTAGACTTAGTGATTATTGGAATGCAGTTCATCTCCCCTGAGGCAGCTGTCCCATATTAAATATGGGGTATCTTCTAAAACCGTGCATATACAATGACATTTCAGCATTTACACGTTTTACTTCTCAAGTCTGCGATTAAATAAGGGATGAACCGGGGAGTTTCACACAGTCTTGTGGGAGGCAGGTGAGAGACAACTTGTGTTGAGTATGGCAGACCATATCCTTTTCTGATCATGTTATTATTTAGTTATTAAAATAGGACATAAGATAATCCATGATCAGTGGATTATTGTTCCACGATGTGAGTCACATATTTTAGAGCATCTAAATATTAATTATATAAATAAGTTAATTATGTAATTAAATTAATGATGACAAGCGTTGCTCACGAGTCTGGTTTGGAGCCACCTTATGAAAGTGGATGATGTTACATCAACTCTTTATTTGATTATTTAGTTATAGAAAACAATGATTATATCATACGTGACACCTGGAATTTCGTCCCACCTTGTGGGGTCAAGTGCCACAGATCATCTAATTATATAATTAAAATATTTAAATTGATAATTCCTGTTAATACTCATAATGTAATTAGTTGTATAATTATGTAAACCAATAACCCTCTATTCCATGAAGAGTCCTGTGAAGCTCCCTCTTGGGAGTTAATATGCATCACATTTTATGAATAAGTTTTTCAATTGATGATGATGACATCCTTCATGACTGGAGTCTGGGTATGCTTCCCTGCCAGTTAAATGCTACCTCACCTCTCTATTGTGATGGTTAGCTATTACTGACTTATTTAATTGTTTAAATTAATTGAATAGCAGACAGTGGCATCATGGATAATGATTAGGGTGAAAATGCCTGTCAGGGACCAGGTTGGGAAGGTTGTAGACATGGAAACGGCAGTTTCTGAATGATCAATGATTCACCCAGATACTCGTGTTGCTGGATGATTGAGTCCACAAGATTCCATTGTGCCCTCTGAGAAATACAAGGACTTCACGGAGGCAGGCACGGTTTTCTGGGTGTTTGCTCCCTGCTCTTCCTCCACATCTTCACCTTGGTGGTGATCATTTAATTAATGTATTTAAAATAAAGGTGATGTTATGGACCATAAGTGCCTTTTGGAGTCAGATTTGGGGAGTTGATGTTGCAACATCATCTCATTACTTCATCCTTTAGCTATGTAAATAAATCAATTCATCAGCGATAGGTTTAGGACTTTGGTGCCACCTCATCAGTGTTAATATAAAATGCCAACTAATTGATTATCTTTTTAAATTTTTAAATACATCATTATTCCAGGAAGAGATCAGTCTGACTACACCATGTGGGATTTAAGTATGCACCACCATGTCATTATTCAATCATTTATCATTATATATTAATTATTTAAATCGATGAAGATGTTGTTCTTCATGACTGGAGTCTGGCCCTTCCTCCCTGGGAGTTAATCACGTGGCATTATTTACTTATCTAAGTACTACTTCCTTGACAATCACTGGAGTTTGGTTCCATCATATGAAAGTTAAGTATGCAGGACTATCCAATTTTTAACTTATTTGATTGCGTAAGTAATGATGGTGTCATCCGTCATTTGACTGCTGTGCGATGACACAGAAGGAGACCGGTACCAGAAGCGGTGCCCAGAGAAAAAAGGACACTGCATTATCCAATGATAACTGATCATGTAATCGTAGATTTTTAACAATAGATTGATTACACAATTTAAAATAACTGTGCTGTTTCGCATATCCGTTTCTGAGAGCTTGCTACAGAACTGACCCATGAAGGACACAGTCACCACCGATTTTAGAAATGGAATAAGTGAATAATCTCCTGATCAGGGAATCTCATCTAATGAACTCTGTCTGGCTGATAACATGACACACCATCAACAATAAATTACTCTAAATAACCATATTAGAAAGCATGGTACAGGACTTAATAGAGAACAGTCAATTGAGGAATCCAAAATGACTGAAAGAAACATAATACAGGCCTCCAAATCCTTAGTCATCAACCAAATGCAAATGTAAACAACTCTGGGAAACCATGGGATCAAGCTCCTCTAAAGGTAAGAGAATGAAGAGGAGTTTATTTAATTTTCAATAAAGAGAAAAGTATTATGTTAGATGTGATTAATTGTATTGTTTCCATCTAGAAATGAGAAAACTGAAGCATAGAAAACAGGTCTAAAATACTCATAAATGTACTAGAATGGCATAATGATGCTTTCGTTTTCATGCTTTTGTCACTATAGGTATGTGGTAGCTTGAGAGACTGGTAAATATGTATAACTCAAAAGAAAGATACCTTCTCTGTTTTTGTAAGACAGTCAGTGAGGCTGTAAGGTTAGTTCATCGGTGGGTAGACTACTTTTACCATGTCATTATTCAATTATTTTTCATTATATCTTAATTATTTAAATCTATGAATATTTCCTTTTCATGCTTATATAAGTATAGGTTTGTTTTAGCTTGAGAGACTGATAAATATGTTTAACTCAAAAAAGAGCCCTGCATCGTTTTTGCGAGAAAATCAGTGAGGCTGTAAATTTAGTCCATCGTTGGGTATACTAATTTTAGCATGTGGGAGGTGCACTAGAAAGTGACAGAATGTTGGATCATAAAGGTTGCCTGGCAACAACGCTTGCATTCTGTAACCTGGTATCATGGGCCAAATACCAGAGAGCAGCTTCGATAAAGTGTTATCATTGGACATGAAAAGCTTCCAAGATAACTAGCTCCTAAAACGTTTAATGTCAGCAACTGATTCCCTTAACCAAGTCATGGCCAAATCTCTGGAAGCTTGCCTACAGCTATTACTGGTTACCCAATTCAAGATTACCTGATATCGGAGAATATAATCTGTGGAAAAACTGGTCAAAGACTTCTGTATATGAATGTTCTCTCACCTAAGAAGTAACTATGGTTTAAAAGATAATGAGACTCACAATTATTCATCAAAAGTTGAGTTTTCCATTGTTAACTTCCTTCAGGAAGGCGAAAATCCATTTGTAAGAGTAGGCTTAGGAATCGTTAAAGATCTATTATCATGTGATCAATAATCAATTAATATACCAGTGTCTGTCATTCTCTGTGCAATGATTGTGATACCAATCTCCTATATGTGTCAATCACACAGAAGCCAAAACATAATGGATGGTACCTGCATTATATAGGTAATCAAATAAGTAAATAATTGGAAAGTCATGAATACTCAACTTTCATAGGATGGAACCAAACTCCAGTGATTGTCCAGGAGTAATACTTAGATAATTAAATATGCCACACACTTAACACCCAGGGAGGAATGGACAGACTCCAGTAATGAAGGACAACATTTTCATCGATTTTAATAATTAATATAAAATGAAAAATAATTGAATGATGACATGGTAGTGCATAATTAAATCCCACATGGAGAAGTCAGACCGTTCTCTTCCTGGAATAATTATGTATATAAAAACTTAAATTGCTAATTAATTAGTTGGAGTTTTATATTAACTCTGACAAGATGGCACCAACCTTGAAAAACTATTTCTGATGTAATGATCTATTTAAATAGCTAAATAGTCAAGTACTGAAATGATGTCACATCATCAACTCCAAAAATCTGACTCCAAAACTGTCTTATGGTCCATAACATCACCTTTATTTTATATATGTTAATTAAGTGATGAATTAAGATTTAAATTTCTAATTTCACAGTTAAGTAAGTTTAGTATTACATGTTGTGATGGTCTGGCATGATTGATTGCCATAAGGAGCCCCAAATCTCATGTGATCCCTGAATAAATAATGACAGATTTTAAAAATTAAATGAATAAAAATTAAAGGAGTGGATGTTTTATATGTGACTCCTACAAGATTGCTCAAACCTGAAGAGATCATTGAGTTTTTAATCATAGATTTGAACAAAAAAAAAATGAATGAATGAGATAATTACTCGTAATTCTGTCCTAGAGAGATAACAAATGATATCCCCATTTATTAAATAAATAAATAACGAAATCACAAGAGACAATTAAGACCAACAAGGTTCCAATTAAGACCAAGGTGGTTCCACACTCCACTCATTCAGAAAATGCTCTGCCCATGTGTACAATTTTCCTAACCTTGTCCCTGACAGATATTTGCACCCTAACCATAATCGGTGATGGCACTGTCTGTCGTTTACATAATTTAAAGAATTAAATAAGTCAGTAATAGCTAACTGTCACAATAAATAGGTGATGTAGCATTTTACTGGCAGGGAAGCATGGCCAACTCCAGGCATCAAGGATGTCATCATCATCAATTGAGTCAATGAATCATAAAATGTGATGATATTGCACATTAACTCCACAAGAGGGAGCTTTACAAGTCTCTTCATGGAATGGAGGATTGTTGTTTACATAACTTTACAAATATTTACATTATCTTGGGGATTAACACAGATTGTCAACTTAAATACATTAATTATGTATTTAGATGATCTGTAACACCAGATTCCAGGTGTCATGGACAATATAATCATTGTTTTATATAATTAAATAATCAAATACTGAGTTCATGTAACATCATCCACATCCCTAAGGTGTCTCAAAACCAGGCTCATGAACGATGCTGTTGTGATTAAATATTTTAGCTACATAATTGATATTAAGATGGTCTATAACAACTGCCTCCCACATCATGTCACCACAATCCACTGATCATGGATTATCTAATGTCCTATTTTAATTATCAAATAACAACATAATCAGAGGATGAAATGGTCTGACAAACTCCACGGAGTTGACTCTCAGTTGACTCACAAATGATTGTGGGAAACTCCCAGGTTCATCCCTTATTTAATCGCAGAGCAGAGTAGTAACCTGTTTAAATGCTGTACTGTCATTGTGTATGCAGGGCTTTTAGAAGATATCACATATTTAATGTTGGACGGCAACCTCAAAATAGGTGGACTGAAATCCAATAATCACTAAGTTGACTCTAACAAATGGATTATCACCTTCCTGAAAGAAGTCAACAAGGGCAAACTAACCTTTTGATGAATAATTGTGAGTCTTATTATCTTTTGTTCCATAGTTTTACTTCTGAGGAGAGAGAGTATTCATAAAAAGAAGACTTTGAACTGTTTCTCCACAGACTATGTTCTCTGATGATTAGGTAATCTTGAATTTGGTAACCAGTAAAAGCTGTAAGCACACTTCCAGAGGTGTGGATATGACTTGTTTAGGTGAATCAAATGCTGTCATTAAAACTTTTAGGAGATAGTTACCTTGGGAGACTGTAATGTCCCATGATAACACTTTCTCAAAGCTGCTCTCTGGTCATTGGCCCATGTTATCAGGATACAGAATGCAACAGTGTTGCCAGGCAACATTTATGAACCAACATTCTGTCACATTCTAGTGCCCCTCCCGCATGCTTAAAGGAGTATACCCACTAATGAACTAACCTTACATCCTCACTGAGTTTCTCACAAAAACAAAGCAGGGCTCTTTCTTTTGAGTTCTACATATTAACCAGTCTCTCAAGCTACAACATGCCTATAGTGAACTAAGCATGAAAACGAAAGCATCATTGTGCCATTCAAGTACAATGATGAGTATTTTAAACCTGTTTTCTATGCTTCAATTTTCTTATTTCTAGAACGGAAACAATACAATTAATTGCCTCTACCATAATCCTTTTCTCTTTATTGAAAATAAAATTAACTCCTCTGCATCCTCTTACCTTTAGTGGAGCTTGATCCCATGGTTTCTCAGAGTTGTTTACATTTGCATTAGGCTGATGATTAAGGATTTTGAGCAGTGTCTTATGTTTCTTTCAGTCATTTTGTATTCCTCATTTGTCTGTTCTCTATGAAGTCCTGTACCCTGCTTTCTAATATGTTTATTTAGAGTTATTTATTGTTGGTGGTGTGTCATGTTAACATCCCGACAGAGTTCATTAGATGAGATTCCCTGATCAGGAGATTATTCAGTTATTCCATTTTTAAAATCTGTGCTCACTGTGACCTTCATGGGACAGTTCTGTTGCAACCTCTCAGAAACTGATGATGCGAAACAGTACAGTTTTTTTTTTAAATCATGTAATAATTCGATTGTTAAAAATCTACTATTGCATAATCAGTAATCACTGTGTAAGGCAGTGTCTCCCATTCTCTGGCCATGCTTCTGGTATCGATATCCTGCTGTGTCAATGCCACAGCCGCCAAATGACAGATGACACCATCATTAATTACGCACTCAAATAAGTTAATAATTGGATAGTCCTCCATATTTAACTTTCAAATGATGGAACCAAACTCCAGTGATTGTCAAGGAAGTAGTACTTAGATAATTAAATAATGCCACATGATTAACTCCCATGGAGGTTTTGTCTGACTCCAGTCAAGAAGAACAACATTTTCATCGATTTTAATAATTAATATATAATGAAAAATTATTGAAAAATGACATGGTGGTGCATACTTAAATCCCACATGGATTTGTCAGACTTATCTCTTCCTGGAATAATGATGTTTTTAAAAAATTAAATTGAAAATTAATTAGTGGTCCTCCTGCCTCTGCCTCCTTCAGCAAATCCTACCTGCGTGCGCCACCACAACAAGCTATCATAATAATGATAGAGGCCCTCAAAGAAGATATGAAAAAATCCCTTAAAGAAATGGAGGAAAAAACAAACAAAAAAGTGGAAGAAATGAACAAATTCCTTAAGGAAAGTACAGAAAGCCAAGAAAAAACAATTAACCAGGTGAAGGAAACGGTTCAAGATTTGAAAACCGAAATTGAGAAAATAAAGGCAACACAAATGGAAGGAAAGCTGGAAATTGAAAAGCTGGGCAAAAAATCGGAAACCACGGACACAAGCATAACCAATAGAATTCAAGAGATGGAAGAGAGAATCTCAGGCGCAGAAGATAAACTAGAAGAAATAGATTCATCGACCAAAGAAAACCATAAATCCAATAAATCCTTAACACACAAGATCCAGGAAATGTTGGACACCATGAAAAGGCCAAACCTAAGAATAATAGGCATAGAGGAAGGTGAGGAAGCCCAGCTCAAAGTGCTGAAAAAATATTCAACAAAATCATCGAGGAAAACTTTCCAAATCTGAAGAAGGACATGCCCATGAAAGTACAAGAAGCATACCGAACCCCAAATAGGCTGGACCAAAGAAAAAAGACCCCTCGACATATAATAATCAAAACACCTAGCATAGAGAATAAAGAAAGAATATTAAGAGCAGCGAAGGAAAAATGACAGGTAACATATAAAGGCAGACCTATCAAAATTACTCCTGACTTCTCCATGGAAACCCTCAAGGCCAGAAGGTCCTGGATAGATGTTCTAAAAGTATTAAGAGAACACGGATGCCAGCCTAGGCTACTATATCCAGCAAAACTCTCAGTCAATATAGATGGAGAGAACAAGATATTCAATGACAAAACCAGATTTTCCCAATATGTATCTACAAATCCAGCCTTACAGAAAGCATTGGAAGGAAAATTCCAACCCAAGGAAGGTAACTACGCCCACAAAAATGTAGGCAACAGATAATCAAACTATACCAGAAACCTAGGATTAAGCAGAACAAATATATTCACAATACCACCGCCAACAACAAACCTAAACCAAACAAGCATCAACAATCAATGGACCTTACTCACCCTCAACATTAATCGTCTTAACTCACCTATAAAAAGACACAGGCTAACAGAATGGATACGAAGACAGAATTCATCCTTCTGCTGCATACAAGAAACACATCTTAGCTCCAAAGATAGACATAACCTCAGGGTAAAGGGTTGGGAAAAGATTTTCCAATCAAATGGAAATAAGAAGCAAGCAGGCGTAGCTATCCTAATATCTGACAAGCTAGACTTCAAAAAAAAATTAGTCAAAAGAGATGAAGACAGTCATTTCATATTCATCTCAGGAGAAATCCATCAACACAAAGTCTCAATTCTGAACATCTATGCCCCTATTACAAAGTCACCCACATTCGTAAAAGAAACACTACTAAAACTCAAAGCTCATATAAATCCTCACACACTTATAGTGGGAGACTTCAATACACCACTCTCAACACTAGACAGAACCACAAATCAGAAACTCAACAAAGAAACAAAAGAATTAACAGAAGTTATGTCTCAACTGGGGCTAACAGACATCTATAGAACATTCCATCCAACGACAAAAGAATATAGCTTCTTCTCTGCTCCACATGGAACCTTCTCTAAAATCGACCACATACTAGGAGACATAACAAACCTCAACAGATACAAGAGAATAGGAATAGTCCCCTGTATCTTATCAGACCACCATGCTTTAAAATTGGAATTCAACAACAACACAAATAGCAGAAAACCTGCAAACTCATGGAAACTCATAAAGAAATAAAGAAAGAAATTAAAGACTTTCTAATATTCAACGAGAATGAGGATACAACATACCAGAACTTATGGGACACCTTGAAAGCAGTGCTACGAGGGAAGTTCATTGCACTAAGTGCCCATATGAAGAAAACAGAGGATAGTCACATAAATGAATTAACAGCCCAACTGAAAACTTTAGAAAAGAGAGAAGCGAATTCACCACGCAGGAGCAGACGCCAGGAAATAATCAACTTGAGGGCTGAAATCAACAAAATAGAAACCAGGAAAACAATACAAAAAAATCAATGCAACAAAGAGTTGGTTTTTTGAGAAAATCAACAAGATAGATAAACCTTTATCCAAATTAACGAAAAAGCAGAGACAGAACATGAAAATTAACAAAATCAGAAACGAAATGGGGAACTTAACAACAGACACAGAGGAAATCCAGTCAATTTTCAGGTCATACTTCGAAAATCTGTATTCCACAAAAATTGAAAATTCAAAGGAAATGGACAAGTTTCTGGATAACTATCACTTACCAAAATTAAATCAAGAACAGACAAACAACTTAAATAGACCTATAACCCACAATGAAATAGAAGCAGTCATCGAAAGCCTTCCAACGAAAAAAAGTCCAGGGCCAGATGGATTCAGTGCAGAATTCTACCAGACATTCAAGGAAGAACTAATACAACTACTCCTCAAACTGTTCCACAAGATAGAAACAGAAGGTTTATTGCCAAACTTTTTATGAGGCCACAATGACCTTGGTACCCAAACCTCACAAAGACACAACTAAGAAAGAAAACTACAGACCAATATCCCTGATGAACATCGATGCAAAAATACTCAATAAAATAATGGCAAACCGAATTCAAAAATACATCAGAGAAATCATCCACCATGATCAAGTAGGCTTCATACCTGGATTGCAGGAATGGTTTAACATACGAAAAACTATCAACATGATCCACCATATAAACAAAATGAAAAAGAAAAACCATATGATTATCTCCCTAGATGCGGAAAAAGCCTTCGATAAAATTCAACATCCTTTCATGATAAAGGTATTAGAGAGCTCAGGGATAACAGGAACATAACTAAACATAATAAGAGCAATATACAGCAAACCAACTGCCAACATCAAACTGAATGGAGAGAAACTTAAGCCAATTCCTCTAAAATCAGGAATAAGACAAGGCTGTCCTCTCTCTATATAACTCTTCAATATCGTACTATAAGTTCTAGCTAATGCTATAAGACAACAAAAGGAGATCAAGGGCATCCAAATTGGAAAGGAAGAAGTCAAACTGTCTCTATTTGCAAATGATATGATAGTTTACATAAGCGACCCAATAAACCCTACCAGGGAACTCCCACAGCTGATAAACACCTTCAGCAAACTATCAGGATACAAGATAAACTCAAAAAAATCAGTAGCCTTATTTTTTTCAGACGACAAAGAGGCAGAGAAAGAAATCAGAGAAACATCACCCTTTACAATAGCCACAAGCAACATAAAGTATCTTGGTGTAACGCTTACCAAACAAGTAAAAGATCTATATAATAAGAACTTTGTGACTCTAAAGAAAGAAATTAAAGAAGATACCAGAAAATGGAAAGACCTCCCATGCTCTTGGTTAGGTAGGATAAACATAGTAAAAATGGCAATCTTACCAAAAGCAATCTACAGATTCAATGCAATCCCCATTAAAATCCCACCACAATCCTTCACCGACCTTGAAAGGATAATAATCAACTTTATATGGAAAAACAAAAGACCCAGGATAGCCAAAACAACCCTATACAATAAAAGAACTTCAGGAGGCATCACCATTCCTGACTTCAAGCTGTACTACAGAGCTATAGTTCTGAAAACAGCCTGGTATTGGCATAAAAATAGACAGGTAGACCAATGGAATCGAATTGAAAATCCTGATATTAATCCACGCACCTATGAACACCTGATTTTCGACAAAACAGCTAAAATTATACAATGGGGCAAAGACAGCATCTTCAACAAATGGTGCTGGCACAATTGGATGAGGGTGTGTAGAAGACTGCAGATAGACCCATGTCTGTCGCCATGCACAAAACTCAAGTCCAAATGGATCAAAGACCTCAACATCAATCCAGCCACATTGAACCTCTTAGAAGAGAAAGTAGGAGGTACCCTTGAACAAATTGGTATAGGAGACCGCTTCTTGAACATAACTCCAGGGGCACAGACACTGAAAGAAACAATTAATAAATGGGACCTCTTCAAACTTAGAAGCTTCTGTAAGGCAAAGGACACAGTTGACAAGACCAAACGGCAGCCCACTGACTGTGAAAAGATTTTCACTAATCCTATATCCGACAAAGTGCGGATCTCCAAAATATACACAGAACTCAAGAAACTAGTAAACAAAACACCAAATAACCCTATTAAAAAATGGGATACATAACTGAAGAAAGAATTCTCAATGGAGGAAATCAAAAAGGCTGAAAAACACTTAAGAAAATGCTCCACATCCTTAGCTATCAGGGAAATGCAAATCAAACATTTGAGATACCATCTTACCCCTGCCAGAATGGCTAAAATTAGAAACACCAGTGATGACTTATGTTGGAGAGGATGTGGAGAAAGTGGAACACTCCTCCACTGCTGGTGGGAGTGCAAACTCATACAGCCATTTTGGAGATCAGTATGGCGGTTCCTCAGGAAAATGGGAAATAGTTTACCACAGGACCCGGCAATCCACCTCTTAGGCATATACCCAAAGGATTCACATCAATGCAACAAAGACATCTGTTCAACTATGTTCATAACAGCACTATTTGTAATAGGAAGAACCTGGAAGCAATCTAGATGCCCTTCAATTGAAGAATGGTTAATGAAGATGTGGCACATCTACACAATGGAATACTACTCTGCAGAAAAAAATAATGGTATCTTGAAATTCGCAGGCAAGTGGATGGCACTTGAAGAAACCATCCTGAATGAGGTAACCCAGTCACAAAAAGAGAAACACAGTATGTACTCACTCATATATGGATTTTAGAACTAGATCAAATGATCACCAGCCTATAATTCACATCACCAGAGGAACTAGGATACAAGTTGTATTCTAAGAGATTCATATAAAGTCCCTCACAGAACTGGGAAGGGACAAGTCCCCCAGACCTCAGGTAAAGTGGGGGAAGACAGCTAATGGAGAGAGAAGTAGGAGAAAATGAGAGGGAGGAGAGGAAGGCATGTGCCACCAGGAGGATTGAGCCTGGTTAGGAATGGAAAATAGGAAAGAGAGAGAGAGAGACAGAGACAGAGAGAACATAAAAGAGGGAGCCAATATTGGTTTGAAGATAAAGTTGAATCCAAAGAAAGGTCGAGGGAACTACAAGACTGCTCCCAACTAACAATCTCAGCTTCCGTGGAAAGGCTATCATAAATGCCCTTCCCGGAGAGTGCGATCAACAACTAACTTCTCCATGGAGTCCTCAACTAATGACTGTTGAAGACAGGAGCAAACACCCATACATAAACACTGAGCCGAACTAGAACCCAGAAGCAGATGGAGAGGACAAACCATGCGGTAGAAGTACATAGAGACAGCTTACCTGAACAAGGAGGAGCTAAGGGCCACTAGACTGATAGCTGGGAAGCCAACAGGGGACTGACTTGTACCACCCTGAATATGGGTCTCAGCCAGAAGGTCTGAGCAGTCTAAGAGACCTCAGACAGTGGAGCCAGGATGTATCCCTGGTGCACAAAAGAACTTTGCAAACATATCCCCCATGGAGGGATAACTGCCTTATTCTAGAGATAGGAGAGAAGCCCTAGTCCCTACTTCACAGGACCTGTCAGATCTACATGACCCCAACTGGATGGCATTCCCCT
The DNA here is from genome assembly GCF_943737965.1 of Phodopus roborovskii. NCBI lineage: Eukaryota > Metazoa > Chordata > Mammalia > Rodentia > Cricetidae > Phodopus > Phodopus roborovskii. The sequence goes on along the minus strand of NW_026126826.1, from coordinate 198,920 downwards.
ACATATGGTATTGTGGTGGGGGGTTGGGAGGGGAGGGTGTTTAGAGTGCATGGGAAAGGGCAGAGAGGGCAAAAGGGAGGGAAGGAGGGAGGGAGGGCTGGAGAGGAGGGAGGCAGGGAGGGAGAGGGAACTGGGATCCACATGTAAAATAATAAATTAAAAAAAAAAAAAAAACGCTTTGACTCCAAAATTTAAGTTGAAGAACAAGTTACTAGGGAAAAGTATTTCTATTTTTGTTTCCACAGAAAATGAAAAGATGTGGATTCCTTACAGACTAATGTGGTTTGATCACACCAGACCGCCTGAAACAGATTACAAGCTGATCCTACATTCCAAACAGCTGGACAAAACAGCCCTACAGACTACAGCTAGGATATCTGAATCTTCTTCGAATCCCCCAAGACAGCGCCCCTTTCCAGCAGGAAGTAGTTTGGAAAGAACGACGCCCAAATTCCCAAAATATTGTGTATAAATGTTTGTTTTCATTTAATTGGACTTTGTTATATAATATGAAATAAAAAAAAGAAAAAAAAGAAAATTAATTAGTGGGCCTTTTATATTAACACTGATGAGATGGCACCAAAGTCCTAAACCTTTCGCTGATGTAAAGATCTATTTACATAGCTAAATGGTGAAGTAATGAGATGATATTACATCATCAACTACCAAACTCTGAATCCAAAAGGGACTTATGGTCCATAACATTACCTGTATTTTAAATACGTAATTTAAATGATTTACTAATTAATTTCCTAGTTTAACAGTTAAAGAACTAAGTGTAGTATTAAATGACATGACAATCTGTTACAACGGTCTCCCCTAAGGAGGCTCAAAACTCCTGTGATCACTGAATGCGTAATGACAGATTTCCATAATTAAATGAATAAACATTAGACAAGTGGATGGTGTTTTATGCATGAAGCGTAAATGACTGCTCAATACTGAAGAGACATTGAGTTCTTAATCATAGATTTGAACAAGAAATGAATGAATAAAGAGATAGTTTCTCATAATTCACCCCTAGATTTACAAAAAAATCTACATTGATTTAACTAAAGAAAGGAAGAATGCAAGAAGGAAATAAAGAAAGAAAGAAAGAATTCACAAGATACAATTTAACACCAACAAGGTGGATCCAGACTCCACTCTGGACAGATTTGAATAATGAAATAATCAGATAGTTAGATCGTCTGTCACATTTGAGTGTGACACAACGTGGCGCCAAACTTCATGGATCACAGATTATATAATGAAAGAATTTAATAATTACATCTTTAAATAAGTGAGCCATTGACCTTTTTTTGTATCATCAATTCCTGGGCAGACTTGCCAGGTATGAAACTGCATGCTGTCATCACGCACTTTTAAAATGTCGTCAGTTAATCGTCAGATAATAATACTGTCTTGCCTGATGAATTGAATTGGCCTGACATCATCACAAGCACATGAATCTCTGTTGTGGTGCGGCAGGACATGAGATAATGGGCCCAATCTGGGCATAGCAGTAGTAGCCACAATGTTGATAACAGCTGAAAAGATGGCTGCAGCAGGGGCATCACCAGCATAGCTGAGAGAGAAAGATGTTCTTCCCTGTTCTGAGTCGTCATGCTTTTGCCAGGTCTCGGTGATGGTGCCGACCTGCTAGTGCCACTCCTTCTTCTCATGGTAGATCACCACCGAAGTGAAGATGTGGAGGAACAGCAGGTAGTCAACACCCAGACCACCGTATCGGCATTGGTGTAGTCCATGTACTTCTCGGTTGGCACAGTGCAACCTTCTGGACTCATTCATCCAGCATCCCTCGTACACTGGGAGATGCATAGATCATTCACAAAATGTTCTGCCCATGTCTACATCTTTCCTAACCTTGTCCCTGACAGATATTTGTACCCAAACCGTAAACAGTGATGACTTGTCGGTCATTTACATAGTTTAAAGAATTTAATAATTCAGTAATACTTAACTGTCACAATAAATAGGTGATGTAGCATTTTACTGGCAGGGAAGCATGGTCAGAATCCAGGCATGAAGGATGTCACCATCATCAATTGAAAAAATGAATCATAAAATGGGGTGATATTGCACATTAACTCCACAAGAGGGAGCTTTACAGGTCTATTCATGGAATGGTGGATTTTTGTTTACATTACTATACAAACATTTACATTATCTTGAGCATTAACACAGATCGTCAATTTAAATACATTAATTATGTAATTAGATGATCTGCGGCACCAGATTCCAGGTTTCATGGACGATATAATCATTGTCTTATATAATTAAATAATCATTTAATGAGTTCATGTAACATCATCCACTTCCCTGAGGTGGCTCCAAACCAAGCTCATGAACGATGCTGTCGTGATTAATTTAAATATTTTAACTACATAATTGACATTAAGATGGTCTATGATAATTGCCTCCCACATCACGTCACCACAATCCACTGATCATGGATTATCTAATGTCCTATTTTAATAATCAAATAACAACATAATCAGAGGATGAAATGGTCTGCCATACTCCACACAATTGACTCTCTGTTGACTCCCACATGACTGTGGGAAACCCCCAGGTTCATCAGTTATTTAATCGCAGAGCAGAGTAGTAACATGTTTAAATGCTGAACTTTCATTGTGGATGCAGGGTTTTTAGAAGATATCACATATTTAATGTTGGGCAGCTGCCTCAAAAGAGATGGACTGAAATCCAATAATCACAAAGTCTACTCTAACAAATGGATTATCACCTTCCTGAAGGAAGTCAACAATGGCAAACTCACCTTTTGATGAATAATTGTGAGTCTTATTATCTTTTGTTCCATAGTTTCACTTCTTAGGAGAGAGAGTATTCGTAAACAGAACACTTTGAACTGTTTCTCCACAGACGACGTTCTTTGATGATTAGGTAATCTTGAATTTGGTAACCAGTAAAAGCTGTAGGCACACGTCCAGAGGTGTGGCTATGACTTGTTTAGGCGAGTCAAATGTTGTCATTAAAAGTTTTAGGAGATAGTTACCTTGGGAGACTGTAATGTCCCATGATGACACTTTCTCGAAGCTGCTCTCTGGTCCTTGGCCCATGATACCAGGATACAGAATGCAACAGTGTTGCCAGGCAACATTTATGAACCAACATTCTGTCACATTCTAGTGCCCCTCCCACATGCTTAAAGGAGTATACCCACCGATGAGCTAACCTTACAGCCTCACTGAGTTTCTCACAAAAACAAAGCAGGGCTCTTTCTTTTGAGTTCTACATATTTACCAGTCTCTCAAGCTACAACTTGTCTATAGTGACATAAGCATGAAAACGAAAGAATCATTGTGCTGTTCAAGTATAACGATGAGTATTTTAAACCTCTTTTCTATGCTTCAGTTTTCTAATTTCTAGAACGGAAACAATACAATTAATCGCCTGTACCATAATCCTTTTCCCTTTATTGAAAATGAAATTAACTCCTCTGCATCCTCTTACCTTTAGAGGAGCTTGATCCCATGGTTTCTCAGAGTTGTTTAGATTTGCATTAGGCTGATGATTAAGGATTTTGAGCAGTGTCTTCTGTTTCTTTCAGTCATTTTGAATTCCTCAATTGATTGTTCTCTTTAAGTCCTGTACCCTGCTTTCTAATATGTTTATTTAGAGTTATTTATTTTTGGTGGTGTGTCATGTTAGCAGCCCGACAGAGTTCATTAGATGAGATTCCCTGATCAGGAGATTATTCAGTTATTCCATTTTTAAAGTCAGTGGTCACTGTGTCCTTCATGGGTCAGTTCTGTATCAACCTCTCAGAAACTGATGATGGGAAACAGTACAGTTTTTTTTTTAAAATCGTTTAATCATTCGATGGTTAAAAATCTACTATTGCGTAATCAGTAATCACTGTATAATGCTGTGTCCCCCATTCTCTGGCCACTGCTTCTGGTACCGATCTTCTGCTGTGTCAATCCCACAGCAGCCAAATGACGGATGAAACCATCATTACTTACGCAATCAAATGAGTTAATAATTGGATAGTCCTCCATACTTAACTTGCAGAAGATAGAACCAAACACCAGTGATTGTCAAGGAAGTAGTACTTAGATAATTAAATAATGCCACGTGATTAACTCCCATGGAGTAATGGCCCTACTCCAGTCAAGAAGAACAATATCTGCATCGATTTTAATAAATAATATATAATGAAAAGTGATTGAATAATGACATGGCAGTTCTTACTTAAATCGCTCATGGAGTTGTCAGACTGACCTCTTCCTGGAATAATGATGTTTTTAAAAACTTAAATTGAAAATTAATTAGTGGGCCTTTTATATTAACATTGACGAGATGGCACCAAAGTCCTTAACCTATCGCTGATGTAAAGATCTATTTTTATAGTTAAATGATGAAGTAATGAGGTGATATTACATCATCAACTCCCAAATTCTCACTCCAAAAGGGACTCATGGACTATAACATTACCTGTATTATACATGTGTAAATTAAATGATGAATTATTACTTAATTTCCTAGATTAACAGTAAAAGAAGTAAGTGTAGTATTAGATGATGTGATCGTCTGATACAATGGTCTCCCCTAAGGAGGGTCAAAACTCCAGTGATCACTGAATACATAATGACAGATTTTCATAATTAAATGAATAAACATTAAACAAGTAGATGATGTTTTATGCATGAAGCCTAAATGATGGCTCAATACTGAAGAGACCGTGAGTTCTTAATCATAGATTTGAACAAAAAATGAATGAATAAACAGATAATTTCTCTTAATTCACCCCTAGAGAGAAAAACAAAATGATATCAACATTGATTTAAAGAAAGAAAGGAAGAAAGAAAGAATGAAATAAAGAAAGAAAGAATTCACAAGATACAATTCAACACCAACAAGGTGGATCCAGACCCCACTCTTCCTGGAGTAGAAAAAGACAGATTTGAATAATGAAATAATCAGATAGTTAGACCATCTGTCACACTTGAGTCATGCAAGGTGGCACCAAACTTCAGGGATCACAGATTATATAATGAAATAATTTAATAATTACATCTTTAAATATGTAAGCCTTTGACTTTTTTTGTATCATCAGTTCCTGGGCAGACTTGCCAGATATGAAAATGGATGCTGTCATCATGCACTTTTAAAAATGCCTTTGGTTAATTGTCAGATAATCATACTGTCTTGCCTGATGAATTCTGTTGGCCTGACATCATCACAAGCACCTGAATCCCTGTTGTCGTGAGGCAGGAAGTGAGATAATGGGCCCAATCCTGGCGTAGCAGTAGTAGCCACAATGTTGATAACAGCTGAAAAGATGGCTGCAGCAGGGGCATCACCATCATCATTGTCCCATTCAAGTACAATGATGAGTATTTTAATTGTTTTCTGTGCTTAAATTTTCTAATTCGTAGAATGGAAACAATACACCTCTTCATTCTCTGACCTTTATAGGAGCTTGATCCCATGTTTTCTCGGGATCAGGGCCAGGGCCTAGGGGCCACGGGCCAGGGGCCAAGGGGCCAGGGGCCAGAGGCCAGGGGCCAGGGCCAGGGCCAGGGCCAGGGCCAGGGCCAGGGCCAGTGCCAGGGCCAGGGCCAGGGCCAGGGCCAGGAAAGACACATAGTGGACTGATATCTGGATGCTTCTACTTTGACAGTCAGTTCTTGCTGGGACCTGGCACTCTCCATGTGATGCCTCTTTAGCAGAGGCCCTTCAATGGAGGCTCTTTCACTCATGACTTTAAGAATATATTAGGCCTTGTTGGGAAGATTGATTCCTCTAATTCCAATCCTACACATTTGCTTTGTATTATATAAAGCATTTCATATTGGAGGAAACTGTTAAGAATTTATCCACTAGGTACCTGGGTTACAGGAATGAGTGCTCACAATATTGTGTATTCACAAGTTAAAATATTTTTGGTTAAAGATTTGGTTTAATTTTAATTATGTACTGCCAGTGCATGGATTTGTGTTTTCTCACACTTGTTCCCAAGAATTTTAGCCTTTTGAGTTATTCTTGTAGCAGGAACTATAGAATTTTGTCAAAATCCTGACATAGCTCCTGGCAATGAATGTTCCTTAATTTTTTTCATTCATATCTCTAAACTTGTCTCTATCATTTCTCTATCATCATGATATGAAGTGATAGGGGAGAGCTCATGAAAGAGTAAATCAAAATAATTCATACAATTTGGTGAAGATTTTAGCTATCATACTTTTCTTTAATTACAATAATCATTTTATTTGTGGAGCACGGTTCTTACTAAGTTCACTACACCCAAGATAAATGACAAACCCGTCAGCCCTTCTGATATAATCTGCAACCCAAGAGAGAGAAAGAGAGAGAGGGAGAATGACACAGAGACAGACAGATATGACATAGAGAGAAAGAAAGACAGCATGAGGAGGGAGAAAGGGAGAGGAAAGAGATAATGGGAGCAAGAGAGACATCAACCCAAGCTTCTCCACCTTCTGTTTTCACACTCTGTACCAAAGGCATCTCATATAAGACTGTGAAGAATCCTCCCCTATGACTGGTGTATATATTTGAAACACTGATTGGCTAACAAATCCCGAGTTACTGGAATAAATGAGCAGAAAAGACACAGAATTTGAGGGCAGGTTTGGACCAGGACTACCAAACATTCTAAACTCTTTGTATAGATACAGAAGCCATTAGGGTTCCCATGAAACAACCCAGCCTCCCTGGTTATGCATATCATGGTTTAAGCATTCCTTATTCCTTCTCCCCAGGGATGATATGGAGAGGAAGGATTCAGGAGTTGTTGGGATCGCTTTTAGCAGGAGGTGTGGTTTACAAGGTTTCCTTTAGCCACATCCTGTAGACCATCGGCAACTGTTCCTGGAGAGATGGACAAAGCAGGTTGTGCAAAGCTTCAGCCTTAATATTGAGCTGCAGTTGGAGAGAGGATGTTCAAGTCCTGGCAGTATTTGGTAGCACTGTTCCAATCCCTAACTTCAGGGTGTCAAGGGGGGCACTCCCCTGGATTCACCTCAGTTCAGACTTCACCCTTGAAAGGCCTGCCATTGTTCCCCATAGTAGTGGAAAGGGACAAAGTCTCCTGAGAAAATTGGGAGCATAGGGTGAGGGAAGGGAGAGTTAGGAGAAAGAGAAAGGGAGAAGAGAATGGGAAGGAGAACAAGAGGCATCAAGAAGACTGAGTTTTGGAAAGAATAGAGAATAGCAACAAAAGAAATACCATACAATATGGGGATATAATAGGTGGTAAGAGAAATCTGGCACTAGGAAAATGTCCAGAGATCTACAAGGATCACCCCAAATAAAAATATAAGCAATAGTGGAGAGACTACCTTAAATGTCCTTCCATATAATGAGATTGATATCCACCTTATAGGATATTCTAAAGCCTTCATCCAGTAGATGAAAGAAACAGAAACAGACACCCACAACTAAGCACTTAAGTGGAACTCCTGGAATCCAGTTGCAGAGAAAGAGGATTGATAAGTACAGGGTTCAAGTCCAGGTTGGAGATACCCACAGAATCACCTAAGCAAAACAATGCAGAGGTTATGCACCCCAGTCTGACAGTTGGGAATCCATAATATGACTGACCTAAAACCCCTAAAAGTGCATCTCATTTAGAAGGCCTAGTAAGTGGAAGGGACCTCTGGCAGTGGAATCAGGATGTATCCCTGATGTATGAAAGGCTTCATGAGCCCATTCCCCATGGATAGATACTCAGCCTAGACACAAGGGGTTGGGCCTTGTCCCTGCCCCAAATGACTTTGGGGTTGGTACAGACATGAGAGGGATAAGAAACAGACATAGATATGGTAAAATAATTTTGATTCTAGTTTAATGGAATTCATTAAAGTAAGAATATGTAATAAGGTGGGGTCAATATGTTATCTAACATTTGCTGGTGCCATTGTCCTGAAGAGCCAGAGCTTTGGGCAAGTTTATGGACATTGTCCTGAAGCAGTCACAGACTAACTTTGACTGTGGTATGAACACAATACCCCAGGGACCACTTTCATCTTTGGTGACTAGGAAATCCTGAAATTCCTACCTCCGCTCTCTAAGAACCATTACTAAAGGCTTCTGCCACCATGCCTGGCTTCATAGCTTCAAGTTTACTTAGTGAGTCATTTGATGTGATGAATAACATGAAGAATTATACTTAACTGTATAGAAAACTTCTTCCATCTGTGAACCTGGCTGTCTCCATTACTAGTAATAGACAGAACCCTTCCAAGACATTCAGTGAGTTTTACAAGAGTAAATGATAAGGGAAAATAATATTTCCCATATGTTAAAAGACAATGGACTTTGAGGCAGAAAACCTGCATTTGATGGGCACCATCTTCTGTTACTGGAGTTTAGTACCAGAGCCTGTTGTCTGGCTACACTAACAACCATGCTCAGTCATTCATCATAAGTGAGCCAAGCTAAGGAACTAACTTCTGTTGACAAGCCAAACTACAATACCAGCACTCTGGATTCAAGGTTAACAAATATCTCTCATGTTCTAGGACAGACTAATCTATAATGTGAATTCTATTTAAGACAGGATGTCACAGTAATACTATTCTTAAAAAGAAGAGAAAAAATACAAAAGTAAAATTAATGAAAATTTAAAGCATATATATTCAGTTTGAACACTTATGAAAACAAAAAAGAAAACAGTAAATAATCTACATCAAGGGTCATAATAGATATAGGATGCAAATATATGCAAAACAATATTAGAAAGCTAAATATGGAATTTTTCCCATCTCTAAAGCACTCCCATATACTCGGTTCCTGTTTCTGTTATAAGGTGGTCATATAAGAATTCAATGTTTCTTTCATAAACACATTTTCAAGACTCAAGACTTTTTCTACAATGTGATTCCCTGGAAAATGTGAATTTTATGAGTCTATAATTGCCGTGGTGGTAGGCCAAAAGTGGACCCCACAAAGTTGACTTATGATCTCCACACGAATGTCATTGTCTAAAAACTGGTAATCAATTTACAGACACACACATACAACAGGATTTGCTCTGTTTCTTTTTCTGGTAAAAATGTCTTTGCCATGGAATTTTATAGCATCTTTGCATAATCCATTTTGAAGGCAGTACTTCAAGTTGAAGCACCCATGGGCAAATAGTGAGAACATGAAGAAGCATGGAATTTGAAGTAATAATTACTTATATTCACATCCACAGCACAATAAGCTATGTTGTGGAATAATGGCATATGCCATGGTGTTGCTCATGCTGCCTGAGTGAGTTCCAGCATTTTTAAGTTGCAGATCAAACTCAATTCTCCAGGATGTGTGGAACAAAGTGTTGTGGACTGGAGGTTGTAGGACTGTAATCAAAAACAGCAGATCAGTCCCATGTCCATTCCTCAGTCACTGAGTGTGGACAATTGGAAGACAAGCTATCATTGATGAAAGGAAGACAGAGACATAATATGATGTCAGGCAGGCAGATTCAGTCAATACTGAAAGCTCCATTTTATTCATACACCAAACTTAAGTAGTCAAACAAAGGTGAGGCAATGGAAGGGGACATCTATTAATATGTATAAAGAGAAAACAGAAATTGCTTCCACTAATGCTAAAGGTACTCCATAATTGTACATACTATGTGCCTTCAGGCACCCCATTGCTGCACTTCCTCCCTTACTTCTGGGTGGTTAACCTGTCTACTCCCAAATCATTGCTATTTAGAAAGGAGATATTCATCATCAAGTCACAGGTGTCCTGTAGCAGGAAAGATAATGTCTTAAGGACAATAGGAGTTATTGGAGCACTTTGAACTCATGACAAGTTGGAATGGATTCCCATGTAGGAGATGAGAAACTTCAGACTGGCAGAATATATTCCAGGGCTGCCAAAGCCATACAGAAGCCTTGTATGCAAACAGATGATAAGATCTACCTTTAACTGCTTGGTGGCAGTGTAAATGTTTAATCCTAGGACACAGGAGGCTGCCTGATTTTGCTTAGTTTGAGGCCAGCCAAATCCACAGAATGAGTTTAATTCCTCCACAGAAAAACCCTGTTTTGAAAACAAAAAACAAAACAGAACAAAGTCACATAAAGGAGCAGATCAACCTTCTGGTGGTGGCCTACATGTATAAATGGTATTGAAGGAGGAAGCTTTCCCTCTTTGGCTGCTTACCCTAGCTTTGGGTACAAGTTTATTCTTTTACTATGATTAGAGCCTAATTTTTTTTGGAATTTTGATGTATAATGACCAGCTGACACATCCATCCTGATAAACTAAAAAAACTGCTGTACTCTTCAGATTCCCATTAGTAGGCAACCATTGTTGGACTAAATATATCACAGCTTGTGAGACATCGTAATAAATTCACTTTCTACATATATGGAGAGATTCATCCTACATTCCTTTTCATGCAGAGAACCTTCATTACTGCAGTTGGTTTTTGTTTTGTTTTATTTTTTTATATTCTTATAGAAGATGTATTCCTCTCTAAAAATTCAATTTTCCATGAAGACTATTTTCTCATTATGATGCCTTTGCCAAGTGTTTGCTCTGAATTTCAGGGATAAAATTCTACATTCATGGAGCCATCATCTGGCATTCTGCCACGAGAAAGATTATTTATCTTTTTTTGAGATGTGGTCCCTGCTTTTCTTTACTGATTATCTGTAGTTCCTGTGACAAACAGGTAAAAAAGCAAATTTAGTTAAACAAAACTCAGTGTTTAACCAAATAACAAATAACACATTTTGCATTCCTAAATCTCTTTGTGGTAGTTAACGAATATTTGGAGCTCCCTTCCAACTTTTTCACCAAGAATCACTCAATCCATTTAAGTAATTATATTTAGCTAGCAACACTGTGTCTAGGAGGAAGAAAGGTAAATGCCTGTGTACTACAGAATGATAGCACAGTTCAGCTATAGGACAATTGCTATAGAAATGCACATCTCTGCTGATTTAGAAAAGTCTTAGTGCTGGAAGGCAATCAGTAACCATTGCAATTAGTCCTTAATCACTCTGCAACCACCTGGGAGGTGCTTTTATCACTCAGGCCTTAATAGCTAATCAGGCCCCTTTGTGATGTGCCTGTCAAAAGAAGTGCAGGGCCGTTCTGGTCTGGATTTGAAGAGAAAGAACAGCCAGTGGTTTTGAGTGATGTGCTTTGAGGAAGGGCAAACTGGAAAACCACAGCATGGTGAGTGAGGGGCTGCCGTCCTCAGATCGGTGGTGGGAGATAGTGAGGTGATGGATCCAGTGTGGTGGATATTCCCTGGATCTGGGTGGGAAGCTGCAAGGAGACAACCTGTCCCCTGAATCCTCATGTAGTTCTTGAAATTACCAGAAGCTAGAGGCAGTCTACCAAATAACTATTCTGTGGGCTTTGTCTTCTTTGAGTACTGTGAGCAGGGAGGTGTCTATGGAAACCTTTTTTAAGTCAACTTCTACATACTTCAGGTGCACCCACTGAATGAAAGCCAACAAACTTCCAGAGGCCTTTTAGTTAAGTCCCTTTTATAAGTTCAGCCGTTTGCAATTTAATATTATTTGTAAGATCCATGTATTGTTAATTTTCTGCAGGTTGTAAAAGGCATTTCATGTAATGGTAGCACTTCACTATTGAGCAGTGATCTACAAGAGTAGAATTTGTAACACAAACGATTTACAACTGCTTTTGAGATATTATATCTCATAAAGTAGAATTTAACTGAGGTAGTACTGCCTCTAAAACACACAAAGATAAGCCTATGCTGATCAGTCCTGTTAGAATTTTGAATTCTAGATACACATTTGTTGTCCATGATTTTCCAGACATTTGACTCCAAACCATTACACAGAAGCTACTCCTGTTTTGCAACAGAATCAAGTCCCTTACACTTATCATACACCTGCCCCAATACAAGCTGCTCAGAGAGATATTACAGTGTCATAAACAACCTTAAATTGTATTTATAACATATAGTTGCAGTTTTCTTCTCCAAAAAAAGCATAGTTCTACCACTGTGGCAATAGGACACCAGATTTTAAAAAGTAAACCAATGATGTATGTGTGGCCTGATAAAGCAAAGCTTTTTCTTAGGTCCTCATGCAGGGATGAGAAACATTGTTAGAAGAGATAGTAACAACCAGGGGCCTAGGCCTTGAAATCTTTTCCTAAGGGCCTGGTGCATTGACAGTAATACACAGAACCTCGCCAAAATCCAGGTATTTGCATTGGAGAGCTGGTAATTGTATGGAACAAAGCCTTTCTGGACAGGTGGTTTCAGATATGTAGATATAAACTACATAGAGCTATGGTTCTCAGTCCCAAGGTCACTGTTTGCTTAGTCAGCAATGATCATGAGATATCCTGTATTCCATTGTTTTAGTGGTGTTCTCCTGAGTTTGTCCCATTTAATGGGTTTCTACTGACTTCACATAAGTGTCCCCTTTCCTTCCATTTCCTCTGTGGAAATAGTATACAAGTGTCTATTCTCCTTAAGAAACTTTTCATGGGACACATCTCCCTATCCCAGCTTTTTTAAAAACAATCTTTTCTACCTTCTACATTTCCTATCTATCACATTTCCCATCACCTTCACCTCAGGATCCTATATGTGGAACAGGTCCTTCAGTTTCGGGTATCTGGAAGTCTTTAGGAACAGTACTGGGAACACATTTGCTGTGTAATCCTCCCATCTCCCTAAGTAGCTAGACATGCTGTCTCCAGTCTCTACTGAAATTGTTCACTGTGTAAAATGGAGCTTGAACCAAAAGCCATTTAAGTAGGATAGCATATATGAAAAGCAAACTATGTCTAGGCTGGCTCCTCTCTGAGTATTTTCCAGAGATAGATATATGTTATGTTAGAAATATTTGTCTTTATGGATCGCCTCTGTGGGCGAAGTGATTTTTCCCTGGGAACGCATATTAATGCTACAACAGATGCATTTGTATCCTGTTAGAAGAATGTTTATGAGATAATCCCTCATGTTGATGCAAGTAGCATTGGTTGCAGTCTGTTGCTCTCCAAACAATGGCCTTGCTGTCTTCTGTACTATACCTTCAAATTTCTTAAATTACTGTAACGCCTAAGAGATTTAAATTTTCCATTAGAGTCAGGTAGCCAACTATCCAGTGCAGTCACAGGAAAATCATTTGCAAGTGGAGCATTGCTTCTACCTTCAGTGCAGAATAAGGAAAATTGTTTACACTGCAGGAGGATTCAGGGTAAGCATAAAGGTGCTGAATTCACCACTATGCAAAAAGTACATGACTGTGGTAAGGGGAGTGATTTTGTTATTTCCCAGCATGTTTTAATCTTTCATGTGTTGGAACACAGACCAGAGTATGTAGGTGTACAGTTTGTGAGGGATGAAATGAAAGGCAGGATTGCTTAGTGGCTAGTGTTGCCACTTTTGAGTGTGGAGCTTCTTTCAGTGTCCATCAGTCATCTTGGAGGAAATGGGTGGTGCCAGCAGCTGGCCTGTCTCTCTGTTAAAAAATCTTTTTAATGAGACATTTTAAATGCCATATTCTCTAGATCTCTGAGCATTTGAGGGCTGTCTGACTGTTTAGCATACCTTAGTATACAAAATATCCCTGTAATTAATCTGTTTTGAAAACTGGATCCAAGCTGAGAGGCTGTGGAGGGATATTTTACTTAGGGCCCTGCAGCCTGACTGTAACTGGTTTTTACTTAGTAGGTTACACTTATAACCATAGAGGACAAAGAGGTAGAGAAAAACTCCCTGTGATAATAGAGGCTTAACCTTAATAAACAGCTCACAGGAAAGACTGGGTGGCATAAATATTTTGTTAGCTTGAAATAGACATTTATAACCTTAAATGTTTACCACTATTCAAAGGCACATAGCAATTTAGAAATATTTGAGATTTAGTACAATTGAATTTAAGTTGTATGAAGTTAGCTTACATTTACATAAAGTTAAATTTAAGTTAAATGTACAGATATATTTAACAAGACTGTGTAAAATTGAGAAGTACTTGAATGTGAAGCTATGTATGACATAGTGAAAAAAGAAATTAGAGACAAAAAATAAAGAATAAAGCAAATAAAAGAATAAAAGCAAAAGGTAAATGAATTACAGGTTCTGTTGGCGGAAGAAGCTAGCTAGACTCCCTGTGCCTAGGTGGCCAGTGTAGCACAGGGAAGAACCATGGTGGGTGAGGCTAGGCCACGTTGTCAAAATGGCAGCTGCCATAAACATATCCCCAACAGCTGGCAGAAATGATAACATTTTGAGATTCAATTTTGTCTTGAGTAGATGCTGCCTCAGCCCAGCCACTGCCCTGAGACAAGCTGCGGCAGCAGCGGGCAGGAGAGTTTTAGTGTGGCGGAAAGAGAACAGAACCAAGTTGAGGGTAAGAGATTGTTTAGCAAAGAGATAGAAAAAACTCCTTCCATCTACCTGTTCGCTGGCAATAATTTGAAAGATCCTGTAAAATATCTGGATCTAGAGAGCCGTTATGTGGCCAATTTGAATTTCCTATGGGATATCTAGGTTACAAGGTTACTAGTTAGCCACAGCCGCTATGTCTCTAGTTAGCTACACACAATATATCACTACTTACCCACCCATACTAAGTCACTAGTCAGCCAATTCACTAGCTAGCCAAAAACACCAAGAAAATAGTCAGCCACACACACTGATATAGTAGTTAGCCATTCTCCTATGTATTTTTATGTGTTTAGTCAACTACACACCTAAGTCACTAGTTAGCTACAAAGACTAGGTCACTAGTTATCCACACACATTAAATCAGTAGTTAGACACACACACTATGTCAGTAGTTAGACACATACTAAGTCTGTCTAAAAGAAAAACAGCTCACACGAAGGTGGTCCCAGGACTTGGGAATCAGGCCTTTAATCCCAGCAGTAGGGATTTGGAGATAGGAGTGACATGGATGGACAGAGAGAGGAAGATAAGGTAGAGGAGACAGAAGAACATGCAGTGAGATGATTTTGTTTGAGCAATTAGTCTGAGGGATCGAAGAGATAGCAGTCAATCTGAGGAGGCAGTGTGAGGACAGTCTGAGAATAGGTAGAGAAAAGAACTCTAGTAGCCAGATGCTCTGAATCTGTGATCCTTCAGTTTTCACCCTCCCCTCCCTAATAGGTTACTGTGAGTTTTTACTAGTAAGATTAGAACTTGTGCTGGAAGTGATGTTCTCTCTTTGGAAGTGTGATATTTCAAAGTCAATAGAGGTAAAAATTTTAAATTATTAAAATATTAACTTTATTTTTTTTGAAAATTACATTGGTATCTTTTTAATGTTTTTAATTTAAAAAAAATTTATACATATCAAACCAGTTCATTCCACCTTACCCCCACCCTCCTTCTTCCCCTCTCTCTCAACTTCCCGAGCCCACGACCACTCTCCCCTCCGATCCAAAGGACACTATACACATAGGGTGATGCCTTCCAGGAGAGGTCATCTAAATCTTTCAAGTCATTTGAAGTAGGGACTAAAATATCTCTCCTGTCTCAAGGTTAATGCATTATACCTCCATGGGGATATTCCCCCAAAGTCTTTTTAGCAACAGGGATGTTTCCTGATTCCACTGTCTGAAGTCCCTTAGACTGCACAGGACATTTAGCTTAGACCCATTTTCAGGGGTATCGTGGTTAAATAAGGATCAGGATAAACAAATAGGCCGAATAGATGTTTATTTAGGTAGAAATAACTTACAACCTAGACAGATAAACACCAGGAAATTCAACCCAATCCTCTCCTGTCCAAGTCACGCCAGCAATAGAGCTTTTACTGGCTCTTCCTCCGACTTCCTTCCACAGGTCACTTCCGCCCATGGCTTCACCCCCCAATGGGCGTGGTCAGTGCCACAGAAGGACTATCTCACTATAATTCCCCTTTTAGTCTAAAGAAAAGATTTAGGCTTAATACAAAACTATATACAAAACAGTGAATAACAAGTGTGCTCTAAGAAAAGGAAAATCGAGTACAAAATGACCTACATATCTAGTCCTAGGGTGAGGGCACAATGGAGTTTACAATAGAGTTGTCCTAAGCTGGAAAATGTAAGTCTAGTACCTAATATATCTAACTAGGAAGAGAGAATAATAGTTGTGATAGTTTAATCTTCAACCTCATCAAGACTTGAGAAGGAAATTAACAATACTAGAGTAGACAGGAAATGCAGATGGACAACTTCCAAAAGGTGCAGCAAGAACAGAAACAGCAATCCACCTGAACAGTCACCCTAGGTCTCACAGCAATGTTGGTACACCCAGTTTTGGCTAAGGCCAATAGAACTTGACAGACAACAACAGTTATTAAATATGAATCACAGTTAACACTATTTAGTCCATTAACATTTAGCAAGATTAAAAGAAACTATTCTATTATCTATCTTAAATTTGTGAGTCTAAAGTCCTATATGTAACTTATCTTTAAGCATAACTAAGGACAGCTATAACCATAACTATCTGTCTTCAACTCCTTCAAAGACCACAGAAGGATAATATATAAGCTCTAGAAATGACAGATACAACTCACTGCCTGGTCACCTGAAGTTCTTTTGTAATCTTTCATCTTCAGCCCATAGGCCATCGTGTGTCTCACAGACTCTTCAGCAACGCAGGACTTTGTATGGCAGTTTGTCAGTCATTTTCCTCTGTGTCCTGTAGACTGTCTGGCAGACACTTCCATGAAGCAGGAACTCTATAGCAATGTCCATCTTGCATCTGCAGTCACTTTTCTGTGGGTCCTGCATGTCCAGTTTATACAGCATTAAGTTAAAAAGTCCAGACAAGAGCTGGATCTTGTCCAAATGGCTAGTCTTGCCATACTGGAAGCAAACTCCATAACGAGTTTCTTCAATGTCCATCTTCCTTTCTGGTGCAGGTGGTATTGCCAAGAGCAATTATGTCTCACTGTCACAAAAACCCTAAACCATTTTAAATGCCATATTCTGTAGGTCTTTGAAAGTTTTGAAGAATGCCTATCTATCTCAAATACATCTCTGTGTATCTTCAAAACCTAACTCACCAAGCTATAAGTTTTGACTATTATAGGTAACTATGTAAAATCTGTACTAAATTATACATTACATTTTTAAATGAGCTATATAAACACAATACATAAACAAGAAGAGAAATATACATATCACAACACTGACCTTAAATTATATCAATAAATGAAAATCCATTCCAAAATTAAGTATTCATATCTATACCATAATCCCCTTTTTACCTTTAAAAAGATATTGGTTGTGATCATTAACCATTTATAAACAAATCCATTTAAATGAAAACAATCATTTATAAACGATATTTGGGAATTTGGGCATCATTCTTTCCGAACTACTTCTTGCTGACAGGGGGTGCTGTCATGGGGGATCCTGAGAAGATGCAGAAATCTTGGCTGTAGTCTGCAAGGCTGCTTTGTTTAAGCTGTTTTTAATGTTGGATCACCAGAAACTCTGTTTCAGGGGGTCTGGCTTGATTAAACCACATTAGTCTGTAAGGAATCCACATGACCCCAACTGGATTGCATTACCCTACACATGGAATTGGGGTGGGGGGATGGGAGGGGAGGGTGTTTAGAGTGCATGTGAGAGGGCAGAGAGGGTAAAAGTGAGGGAAGGAGGGAGGAAGGGTTGGGGGAAGGGAAGGAGGGAGGGAGAGAGAACTGGGATCGACATGTAAAATAACAAATTAAATTAAGAAAATGCTTTGACCCCAAAATTTAAGTTGAAGGACAAGTTACTGGGGAAAAGGATTTCTATTTTTATTTCCACAGAAAATGAAAAGATGAGGATTCCTTCCAGACTAATGAGGTTTGATCACACCAGACTGCCTGAAACAGAGTACAAGCTGATCCTACATTCAAAACAGCTGAACAAAATAGCCCTACAGACTACAGCCAAGATACCTGAATCTTCTTCGACCCCCCCAAGACAGCGCCCCTTACCAGCAGGAAGTAGCTTAGAAGGAACAACGCCCAACTTCCCAAATATTGTGTATCAATGTTTGTTTTCATTTAATTGGACTTTGTTATATAAAATTGAATAAAATAAAAAAATATAAAAAATGGCATTTATGATTTTAAATCATTATTTAGGAGCCATATTAATGCTGCCTAATACTGCCAAGCAGAAAAAGTTATGGTTAGCCCAGATATCAAAACTATCAGATGTGAGAAGGATATAGTTAATTAACAGTTCAATCTATAAAAAAAATGACAGGGACCATTCCTTATATTCCTAGCCATAACTAATTATGTATGGGACAGATGGCAGAAGTACTTCACCAAATACAGAATGTGAGAGGCTATTTGTTTGATTGTTTGTCTTTTCTCTGTGGAAGAGAGACATGGAAAAGACTGACTTTTAGTCTAGGCAAAGCTGGTGCAAATAATTTTTCAGCATCTACAAATAATAAGCTGGGTCCTGCATGGAAGCAGATATTATATATGATCATCTTGCTCTGGCCCTGGCCCTGGCCCTGGCCCTGGCCCTGGCCCTGGCCCTGGCCCTGGCCCTGGCCCTGGCCCTGGCCCTGGCCCTGGCCCTGGCCCTGGCCCTGGCCGTGGCTGTTCTGGACCAATGCAAATCTAAACAATGCTGAGAAACCATGGGATCAAGCTCCTCTAAAAGGCAGAGAATGAAGAGGGATTTTATTTTCAAAAAGACGAAAGGTTTCTGGTAGAGGCGATTAATTGTATTGTATCCATTCTAGGAATTAGAAAATTGAAGCATAGTAAAACGGGTTAAAATACTCATCATTGTACTTGAATGGCATTATGATGCTTTCGTTTTCACGCTTATGGCACAATAGACCTGTTATAGCTTGAGAGACGGGTAAATATATAGAACCCAAAAGAAAGAGCCCAGCTTTGTTTTTGTGAGAAACTCAGTGAGGCTGTAAGGTTAGTTCATCTTTAGGTATGCTCCTTTTAGCATGTGGGAGGGGCACTAGAATGTGACAGAATATTGTTTCATAAATGTTGCCTGGCAACCCTGCTTGCATTCTGTATTCTGTTATCAAGGGCCAAGTACCAGAGAGCAGCTTCGAGAAAGTGTTATCATGGGACATTACAGTCTCCCAAGATAACTATCTCCTAAATCTTTCAATGACAGCATTTGATTCCCCTAAGCAAGTCATAGCCAAATCTCTGGAAGTTTGCCTACAGCTTTTACTGGTCATCAAATTCTAGGTTACCTAATTATCAGAGAACATTCAATTTCTTCTGTTTATGAATTCTCTCTCTCCTAAGAATTAATTCTATGGAAACAAAGATAATAAGACTCACAGTTATTCATCATTGTTAACTTCCTTCAGGATGGTGATATTCCATTTGTTAGAGTAGACTTAGGGATTATTGGATTGCAGTCCATTTCTTTTGAGGCAGCTGTCCAACATGAAATATGTAGGATCTTCTAAAAACCCTGCATACACAATGACCTTTCAGCATTTAAACATTTCACGACTCTGCTCTCCGATTAAATAAGGGATGAACCTGGGAGTTTCCCACAATCATGTGGGAGTCAGTGAGAGTCAATTGTGTCGAGTATGGCAGACCATTTCATCATCTAATTATGTTGTCATTTGATTATTAAAATAGGACATTAGATAATCCATGATCAGTGGATTCCACAATGTGGGAAACAATTACTATGGACCATCTAAATATCAATTTTGTAGTTAAAATATTTAAATTAATCACGACAGCATCGTTCAAGAGCCTGGTTTGGAGCCACCTTAGGGAAGTAGATGATGTTACATGAATTCATTGTTAGATTATTTAAGTATATAAAACAATGATTATATCATCCATGACACCTGCAATCTGGTGTCGCAGATCATCTAATTACATAATTAAAGTATTTAAATAGACAGTCTGTGTTAATACCCAAGATAATGTAAATATTTGTATGGTTATGTAAACAACAACCCTCCATTCCATGACGAGACCTGTAAAGCTCCCCTTGTGGAGATAATTTGCAATATCTTCACATTTTATGATTCATTGACTCAATTGATGATGATGACATCCTTCATGACTGGAGTCTGGCCATGCTTCCCTGCCAGTAAAATGCCACATCTCCTATTTATTGGGACAATTAGCTATTGCTGACTTATTTAATTCTTTAAGTTATATAAGCGACAGACAATGCCATCACCGATTACGATTAGTGTGCAAATTTCTATCAGGGACAAGGTTAGGAAAGATTTAGACATGGGCAGAGCATTTTGTGAATGATCTATGCATCTCCCATAGTAAAAAGGGTGCTGGATGATTGAGTCCAGAAGATTGCTTGGGGCCATTTGAGAAGTACAAGGAATTCACCAAGGCCGGCATGGTGGTCTGTGTGTTGACTACCCGCTTGTCCTCCACATCTTCACATCGGTTGTGATCTAGCATGAGAAGAATCATTGGCACTAGGAGGTCGGCACCATCTCCGAGACCTGGCAAAAGGATGACGACCCAGAACACGGAAGAACATCTCTCTCTCAGATATGCTGGTTATGCCCCAGCTGCAGCCATCTTTTTCAGCTGATAGCAACATCTTGGTTACTACTTGTAAGCCAGGAATGGGCCCATTATCTCAGAGTCTGCAGCACCACAACAGAGATTCAGGTGCTGGTGATGATGTCAGGCCAACAGAATTCAACATGCAAGACAGTAAGATTATCTGACGATTAACTTATGGCATTTTAAAAATCCTTGATGACAGCATACATTTCCATATCTGTCCCGCTCTACCGTCTCGCCAGCAAGAACGACGCGGCACACAGGATCCTTCTGCGATAATAGCTTTAATGCTTCTTGAGAGGCAGAGCATAAGCTTACTCCAACTGTAGAGCGAAGAACCCGAGAGCAAAACCCACACCCTTATATAGAAACTCAGCCTAGCTTAGGACGTGTCACTCCCTGACTGGTTGCTCGCTCATCAGGCCGAATGACACCACGGGAGAGGCGCGGGAGAAATCCGCTCACTTGCATGCACAGGCTACTAGGCCAACTGTCAGCCGGATGCCAGTGCCATCTTGTAATGGAGAATGTAGGGACGGCTCCCTACATCTCCCCCTTTTTTCTTATTTAATGATAAGGCTTTATATTTTCAGAAGCAAATAGGTCACCCTTATGTTGAGGGATAGAGGCAGAGGTCGTACCTTCCCAAATAAACATTAAGACCATGTACAAGAGTCGCCATCAGGCTGTTAACTTGACCCGAGGCGCTCTCGACCTGTCCTCTGCCATTTTTCTGGGAAAGGGGAACTAGGGCAGGCAACCCTTATGCAGGACAATGTGCCTCCCAGAGAGGCCTGCCTATTGAGCAACTCTCTGTGCGATGCCTTGCTCAACATCCCTCATGGGCTGCTCAAGCCAGACACTCTACCCTGTGCAATGAGCCTAGGCTCCGGGTTTGCAAGAGCTATCCGGCCGGCGGCCTATTGCTTAAGCATAGACAGCCAAACATCAGCTGACGTTCCACTATCAAGTGCGGCAAGTGCCTGCGCGATAACCACTTTATCTCTTTTTGCCTGATTCCTGAGTTTTGCAAACCAGCCAAAGAAGCAACAGCAGACCACAGCAGATGGCTGCAAAGAATAACCCCACCCACACCCAGTTCTTAAAATAGGAAACAGCCGAGGCAATCCAAGATGCTAGGCCCTCCGTCAGGGACAGATCGAGGCGGGTGGAATTAATCTGGATAATAGCGGTCCTTAATTCTCGGAGGGTCTGTTCAAATTCTGTGGTCCAATTCTGTAACATGAACTGAGAAAGACTCTTAGACAAATTAGTAGCTTTGGTAAAATTTTCATATTGAATGGAGGTGACACATAAACCAGGGAGCTTCTGCTCACAGCCCAATACTAAATCTATACGTTGGTTCACCAACATCAAGCCCCCCTGAATTTGAGTATTGGCTGAAGTCTGTTTATCCAGAGCCTCCGAAACTGTCCTAAGGCAAAAAGGCTAGACCCAGCTCCCTATTGGTGGCAAAGAATCGGGGAAAGACCTGAGCATTATACATCACCGGCATTATACATCACCGGCGTTGGAAGTGGGAACGTTGACATGATTCCCCAACAAGGCTCCCCTTGGACAGCTGGGATGCTGAGTATCATCAGTGACATCAGGGGGAGCAGTCGGCTCCCCTTTTTCTTGTCCTCGGGTCTCCACATCTTTCTGCTCCAGGACCATCCGAGTGAGTCTTTCTGGGACCCAGAAAGGATTTTCTTCATTCTGTGGGAAAACACAAACAGCTCCCCTGGATCTTATTAGAATAGGATCCGGGCCTTTCCATTCATTGGTTAACACATCTTTCCATTTTACCAGTTCCTTAGGTCGACATGGGTCTGAGCAATGTCGCTCTGCCGCAGACCGACCATGTTCATCCATGTTTAAAAAATTCATGGTGAAAAGTGCCATTGCTATAGCCACCCGTGGCACGGGGGCAAACCCATCATTATTCCCCCTTTTTGCTTAAGGAGATATGATTTGAGTGTGTGATGTGCACGCTCAATAATGCCTTGTCCTTGAGGATTATATGGCAAGCCCGTGACATGTGTGACTTGCATTTGTGCACAAAACTGTCTGAATTTTTGAGAATTATAGGCAGGCCCATTGTCAGTTTTTAAACATTTAGGCTTACCCCAGGCACTCCATGCCTCAAGACAGTGTTGAATAACGTGGGAGGTTTTCTCCCCAGTGAGTGGTGTGGCATGGAGAACGCCAGAGCAGGTGTCTATTGATACATGCACATATTGTAACTTTCCAAAGGATGAGACATGGGTCACATCCATCTGCCAAACCTGTAAGGGCTGAATGCCTCGAGGATTAATTCCAAAATGGGGTGCAGGCAGAAACTGACAACAATGTTGACAATTGACAACAATCTCACGAGCCTCCTTCCTAGTGATGGAAAAATGGCGTCACAGGGTTTCAGAACTCACATGAAAATTCTTGTGAAATTCCTTGGCAGCCTCTAGTGGCAGGGCTAGAACCATGGCAACCAATCTAGTTGCTTTGTCAGCCAAATCATTACCTAAGGCCATGGGTTCTGGTAGCCCGGAATGTGACCTTATGTGAGTAATAAAGAAGGGCTGCCCTCTAGCAAGCAGACAATTTTGGATGTCCAGAAAAATGATTGCAACCTTGCTGGTCATTTTTATAATGCCAGCCATTTCTAACAATTTTACAGCGTTAACTACATTAGATGATTCTGACACGATGTTCAATGGACCCTGAAACCTTTGTAGTACTTCCAAAACTACTGTGCATTCCACCACTTGAGGCGATGTTTCCTGAAATTGTTTGGAGTATATTTTGCCCTCCACCACAAAAGCTCCCAATCCTGTCTTAGACCCATCAGTATACACCACCAGTCCATTTTTAATAGGATGACTTGAGGTAATTTTTGGAAAAATCATAGGCTGGTTAAGGGCAAATTATAAAAGTGGATGTTTAGGATAATGATTGTCTATCTTTCCAACAAAGGTTGTGACCAAAATAGCCCAATCATTTGAAGTAGCGGCAAGGGTGGCAACCTGTACAGCATTATAGGGTACAATCAGCAAATTAGGTTCAATGCCGAAGTGCATGAGGGAGGCCTTTAATCCTCTCATGGCCAGTTGGGCCACCGCGTCCGGGTACCAATCAATAACTTTCATGGGAGAAGCATTAGGGTGTATCCATAATAAAGGACCTTGTTGCCATAATACTGCGGTCGGAAGCCCTTTTGTCCTGAACACGCATAGAGTAATCGGTTTATTTTCCTCTATGCGTGACAATTGAGCCATCTGTATGGCTGCTTCCACCTTTAGTAAAGCCTGTCTTGCGGCGGGAGTCAATTCTCTTGGGGATGCAATGTGGCTATCTCCCTCCAACACATCAAACAAAGGCTTAAGCTCGGCGGAGGGAATTTTTAGAAAAGGTCTGAGCCAATTTATGTCCCCCAATAACTTTTGAAAATCATTAAGAGTATGTAGATAATCCTTTCTGATTTCTAATCTCTGCGGCACAATCTTATCTGGAAAGATCTTGGAGCCTAAAAAATGTCCAGTATCCGAGATTTGTACTTTATCTGTGGCTATATATAGGCCTCTCTTCTCCAATGCTTGCAACAATACAGGATATGCCAGTTTTAAAAGATCAAAATCTTTATGACATAGCAAGATGTCATCCATACAATGCAACAGCATCAGAGAAGGGAATTGTCTTTTAACTGGGGCCAAGGCTTCATACACATACAGCTGACAGATGGTTGGACTGTTTGCCATGCCTTGTGGTAAGACCTTCCACTGAAACCTCTTGTCCGGTTCAGCATGATTTATAGATGGTAAAGTAAAGGCAAATCTGGGTCTGTCATGCTCATGTAAAGGTATGGAAAAAAAAACAATCCTTAATATCCACAATCAATAGCGGCCAAAATTTGGGAAGTGTGGTAAGCACCGGTAGACCGCGTTGTATGGGGCCAAAAAGCTGCATTTGCTCATTAATAGCGTGTAAATCATGAAGCAAGCGCCATTTTCCAGATTTCTTTTTTATTACAAAAATTGGAGTATTCCATGATGAGGTGGAGGCCTCAATATGGCCTAATGTTAATTGCTCCTCTATAAGCTGATTCACCGCTTGTAATTTTTCAGAGGTAAGCGGCCACTGAGGAACCAATACCGGATCCTCCGTTTTCCAAGGTATGGGTCGTGCTGCCTCAGTGGCGCCTAGGAAAATCCCAGACCCTGTCTATTTCTATTGGGGTTAGGAGCAACGGGCTCAAGGCGCCCCTGTTCATAGCGGCCCAAACCGTTGCCCTGCCAATATCCCATTTTGCCCATGATCCCCTAAGTCTGTGGTGAATATTCGTTTGTCAGCATCAGTCCCATGTCTTGCATGACATCTCGTCCCCATAAATTCACAGGCATCGGTAATACATAAGGAGTAAATTGCCCTTTTTAACCCTCCTGGGGTCTCCAGCTAAGGGGGGCGGCACTGATAGTGGGGCAGGACTTATAGCCAAGACCCTGTAAAGAGTGTGACAATTCCACCATTGGCCAAGTCTTCGGCCACCAGTAGGTGGAGACAATGCTCTTATCAGCCCCCGTGTCCAAAACGCCTTCAATTTTCTTTTCATTTATTCAAAGTGTAGTTTTTGGCCTACTATTTAAAGACATGACCAAATAGGCAGAGTCTGTTCCTGAGGATCCCATTTGTTTTGGGACACCATCAATGGGCCCATGTTGGTTATCATGAGGTAGGAGCAGCAATTGTGCAATCCTGTCTCCCTGACTGATGGAGAAAACCCCGGTAGGGCTTGAGCATAGTGACTGTATCTCGGGGGTGTGGGCATCATCCACAATTCCTGGATGTACTATGAGCCCCCGTGCTATAAGGGAGCCTCGCCCAAGGATCAATCCCGTAGTGCCTGAAGGCAGAATAATTGATTCTAAAGGCACAGGCTGAATACCCATTTGGGGCATTAGTAAGATTGAGGAGGCGGCACGCAGGTCCATTCTGATGGGTCTGCTTGGCCGCTCTCCTGGTTCCCTTCCAGAGATTTGACAAATCGGTTCCCATATCTTCGAGGGCCCTGGGACCAAGGGCCCGTCTGCCCGTTTTTTGACACCTCAAGGGTCAGAGCCTCTGTCGCAGGGAGGAGTCTCCCTTTAATGTCTCTAACAAATCTGCATTGCTCTGCCTGATGGTAGCCTTTGCGACATCGGGTGCAGAGGCTCGCCCTAGGGGCGTTGGACATTTTACAGTCCTTTTTTATGTGCCCTGGTTTTCCACATCCAAAACATGTCTTACCGGGAGGTTTTTTGTTTTGCCTTTGCACCTTGATAATTGCCACCACTAAACCTGTAATGCTCAGAGGCCCCCCATCTCCCTACATACCCTGAGCCAATCCTGTAGCCTCTTGGGTAGCTTGTTCAAAAATCAATTGTTCTTGCAGGGGCATGACTTGTTCAGTATCCCCGAAACTGCGTTCTGCTGCTTGTGTCATCCTGGCTACAAAGTCTGAGAAAGGTTCCTGGGGGCCCTGCTTGATCTCAGTAAGCTGACCACTACCCTCCCCTTTATGGGAGAGCAACTTCCAGGCCTTAATGGCTGTAGCTGAAATTTGTGCATAAGCTCCCCAATGATAATTCATTTGATTATTAACATGAGGGCCCTGCCCAGTGAGTAATTCAAAAGTCCAGGCTTGCTGCTCTGGAGTTATTGCAGCAGCATTAGCTATTGCCTGTGTTTGGGCTGCCTCATGCCAGAGGGCCCTCCATTCCATATATTGGCCCATGCTGACCAAAGCTGCTTTTGCAATCGTCTCCCAATCTGCTGGAGTCAAATGATACAGGGCCAATATTTCTAGTTGAACTATGGTAAAATTTGCTGTAACTCCATATTTTCTGACTGACTCTGCCAATTCCTTTATTTGATTATAATCCACTGGGGCGGCCACTCTCCCTCTGTCCGCATTCTCGAAAACTGGAAATGGAGGTGTAACGAAGCCAGCTTTCTTCTGACCCCTGACAGGATTAAGGAGAAGCCTTCTCTATGGGATCCTCGGGTCCCTCGGTTATCAAGCTCATATGGAGGCGGAGGAGCAGAAGGCAATAAAGCAGAAGGCTTCTCGTCCCCTTTCTTAATAGTAATAGGAAAGCCAAAATCATCATGGGGTGGTACCTTTCCCCTTCATATCTGGCGGCCTCTTCCTCCAAGTCCGCCTCCTCTTCCGTGTCCAAGACATCAGACTCTTCGGACTCAGAGGGGCCTTCAATACCCGGGGCCTCCAGATATAACTTAGGATAGAGGCCGCTTGAGCTCTCCCTTTTGTTTAGGTCTTTCTTTTTAGACCTCCTAAGAGATTTCTTTGGTTTCTCCTCCTGACTATCTTTTCCAGAGGGTCATTTTTCACTTTTAGTTTCCTTTTTCCATGCACCCATCCTCTTGCTTTGTTCAGCTTCTGATAGACTATCCTGAAACTCGGTTAAAATCCCTTGTCCCTCCGCAATAGCAGACTTACAATCCTCATCCCCTAAACAATTTTCTATTATTGTCCAGTTGGCCATAGCGCTAGGCCCAAGTTCTCCATTGGCCCGAGCACGCTCAAGATACCATCCTAACTGCCTCCATGGGGCCAATGAGAGAGAGCCCCGAGACGGCGAACCAGGGAGCTACACTGTCTACATCCTTGACAAATCGCTGTAGGAGTCAGTGAGATAGCTTCAGATCCCGCTGTGTAAGGATTGATTGCAGTGCTGTAACAGTGGAATGTGTAGAGCCCATGGCTGCGCGACGGACGCCCGCGGCTTATCTAGGTCCGTCTTACAAGCGTTGGCACCACGCGAAACCAAAAGTGGATCTGGAGCCCCTTGCTTTTTTATTTACAAAAGACTTAAGAGGCGCAGTGTACCGCGGATTATCTACGTGCGACTTAAGTACAGAAATCTCCTTAGCAGCGGCCTGGATGGTAACAAAAGAGGATCAACAGAAAGAGGATGAAAGCGATACCAACCAATACTAAAGCAAAGATGTTATGAGGATCAGTCATACCTTACTGAACTTACCTCCTCGCAGTTCTGAATCACCCCAACTGGAAAGTTGGTGGTCTTCGATGGTGCTGATGATGGATTGGTCGAGTTCCCGGGTTTCGGCATCAGTTGTCCTGTGCTACTGTCTCGCCAGCAAGAACGACGCAGCACACAGATAGGATTCTTCTGCAATAATAGCTTTAATGCTTCTTGAGAGGCAGAGCATAAGCTTACACCAACTGCAGAGCGAAGACCCCGGGAGCAAAAACCCACACCCTTATATAGAAACTCAGCCTCACTTAGGACGTGTCACTCCCTGACTGGTTGCTCGCTCATCAGGCCTAATGACGCCACGGGAGAGGCGCGGGAGAAATACCCTTGCATGCGCACACAGGTTTATTTATGCCAACCGACAGCCAGATGCCAGTGCCATCTTGTAATGGGGAATGTAGGGACGGCTCCCTACACCTGGAAGCAACCTAGATGCCCCTCAATTGAAGAATGGTTAATGAAGATGTGGCACATCTACACAATGGAATACTACTCTGCAGAAAAAACTAATGGAATCTTGAAATTCGCAGGCAAGTGGATGGCACTTGAAGAAACCATCCTGAATGAGGTAACTCAGTCACAAAAAGAGGAACACAGTATGTACTCACTCATATATGGATTTTAGACCTGGATCAAAGATCACCACCCTATAATTCACATCACCAGAGGGACTGGGATACAAGGTGTATTCTAAGCGATTCACATAAAGTCCCTCACAGTACTGGGAAGGGACAAGTCCCTCAGGTGCAGTGGGGGGGGGCAGAAAATGGAGAGAGAAGTAGGAGAAAATGAGTGGGAGGAAAGGAAAACATGTTCGACCAGGAAGATTGAGCCTGGTTAGGAATAGAAGATAGGAAAGAGAGAGACAGAGACAGAGAGAGAGAACAGACAAGAGGGAGCCTATATTGGTTTGAAGATAAAATTGAACACAAAGAGAGGTCTAGAGAACTACAAGACTGCTCCCAACTAACAATCTGAGCTTCCGTGGAAAGGCTATCATAAATGCCCTTCCCGGAGAGTGAGATCAACAACTAACTTCTCCATGGAGCCCTCAACTAATGCCTGTTGAAAACAGGATCAAACACCCATACATTAACACTGAGTCGAACTAGAACCCAGATGCAGATGGAGAGGACAAACCATGCTGCAGAAACACATACAGACAGCTTACCTGAACAAGGAGGAGCTAACAGCCACTAGACAGATAGCTGGGAAGCCAGCATGGGACTGATTCAGGCCCCCCTGAACATGGGTCTCAGCCAGAAGGACTGAGAAGTCTAAGAGACCTCAGACAGAGGAGCCAGGATGTATCCCTGGTGCGCAAAAGGACTCTGCGAACATATCCCCCATGGAGGGATAACTGCCTTAATCTAGAGACAGGAGAGAAGCCCCAGTCCCTACTTTCATGATCTCTCAGGTCTACATGACCCCAACTGGATGGCATTCCCTACATATGAAATTGGGGTGGGGGGATGGGAGGGGAGGGTGGTTAGAGTGCATGTGAGAGGGCAGAGTGGGTAAAAAGTAGGGAAGGGGGGAGAGAGGAATGGAGGGAGGGAGAGCAAACTGGGATCGATATGTAAAATAATAAATTAAATTTAAAAAATGCTTTGACTCCAAAATTAAGTTCAAGGACATGTTACTGGGAAAAGGATTTCTATTATTGTTTCCACAGAAAATGAAAAGATGTGCCTTCTTTCCAGACTAATGTGGTTTGATCAAGCCAGACCTCCTGATAGAAAATACCAGGTGATCCTACATTCAAAACAGGTGGACAAAGCAGCCTTACAGACTACAGCCAGGATTTCTGCATCTTCATAGAATCCCCATGACAGCACACCTTACCAGCAGGAAGTAGTTTGAAAAGATCAACACCCAAATCCCGAAATATTGTCTATAAATGTTTGTTATTATTTCAATGGACTTGGTTATATAAAATGAAAAAAAAAGAATAGAAGCGTTGATTGAAAAAAATTATAAAAACAAAAATAAAAATGGGGTACAGAACAAAAGAAATAATTCTCAGTAGAGGAAACCAAAAAAGGTGGAAAACACTTAAGAAAATGTTCAACATCTTTAGCTATCAGGGAAATGCAAATCAAAACAACTTTGAGATAACATCTTACTCCTGCCAGGATTGCTAAAATTAAAAACACCAATGACAACTTATACCAAAGAAGATGTGGAGAAAGGGAACATTCCTCCACTGCTGGTGGGAGTACAAACTCGTACAGACATTTTGATGATAAGTATGCTGGTTCCTCAGGAAAATGGGAATTAGTTTACCATGCGACCCAGCAATCCCCCCTTAGACATATACCCAAATGATCCATATCCTGGCAATAAAGACATCTGTTCAACTATTTAGATAGCAGCATTATTTGTAGTAGCAAGAAACTGGAAACAACCTCGATGATCCTCAATTGAAGAATGGATAAGAAGATTGGCACATCTACACAATGGAATACTACTCTGCAGAAAAAAATAATGGAATCTTGAAATTCGCAGGCAAGTGAATGGCTCTTGAAACAACCATCCTGAATGAGGTAACCCAGTCACAAAAAGATGAACATAGGATGTACTCGCTCATATATGGATTTTAGACCAAGAGCAAAGGATCACCAGCCTATATTTCACACAACCAGAGGAACTAGGATACAAGGTGTATTCTAAGAGATTCATATAAAGTCGCTCACAGAAGGTTGATGGGACAAGTCCCCCAGAGCACATGGGAGGTGGGGGGGGGTCAATGAATGTAGAGAGAACTAGGAGAAAGGGAAGGAGAGAAAAGAAATTGCGACTAGGAAGATTGAGTCAGGGTAGGAATACAAGACAGAAGAGAGAGAGAGAGACCTGAGAGTGAGTGAAAGAGAGAGAGGGAGACAGAAAGAGAGAGAGAATAAAAGAAGGAGCCAGTATTGTTTTGAAGAGAAAAGTGAATCTAAAGAAAAGTCCAGAGACCTACAAGACTGTTGCCAACTAACAAATTGAGCAACTGTGAAAAGGCTACCATAAATGCCCTTCCTGGATAGTGAGATCAACACCTAACATATTCACCATCATGGTGCCCTCCTATAGTGCTGTTGGAAACAGAAGCAAACACCCAAACCTAAACACTGAGTTTAACTAGAATCCAGATGCAGATAGACAGAATAAGACCAGGTTGTAGAAACACACAGAGACAGCTGACCTGAACAAGGAGCAAATAACAGGCACCCAGACTGATAGCTTGGAATCCAGCATGGTACTGACTCAGTCTTCTCTAAATATGGGTCTCAGCTAGAAGGAATGAGCAGTCCTAGGGACTGCAGACAGTGCAACCAGGATGTATTCCTCGTGCACCAAAGGTCATTGCAGACACATCCCCCATGGAGGGTACTACCTTAACCTAGAAACAGGAGAGAAGTCCTAGTTCCTACTTCAAATGACTTGACAGATCTACATGACTACACCTGGATGGCATTGTCATACATGTGGAATTGCGTTGGGAGCTGGGAGCGGAGGGTGGTAAGGGTGCATGTGAGGGGGAATAGCGTGTAAATGGTGGGAGGGAGGGAGGGAGAGGGAAATGGGATCCACATGTGAAATAAAAAATAAATAAGAAAATTAAAAAATAAAATAAAATAAATACTCCCAGGCCAGAATCGTACAGGCTGCTGGTAATACAGAACACCAGTGTAAACAGCACCAGGCTCCTACTGGTACAGAAGCCCTAAGCCATGCTCATCCAGGATCCATGCTGGGTTGCTGAAGGTCTAGGTGCATTGGGCCACGTGGTGGGCAGTCAGAGAGGAGAGGAGTTCTGAATCCCTAGGGGCTAATGACAGAACCAGCCCCTCGTCCATCCCTCCTCTCCTCAGATGGCAGTGACTGTGACCATAGGGAAAGGGGTGAGGGTGAGATTGGGGAGGTGGAGGATGAGGGGTGTTGGGGAGAACAACTTTGGTAAAGATTTTTGTGTCAACTAAAAAAAAATAAAAATAACAAAATATATGGTAATTAGAAGTGATAGCTATATGCAGACTTGTTACAATCAGTCTGAAGCAAAGAAGACAAAATGAGATAACAGTGGTCTAGTAGACATGTCAAGTGGCCTGCAGATTTATAGGTCGATGCAACTCATCAAAGCAGAACAGAGAACATCAGAAGGAACTTCATGTGTTACGAGTATGATTCCATTTCTCTGGGCAATAAAATGTAGAACAGGAAAAAGGATTGACAAGATCCAGAAGAGTGGAAAAGAGATAAAAATAAAATTATAATACTGAAAGATAACATAAAACAAGATCTCGTGTAACCCACAAAATCCATAAAAGGAGCCAACAGTTAAGAGAGCAGAGTGTACAGAGAGGCTCAGGGGAAAGCACCAATGTAAGAAGGTAGAGTCAGGAATTAAATAAATAAATAAGATTTCACTTCAGGCATGTATATCTGGGTAAGAGTCACTGATAAGAAAAAAGAAAAAGAGAAAAGGAGAGACATTTCTACGCTTGGGATGTCTGAGAAAATCGAGAGAGACTAAAGGTAACGTAAAAAGTTATGGAGGTTCAAAGAAAACTCGTCAAATGTCGAGAAAGATGTAAACTGTTTGCTGTGGGCTCTCATATCTACAAATATAAATTTAAGATTAGTAATATGAGTTAAAATTTTTGACCATACCAGGTTAATGGTTTAAAAGTTCTGTTTATTTCTCTCAAGAAAAATATATTTACTTGCTAAAAAGTTCTGTCAGTGTTTCCCGTTAGAAACCTGTTTGTAGCAAGAATAGAGCTAAAACAAAAATGGTTTAAACATATTTGCTGTCTAATGATAACAGCCCCCAGCTCAAAATTTACCTCTGAGCACTGGTCATTAAATTCAGATTATCAGAAAATCAGATGTCCTTTTAATGTAGATGACATTAATTCTGTTTTATGTCGAAAGCTGTTAAAAATTGAAACTAGTTAAAAAGTTACAATTATTAACACTGTAAATTAACATAAACTTAACAGGCACTAAGGTGACAATGGGTTTAACGAAATAAAGGATGCTAAAATTATTTGATATTATAAGAAGTCAGTACAGGATGTTTAATTGGTTTATCAAACAGTTTTTTATATGTTTAAATTCAGAAGGTTACATTATATTTGTGCTTTATTACATTGTTAATATTTGTACTTAAATTAAAGGGCTAAAATTTAAGATCATAGCCATACACTGTATATACTAAGCAAAAGTTGAGAAGCTCATTTTTTTTTATGATACAGATGGCAATCCATCCTTGTTTTTTGCTAAATTTGGTAAGCATAAGTTATTTAGATAAACTGAATCACATAGCAGTTTTATGTTTTCCTAAAAGGAGTTTCAAATTAAAATCAGTATTTTTAAAGCTAAAACTGACAATGCAAAGTTCTAGTTTTATAAAATCTGGTAACTACTATAATATGTTAAGAAACACAAGTTAACAGCCATCCTTATAGATTAACTTTTGGTTATAGTCAAACTAAGTATTAATGATTAATATCAGGAATAAACCTCGTTCTGTCTCCTATACATATTCTAAAAGTTTAAGCTTAAATCGAGTAATTGAAAACCAAGTTGTCTATTAAGACCTACCTAGAAAGACTTCTAATACTACAGAGATCTGTGGAATAAGACATTTAAATATTAACTAAAAAACTGTAATAATTTCAGACAAAGAATCACAAAAACTAACAATGAACAAAGAAAGGTCTCTAAAGAACATTGTGGGGCAGCATGGATTGTGATGACACTGACCAGGGAGCAAGATGCTAAAACACAATACCTGCAGCACGATAGGACCCAACTTGGACTGTGTAGAGGCTGCAGGGTACTGGAAAATTGTATACACCTTTGCCTGGACAAAATAAGTTCAGACTTTTCCAATTACAGGTTCCACAGTGGGGGGAAAACACCTCTCACATTATGTACTTGGTGAAAAATTTCTCCCCTCAATGCCATAGAAAATTGGATATGGCTAAGAATATAAGGAATGGTTCCTGTGATTTTTTTAATAGATTCAAAAGTAACATATAGTTTATCCTTCTCAGATCTCTAATTCTATTGATGGCTTGGCTAACAAAACTTTGTAAGCTTAGCAGTAAAGGCAGCCTTGATAAGGCTCCTAAATAATGATTTAAAAATATAAAGATATATAAGTCTTTTTTGAACATTTATTTATTAATTATGCATGCAGTGTTCTGCCTGCATACATGTCTGCACACCCAAAGAGGATACCACATCACATTATAAATGTTTGTGAGCCACAATATAGTTGCTGGGGATTGAACTCAGGACTTCTGGAAGAGCAGCCAGTACTCTTAACCTCTGCCACATCTCTCTAGCCCAAGACATATACTTCTTAAAGATATAAAAATTAATTTTACAATATAAAAATTCAGAGCTTAACTTTTAATCAAGTTCTGATAAGCTAATAGAGCAGGGACTCCCAGCTGTTTAGTCACAAACTCAACTTTTTATGATTTATATTGGGTGTCATCAAAGTGTAGATATGAAGGATGTTTCATTAGGCCTAAGGCACCACTGACCAATCTATACATGGATCGCTCTTGACAGAAGAAAAACGTTCTACCCCAAATCTGTAAATTTTGATTGGACTCAAAGGCATAAGTACATTCCTGCTGTTTTATAGATACCCAAAACCTACTTTTTGTACAATTTGGATTTCAGCACAGATTGGTGATGATAATACATCTAAAACTTTTATGTCCTTTTATATAACACAGTTCATATAGGCTTCAGAGAGTCAAATGTCATAAAGCTTTTATCCACTTCTTACAGGTCAAAAGTACTGCATATTAATACAGCTATCCTGAGGATGGAATTTTCTCCCTGGTCTTGCTGTCTTTCTTGATCACCAAAGGTAAGGAACAAAGAGTTCCAATTAAATATATACATTTTAACCTTTGTTCCCAGTTTAAACATGTCTCAGACGGTTTGTGCTTCTGGCAGATGAGTATCAATTGCTGACTACAGCCTGCTCCTCTATATGCTCTCCCTCCTTACTGTGAACCAGCCCAGTCAAAGTGAATCTTCAACAGAGTCTACAAACCGATGCCTCTGAATCCCACATCCTTTTATTGGTATTGTCTAGCATTTTAGCCTACTTGCAGCTAAGAAAACTCTGCAAAAATAAGCAAGAAGTAGTGCAGGCATGTTGCTGGCACAACAGTGTTTTGATTTTCAAATAGCTGTCACCTGGAGTTCTATAAAGCCTCCTTGAGCAGCTTGTTACTATTATGCCTACTGGTTTCCTCAACTTCCAAGGAAGTGACTCCTGGCTGCAAAAGCAAAAGGTTTTTACTGGTAAAAATCAAACCAGATGGGACCTCACTCTGTCAGAAAAGTAAGGTAGTGGCTTAAAATTGTGAGGGGTTTATAACAGGGTAAACAGAAAGGGAAACTTGAGACCACTAATCTCAGTTCACAAGGTTTCCAAAATACAGGCAGTTCATAGAGTTGAAATTTATTTACAAGGTCAACATGGAACTAAGTTAATATTTTCAATCATTTGTTTAGGCAAGATTGATGAGCACACCTGAAAGGTTGGTGTTTTTTCTTTGTTTTTACTTCTTCTCCTGAGGATGTGGGTTCTGTACTCTGTAGTCAGGGATTTATCTATTGGCAGAAATTCTTGTTCCCATTATTTTTTTCCTTCTTGCAATAAGCTGTAATTTTATAACATTTAGTTATTAATTTTTCCATCACATTACCTCTTTGCAACAAACATTAGAGGCCCATTTTTGGGCCTCCAATTGGTAAAAGACTTCTGGTGTTTTTTTGGTGTACAGGTTACTCACATTGCCTCCTATGTATATTAGTTTACTTTTGTTT
This sequence comes from Phodopus roborovskii, assembly GCF_943737965.1. Classification (NCBI taxonomy): domain Eukaryota; kingdom Metazoa; phylum Chordata; class Mammalia; order Rodentia; family Cricetidae; genus Phodopus; species Phodopus roborovskii. The sequence continues at coordinate 163,537 of NW_026126826.1, read as the reverse complement.
ACTTTTGATATAGCATCTCAACCAGGGAAAAGGTGAAATGTATTCTTTTCCTGTACTACTTCCTGTTTACATTTGCAGTGTTTTCTTGGGCATGAGATGGCTAAAATGCTATATAAAACCAATAAAAAAAAAGTATTAAAGGAGGGGGGCTTCAGCAAATTGCACATTTATCAGAGGCATTAGTTTATAGACCCTGTTGAAGATTCACATTGGCTGTGCTGGTTCACAGTAAGTCCAGAGCAGTATTTAGAGCAGAATGTAGTCAGTAACTGATGCTCATCTGCCAGAAGCACAAATCTGCTGAGACATGGTTAAATTTAGAACATAAGTTTGAGATATATTATCATCACCACTCTGATCTGAAATCTATACTATAGAAAAAGTAGATATTGGTTATCTGTAAAACAGCAGGAATGTACTTATGCCTTTGAGTCCTAGCAAAAACTACAGATTTGGGTTTAAAAATTGTACATTTATCTTCTGTCAAGAGAGAGTGATGTAAAGACTGGTCCGTGGTGCCTTAGTCCTGAGGAAATATCCTTCATATTTACACTTCGATGACACCCAACATAAATCATAAAACATTGAGTTTGTGACTAAACAGCTGGGAGTCCCTGCTAGATTAGCTTATCAGAACTTGATTAAAAGTTAAGCTATGAATTTTTATATCGTAAATTAATTTTATATATTTTAAGACGTATATTTCTTGGGCTAGAGAGATGGCTCATTGGTTAAGAGTACTGGCTGATATTCTAGAAGTCCTGAGTTCAATCAACAGAAACTACATTGTGGCTCACAAAAATCAATAATGAGATCTGACTACCTCTTCTTGTCTGCAGTCAAATGAAGGCAGAACACTGTACGCAAAATTAATAAATAAATGTTCAAAAATGACTTTTATGATTTTAGATCCTTATTTAGAGCCATATTAATGCTGCCTAATACTGCTAAGATGACAAAGTTATGGTTAGCCCAGCCATCAAAACTATCAGATGTGAGAAGGATATAGTTAATTAACTGTTCAATCTACTAAAAAAACTGACAGGGACCATTCTTTATATTTCTAGCCATAACCAATTGTGTATGGGATTGAGGGAGGGGTTCTTCACTAAATGCAAAATATGAGAGGCTTTTTGTTTGTTTGTTTGTCTTTTCTCTGTGGAAGAGAGACATGGAAAAGACTGACCTTCTTTTGTCTAGGCAAAGGTGGTGCAAATAATTTTTCAGCATCTACAAAGACTAAGCTGGGTCCTGCCTGGCAGTAGACATGGTATTTGAGCATCTTGCTCCCTGGTCAGTGTCATAACAATCCATGCTGCCCCATAATCTTCTTTAGAGGCCTAGGGTCATTGTTAGGATCTGTGATTCTTTGTCTGATATTATTACAGCTTTTTAGTTAACAATTAAATGCCTTATTCTATACAGATCTCTATAGTATTAGAAGCCTTTCTACATGTATATGAACAGACAACTTTGTCTCAGGTACTTGTTTTAACCTTAATCATTTAGAACATGTATAGGCAACAGAGTGAGGTTTATCCCTGTTATTATTCATTAACATTTCTTTGATTATAATCAACAGTTAATTTATAAGAATGGCTAGTAACTTGAGTTTCTTAACATTTTACAATAGATGAAACAGCATTTACAAAACTAGAACTTCGTATTGTCAGGTTTACCTTTAAAAATACTGATTTTAATTTGGAACTCCTTTTAGGGAAACATGAAACATCTATGTGACTCAATTTATCTAAATATTTTACACTTACCAAACTTAGCAAAAAACAAGGATGCATTGCCTTCTGTATCATAAAAAATGAGCATCTCAACTTTTGGTTAGTATATAGAGCTTACAGCTGTGATCTTATATTTTAGCCCTTTGATATAGCACAAACATTAACAATATATTAAAAGCACAAATATCCTGTAACCTTATAAATTTAAACATTTAAATATGTTTTCATAAATATTACACATCTGATAATGTCTTTTTGTGATATCAAAAATAAAGTGCCCTTTATGTCTTCAAACACATTATGACCTGGGTGACTGTTAAATTTATGTTAATTTCTAGTGTGACTAATTGTAACCTTTTAATTAGTTTCAATTTTTAACACCGTTAGCCAAAAAAACAGTATTAATATCATCTACATTAAAAGGATATCTGATTTTCTCATCATCTTAATCAGATGACCAGAGCTCAGAGATGAATTTTGACCTGAGGGCTGTTAGCATTAGACCCTAAAAACATTTAAACCCTTTTTGTGTTCTCTTTATTCTTGTAATAAAACTTAGGTTTATAACAGGAATCACAGATAGACTTTTATTTCAGTCCTTTAACATTTAGAAATATTTAAAGAAAATATTCTTTTATCTATCCTATCTTTATGAGTCTAAAGTCCTATATGTAACTTTAATTCTAACTAAGGAAAACTATAACCTTAACTATCAGTCTTCAAGTCCATCAAAGAACATATAAGGATAATATATAAACTCTAGAATTGAAAGAGACAACTCACCAGGTCAGTTCCAACATTCTTCTGTGATGTTCCATCTCCAGTCTATAGGTCATAGTGTGTCTGGCAGACTTCTCAGCAAAGCAAAACCTTTAAAAATGTCCCACCTGTGTTGGCAGTTTGTCAGTCACTTTTCTCCACATCCTGCAGAATGTCTAGCAGACACTTTCATGAAGAAGGAACTCTGTAGCAATGTCCATCTTGTATCAGAGTCACTTTCCTGTGGGTCCTGCATGTCCAGTTCATAAAGCATAAAGTCAAACAGTACAGACAAGAATAGTATTTGCCCAAATGGCTGGTCTTGCTATATTAGAGGCAAACTTTTTAACAACTACATATAGATTTCTTTAGAGAAATAAAAGGAACATTTAAACAATTAACCTGGCATGGTCAAAATTTTTAACACATATTACTAATCTTAAATTTATATTTGTAGATATCAGAGCACACAACAGTTTACATCTTCCTATGAACTTTCTACTACTTTTCTTTGAACCTCTATATCATTTTACATTACCTTTAGTGTCTTTCTCTGATTTTCTCAAACATCGTTATCATAGACAATACTCTCCTTCTCTATTTTCCTTTTTTCCTCTTATCAGTGACTCTTACTCAGAGGTGTGTGGCTGAAGTGAATATCTTATTTATGTATTTTGTCTTTGAGTGTATGGTAATGAATCACATAACTTTCTAGAGACTTCATTGAATCAGTAAGTCCCTTGCTTTCTCCAACTACTAAAGATTCCATATTTTTAATATTCTCATTCTTAGATAAAATCTGAATGAAATGTAAACTGCCTTCCAGACACAAAGTTCTGTCTGCTAGCTTTCAATTAATCCTCAGACATGGAACAGATTCTGCTAGTCTTTGCATCAGATGTTCCAGGTTTTAACTTTATTAGCAGCTCTGTTCAACCAGGAATCAGCTGTTCCTGTCAGCATGTTAATGCATTGCATTTGTTTCTGTTTTGATTTTTGAAGCATTAGGCATAAAAAAATTCTGTTTTCTAGTTGGTCATTTTTATGTTCCATGTTTTGTATTCTACCTGTCAGCTCTCTATTGGCATGTCTAATATTCTGAATCTTTTTCTCTAAGTATTCTATGTTTGTCTTCTAATTTTAAGCTCTCCATTTTCATTTTCAATATTCTAAACAATTGTTTCCAAACATTGTATGTTTCCTGTTCTGTTTTTCATCTTTCTATTGCCATTTTCAATAGACTGAAATGTTTTTCTAAGCATTCTATGTTTTGCCTTCTAATATTGTCATTTTCAATATTCTAAACTTTTTTTTAACCTTCTAGGTTTTCATTCAAATTGTCAGCTCTCCATTTTCATTTTCAATATTCTGCATTTGGTTTTTTAGCTCTCTATTGTTATTTTCCATATTTTGAACCCCTGTTACTAAGTCTCTGTTGGTTTTTAAAATTTTCTTATTTTTTCTTTAAGCTCAAACCATTTAGAATATCTTAATGTTGATACCCATTGCTATTACAAAAAAAAATGTATATATATGTTAAGCCATGATTTTTCTTATGTTAAATTTCCTTCTGTATTTGAAGTAAAAGAATTTCTAAAGTCTTGCATCATAAGATTATCCACCCTAGGTATGGAACAATTGATCTCATATTATATCATCTTAAATGGCGAAGAATGTTGCAATTACCTTAGGTATAATTCTGCTGTCCTCGAACTTTGATGGTTTTAGTTGTTGATCTCAATTTGTGGTGGTAGTGCCTGGCGGTGTCCCACCAAATTGCATCCAGCAGCAGACAATCCTTCTGATTGTTCTGCCTCAGAATAGCTCTTAACAAACTAAGGCAAGCAAAATTTTGTTAAACTCATGAGTGAAAGGAGCTTTGTGCAAATTTCTAGGACCCCCCCCAGGGCTAACAGGTGTTGCCACTTACTGGCGCCTTTGGGCAGCAGGAAACACACCAGCTGGGCAGGCGCCATGTGCAACACAGCTGCAAATGCAAAGTGGGGAATAGGCAAAAGATGAGAATCAGTGAGTACTTTCTCAGTGCCACAGTGGATATAAAGTTGTAGGGCAGAGGCAAATGTCCCACAAGGTGTGGTATATCCACCTGGTTAGGCAAGGAACCCTGCTCATTCAGTGATGGTGTGGGAAGTGAGCAGCGTCTCCCGACTTGGTGAAAACCAGGTCCGGTAAAAATCCAGATTCTGCTTCTGACACCAGATATTGACGTTCGATAAGCATCAGGAGAAAAAAATAGGCTGAATAGATGTTTATTCAGGGAGAAATAACTTACATTATAGAAAAACGAACACCAGCAGGTTCCTGGTCCCAGGAAGCTGTTCCTGTGCTGCAGGCAAGAGAGCTCTCCCAGTATCCTCCTCAAAATTTCGTTCCTCTCGTCACATCTGGCCCTGTCTCCACCCCACAATGGGCGTGGTCTATGCCACAGGCAGGGCCAAGGTGCTAATCTCACTACAGATAATGAATGCTCCATTTAATTCGTGTCAGAATTTAGTCAACCAATGGTCGGTCAATGGCAGAGGTGTCCTATGAATATATATAAAGAGTAAATAGGAATTATTTCACCTAATACTAAAGACACTCCATAACTACACATATTATCTATGTTAAGAAACCCCATACTTGCATGTATCCCCTGCCTAAAGGGTGTCTATAAGCCTTTATGGGCCCAAATATATTGCTTTTAGATAGGAGATAAATAAGCATAAAGGCCCAGACAACCTATGGTAGGAAAGATAATATCTTATGGACCATAGTTGTTATTTGAGCTCTCTGTACCCATGACAACTTGGAATGGGTTCCCGTATAGGATTTCAGATGGGACTGGCAGGCAGAATGTGTTCCAGAACTGTCAAAGCCACTCAGGGAAGCTTTATATGGAATTAGATGATGAGATCCATCTTTAACTACTTGGTGGCAGTGCGCATGTTTAATATCACAACTAATGAGGCTGTCAGTAATCAAAAATGAAATACATTAATAAAACAAAACATGTAAGGAAGAAGCAGATACACCTTTATATGAGTTGCACCATCTGGAGGTCTACTGCATATCTAAAGGGAATTGAAGGAGGAAGCTCTTCTTCTGTTGCTGCTTCCCCCTAGCTATGGCTACCAAGTTTATTACTTTACTAGCTTTAGAGCTTTCTTGTTTGGACTTGACAAGTATAATGATGACCAGCTGGAACATGCACCCTGGTGAACTAAACAACTGCTGTAGTCTTCAGGTGCCCATTGTTAAGCAGCCATTTTTGGACTACCTGGACTAAAGCCTATGAGACATTATAATAAATCCATGTATTACATATATGGAGAAATTCATCCTATCATCCCTGTCCATGCACAGAACCTCGAATAATGCAATAAGTTTTTGGGTTCTTTTGTTTTGAACCTGCTACTGAACATGTGTTGACTAACAATATTGATCACAAATACAAACTTCCTTGTTTCATTCCTTTCCAACTATTTCTAGGAAGACTACTGTTTTCATTACTATGCATTTTCCAACCATTTGCTCTGAGTTTCAGGGATAAAACTCCTACATTTTTAGAGCCATCATCCAGCTTTCTAGAAGGAGAAAGAGCTACTATCTTCTTTGTCACCTGGATCCTGCTTCTCTTTCCTGATTTTAAGTGCCTGTGACAACCAGGTAAAGAGCAAGTTCAGTTCACCTAAACTCAATTTTAAGCTACATACCAATTATCCCTTTTTGTATCCCTAAAACTCTCTGTAGTAGTTTGGCTGCAAATCATGTCAAAGGAGAACTCCTGATTAACAAAGTGCCCCTAGGCCCATCCTCATATCATAGAAGAGGTCATTCTCAAGCTGCTTAAGGGGGAATTACTGGAATGGTCTGCCAGATGGTCGAGTTTTCTTCTAGAGAAAATCATAGTTCAGCCAGATGGGCAAGATGAATCCAGAGGAGATCTGTTTGAAAAGGTAAACACTGTTGTGATGAGGGGTTGACTGAGCAAGCAAGACATCTGTTTAGGTCCTGACTCACAAAGAAGGAACATAGCTCTTTCTCAAACCCACTAATGAGCTTAGTAGAGCCAGTATCCGCCTGGGCACCTAGACTAAGACACTCAGGTATTGAGAATGAAATAGATCCCTTCCTTTAACATAATGAACATGCTTTGAAGAGAATGAAATTGTCTGAATCCAGAGCCTTTGTGGTGAGGTTTCTTCATATCCTGTGAACACTACTATTCCCACCACATGGAGCTGGGATTATTGGTCCCAAGTGTGCTGAGGGTTTAATCACTAAAGTTCCCCAGATGCACTGTGTTCTCCTCATGATGCAATGCTTGAGTAGTCTTCTCATGAGCTGGTCTCATTGAAAGATAACTCCTACTGAATTCCTAAAATCTCCCATTTTTTTCCATCTCCCACTGAAAGGAGAGAACAGTAAGCTATTCCTCATAAGAAGCGTACTTAGAATAAGACATAGGTTAAGTAAGACCTCCCTTTCACAGGTTTTATCTTTTCTTTGTTCTGCCTTTCCTCTTTTCCTCATGTTCTGTTCCTCCACTCCAAGCCCTGTCAGTGAAGTGTGAACCTGTGTTTCATGTTACTCATGTATTATTAAATAATTATAGTACTTATTTTTCTGTTGAAAATTTTAATTGCATTCCTGGCCTTACTTGCTGTTTCTTATTACTACTTAAATTCTTCAAAGTGTCAGGTGTAATCTGACACTGGACCAACTTAAAAATGGCAGTAACTTTGTAATGCTAAAGTCTGTTTTAGGATCCAGTTTGTGGTGGTGCTTGCCTTTAAACCCAGTACTCAGGAGACACAGGCAGGCAGATTTCTGTGAGATGAAACATCATCTCATTACTTCATCATTTAGCTATATAAAGAGATCTATACATCAGCGATATGTTTAGGACTTTGGTGCAATTTAGTCAGTGTTAATATAAAATGCCTACTAATTTATTATCAATTTAATTTATTATCTATTTAATTTTGGCCCTGGCCCTGGCCCTGGCCCTGGCCCTGACCCTGTCCCTGACCCTGGCCCTGGCCCTTGCCCAGGCCCTTGCCCTGGCTGTTCTGGACCAATTCTAATCTAAACAATGCAGAGAAACCATAAGACCAAGCTCCTCTAAAGGGCAGAGAATGAAGAGGGATTATTTTGTTTTCAAAAAAGAGAAAATATTTGTGGTAGAGGCGATTAATTGTATTGTATCCATTCTAGGAATTTGAAAATTGAAGCATAGAAAAAAAGGATTAAAATACTCATTATTGTACTTGAATGGCATTATGATGCTTTCGTTTTCATGCTTATGTCACTATAGGCATGTTGTAGCTTGAGAGACTGGTAAATATGTAGAACCCAAAAGAAAGAGCCCTGCTTTGTTTTTGTGAGAAACTCAGTGAGGCTGTAAGGTTACTTCATATTTAGGTATGCTCCTTAACCATCAGCCTAAGGCAAATCTAAACAACTCTGAGAAACCATGGGATTGAGCCCCTCTAAAGGTAAGAAAATGAAGAGGAGTATATTTTATTTTCAATAAAGGGAAAAGGATTATAGTAGAGGCGATTAACTGTATTGTTTCCATTGTAGAAATTAGAAAATTGAAGCATAGAAAACAGGTTAGTTCATTGGTGGGTATACTCCTTTTTATCATGCGGGAGGGGCACTAGAATGTGACAGAATGTTGGTTCATAAATGTTGCCTGGCAAACTGGGAGTTTCCCACAACAGACACTCAGGCCCTTATGATGAGGTCAGGCCAACAGAATTCATCAGGCAAGACAGTATGATTATCTGACGATTAACTGATGGCATTTTAAAAATGCATGACGACAGCATACAGTTTCATACCTGGCAAGTCTGCCCAGGAATTGATGATACAAAAAGTGGTCAACGGCTTACTTATTTAAAGATGTAATTATTAAATTCTTTCATTATATAATCTGTGATCCCTGAAGTTTGGCGCCACCTTGTGTCACACTCAAGTGTGACAGACGATCTAACTATCTGATTATTTCATTATTCAAATCTGTCTTTTTCTACTCCAGGAAGAGTGGAGTCTGGGATCCACATTGTTGGTGTTAAATTGTATCTTGTGAATTCTTTCTTTCTTTCTTCCTTCCTTCCTTCCTTCCTTCCTTCCTTTCTTTCTTCCTTCCTTCTTTCCTTTATTTAAACCTATGTTGATATCATTTTGTTATCACTCTAGGGGTGAATTATGAGAAACTATCTCTTTATTCATTCATTTTTTTGTAGTTGATGATGTAAAATCATCTAATTATTTCACCATTTAGCTTTGTAAATAGATCTTTACATCAGCGATAGGTTTAGGACTTTGGTGCCATCTCATCAGTGTTAATATAAAATGCCCACTAATTAATTATCAATATAATTTTTTAAATTCCTCATTATTCCAGGAAGAGATCAGACTGACTACTCCATGTGAGATTTAAGTATTCACCACCATGACAATATTCAATCATTTTTCATTATATATTCATTATTTAAATCGATGAAGGTCTTGTTCTTGTTTAGTGGAGTCAGGCCATTACTCCATGGGAGTTAATCACGTAGCATTATTTAATTATCTAAGTACTACTTCCTTGGCAATCACTGGAGTTGGGTTCCATCTTATGAAAGTTAAGTATGGAGGACTATCCAATTATTAACTCATTTGATTGCGTGAGTAATGATGGTGTCATCCCTCATTTAGCTTCTATGGGATTAAAACAGCAGGAGATCGGTACCAGAAGCAGTGCCCAGAGAATGGGGGACACTGCCTCGTAGAGTGATTACTGATTACGTAGTAGTAGATTTTTAAAAATCGAATGAATACACGATTTAAAAAAAATGTACTGTTTCGCATTATCGGTTTATGAGAGGTTGCAACAGAACTGACCCATGAAGGACACAGTGACCACCGATTTTAAAAATGGAATAACAGAATAATCTCCTGATCAAGGAATCTCATCTAATGAACTCTGTCGGGCTGATAACATGACACACCACCAACAATAAATCACTCTAAATAACCATATTAGAAAGTGGGGTGCAGGACTTAATAGAGAACAGTAAATTGAGGAATCCAAAATGACTGAAAGAAAAGTAAGACATTGCTCAAAATCCTTAATCATTAGCCTAATGCAAATCTAAACCACTCTGAGAAACCATGGCATCAAGCTCCTCTAAAGGTAAGAGAATGAAGAGGAGTTTATTTTATTTTCAATAAAGAGAAAGGGATTATGGTAGAGGCGATTAATTCTATTGTTTCCATTCTAGAAATTAGAAAATTGAAGCATAGTAAACAGGTTTAAAATACTCATCATTGTACTTGAATGGCACAATGATGCTTTCGTTTTCGTGCTTATGTCACTATAGGCATGTTGTAGCTTGAGAGACGGCTAAATATGTAGAACTCAAAAGAAGGAGCCCTGCTTTGTTTTTGTGAGAAACTCGGTGAGGATGTAAGTTTAGTTCATTGGTGGGTATACTCCTTTTAGCATGCGGGAGGGGCACTAGAATGTGACAGAATGGTGGTTCATAAATGTTGCCTGGCAACCCAGCTTGCATTCTGTATCCTGGTAACATGGGCCAAGGACCAGAGAACAGCTTCGAGAAATTGTTATCATGGGACAATACAGTCTCCCAAGGTAACTATCTTCTAAAACTTTTCATGACAGCATTTGATTGGCCTAAACAAGTCATAGCCACACCTCTGGAAGTGTGCCTACAGCTTTTACTGGTTACCAAATTCAAGATTACCTTATCATCAGAGAACATAGTCTGTGGAGAAACAGTTCAAATGCTTCCCTTTATGAATACTCTCTCTCTTAAGAAGTGAAACTATGGATAAAGAAAATAAGACGCACAATTATTCATCAAAAGGTGAGTTTGCCATTGTTGACTTCCTTCAGGAAGGTGATAATCCATTTGTTAGAGTATACTTAGGGATTGTTGGATTTCAGTCTATCTCTTTTGAGGCAGCCGCCCAACATTAAATATGTGATATCTTCTAAAAACCCTGCATACACAATGACAGTAAAGCATTTAAACATGTTACTACTCTGCTCTGCAGTTAAATAATGGATGAACATGGGAGTTTCCCACAATCATGTGGGAGTCAACAGAGAGTCAATTGTGTGGAGTATGGCAGACCATTTCATCCTCTGATTATGTTGTTATTTGATTATTAAAATAGGACATTAGATAATCCATGATCAGTGGAATGTGGTGATGCGATGTGGGAGGCAATTATTATAGACCATCTTAGTATCAATTATGTAGTTAAAATATTTAAATTAATCATGACAGCATCGTTCATGAGCCTTATTTGGAGCCAAATTAGGGAAGTGGATGATGTTACATGAACTCATTATTTAATTATTTTATTATATAAAACAATGATTATATCGTCCATGACAACGGGAATCTGGTGCCACAGATCATCTAATTACATAATTAAAGAATTTAAATTGACAATCTGTGTTTATCCCCAAGATAATGTAAATATTTGTGTAGATATGTAAACAACAATCCTCCATTGCATGAAGAGACCTATAAAGCTCCCTCTTGTGGAGATAACGTGCAGTATCTTCACATTGTATGATTCATTGACTCAATTGATGATGATGCCATCTTTCATGACTGGAGTCTGGCCATGCTTCCCTGCCAGTAGAGTGCTACATCCCCTATTTATTGTGACAGTTAGCTATTAGTGACTTATTTAATTCTTTAAATTATGTAAACAACAGACAGTACCATCACCGGTTACGGTTAGGGTGCAAAAATCTGTCAGGGACAAAGTTAGAAAAGATGTAGACATGGGCAGAGCATTTTCTGAATGATCTATGCATCTCCCAGAATACGAGGGATGCTGGATGATTGAGTCCAGAAGGTTGCACGGTGCCCTCTGAGAAGAACAAGGACTTCACCAAGGTCGGCACTGTGTTCTGGCTTTTGTCTACCTGTTCTTCCTCCACATCTTCACATCGGTTGTGATCTACCATGAGAAGAAGGAGTGGCACTAGGAGGTCGGCACCATCACCGAGACCTGGCAAAAGGATGACGAGTCAGAAAAAGGAAGAACATCTATCTCTCAGCTATGCTATTGATGCCCCTGCTGCAGCCATCTTGTCAGATGTTATCAATATTGTGGCTACTACTGCTTCTAAAGAATTGGGCCCACTATCTCACATCCTGCCACACCACAACAGACATTCAGGCTCTTGTGATGAGGTCAGACCCACAAAATTCAGTAGGCAAGACAGTATGATTATCTGACGATTAACTGATGACATGTTAAAAATGCGTGATGACAGCATACAGTTTCATGCCTGTCAAGTCAGCCCAGGAATTGATGATACAAAAAATGTCATCGGCTTACATATTTAAAGATGTTATCATTAAATTCTTTCATTATATAAGCTATGATCCCTGAAGTTTGGCGCCACCTTGTGTGACTCAAGTGTGACAGACCATGTAACTATCTGATGATTTCATGATTCAAATCTGTCTTTTTCTACTCCAGGGAGAGTGGAGTCTGTATCCACATTGTTGGTGTTAAATTGTATCTTGTGAATTCTTTCTTTATTACATTCTTTCTTTCTTCCTTTCTGTATTTAAATCAATGTTGATATCATTTTGTTATCTCTCTAGGGGTGAATTATGAGAAACTATGTCTTCATTCATTTTTTGTTCAAATCTATGATTAAGAACTCAATGTGTCTTCAGTTTTGAGCAATCATTTAGGCTTCACGCATAAAACACCATCCCCTTGTTTAATGCTTATTCATTTAATTATGAAAATCGGTCATTATGTATCCAGTGATCACTGGAGTTTTGAGCCTCCTTTGGGGTGACCGTTTTACCAGACCATCATGTCATCTAATACCACACTTACTTCTTTAACTGTTAAACTAGGAAATTAAGTAATAATTCATCATTTAATTTACGTATTAAAAATAGAGGTAATGTTATGGACCATAAGTCCCTTTTGGAGTCAGATTGTGGGAGTTGATGATGTAATATCATCTCATGACTTCAATTAGCTATGTAAATAGATCTTTACATCAGCGATAGGTTTAGGACTTTGGTGCCATCTCATCAGTGTTAATATAAAAGGCCCACTAAATAATTTTCAATTTAATTTTTTAAAAACATCATTATTCCAGTAAGAGATCAGTCTGACTACTCCATGTGGGATTTAAGTATGCACCACCATGTCATTTTTCAATAATTTTTCATTATATATTATTTTTTAAAATCAATGAAGATGTTGTTCTTGACTGGAGTCGGGCCAAACATCCATGGGAGTTCATCTCGTGGCATTATTTAATTATCTAAGTCCTACTTCCTTGACAATCACTGGAGTTTGGTTCCCTCTTTTGAAAGTGAAATATGGAGTACTATCCAATTATTAACTTATTTGATTGCGTAAGTAATGATGGTGTCATCCGTCATTTGGCTGCTGTGGGATTGACACTGCAGGAGATCGGTACCAGAAGTACTACCCAGAGAATGGGGGGACACTGCCTTATATGGGGATTACTTATTACGTAATAGTAGATTTTTAAAAATCGAATGATTACACGATTTAAAAAAAAACTGTACTGTTTCCCATCATCGCTTTCTGAGAGGTTGCAAAAGAACTGACCCATGAAGGACACAGTGACCACCGATTTTAAAAATGGAATAACTGAATAATCTCCTGATCAGGGAATCTCATCTCCTGAACTCTGTTGGGCTGATAACATGACACACCACCAACAATAAGTCACTCTAAATAACCATATTAGAAAGCAGGGTACAGGACTTAATAGAGAACAGTGAATTGAGGAATCCAAAATGACTGAAAGAAACATAAGACACTGCTCAAAATCCTTAATCATCAGCCAAATACAAATCTAAACAACTCTGAGAAATCATGGGATCAAGCTCCTCTAAAGGGAAGAGGATGAAGAGGAGTTTGTTTTATTTTCAATAAAGGGAAAAGGATTTTGGTAGAGTCGATTAATTGTATTGTTTCCGTTCTAGAAATTAGAAAATTGAGTCATAGAAAACAGGTTTAAAATACTCACCATTGTACTCGAATGGCACAATGATGCTTTCGTTTTCATGCTAATGTCACTATAGGAAAGTTGTAGCTTCAGAGACTGGTAAATATGTAGAACTCAAAAGAAAGAGCCCTGCTTTGTTTTAGTGAAAAACTCAGTGAGGCTGTAGGGTTAGTTCACCGGTGGGTATACTCCTTTTAGCATGTGGGAGGGGCACTAGAATGTAACAGAATGGTGGTTCATAAATGTTGCCTGGCAACCCTGCTTGCATTCTGCATCCTGGTATCATGAGTCAAGGACAAGAGAGCAGCATCGAGAAAGAGTTATCATGGCACATTACAGTCTCCCAAGTTAACTATCTCCTAAACCTTTTAATGACTGCATTTGATTCGGCTAAACATGTCACAGCCACACCTCTGGAGGTGTGCCTACAGCTTTTACTGGTTACCAAATTCAAGATTACCTAAACATCAGAGAACGTAGTCTGTGGAGAAACAGTTCAATGTCTTCTGTTTATGAATACTCTCTCTCCTAAGAAGTGAAACAATGGAACAAAAGATAATAAGACTCACAATTATTCATCAAAAGGTGAGTTTGCCATTGTTGACCTCCTTCAGGAAGGGGATAATCCATCTGTTAGAGTAGATTTAGTGATTATTGGATTTCAGTCCATCTCTTTTGAGGCAGCCGCCCAACATTAAATATGTGATATCTTCTAAAAACCCTGCATACACAATGATAGTTCAGCATTTGAACATGTTACTACTCTGTTCTGCGGTTAAATAAGGGATGAACATGGGAGTTTCCCAAAATCATGTGGGAGTCAACTGAGACTCAATTGTGTGCAGTTTGGCAGACCATTTCATCCTCTGATTATGTTGTTATTTGATTATTAAAATAGGACATTAGATAATCCATGATCATTGGATTGTGGTGATGCGATGTGGGAGGCAATTATTATAGACCATCTTAGTATCAATTATGTAGTTAAAATATTTAAATTAATCATGACAGCATCATTCATGAGTCTGGTTTGGAGCCAAATTAGGGAAGTGGATGATGTTACATGAACTCATTATTTGATTATTTTATTATATAAAACAATGATTATATCGTCCACGACACCTGGAATCTGGTGCCACAGATCATCTAATTACATAATTAATGACTTTAAATTGACATTCTCCTTTAATACCCAAGATAATGGAAATATGTGTATAGTTATGTAAACAACAATCCTCCATTCCATGAAGAGACCTGTAAAGCTCCCTCTTGTGGAGATAATGTGCAATATCATCACATTTTATGATTCATTGACTCAATTGATGATGATGATATCCTTCATGTCTGGAGTCTGGCCATGCTTCCCTGCCAGTAAAATGCTACATCCTTATTTATTTTGACAGTTAGCTATTAGTGACTTATTTATTTCTTTAAATTATGTAAACGACAGACAGTGCCGATTACGGTTAGGGAGCAAATATCTGTCAGATAGATCGTCTGTCACATTTTAGTCACACAAGGTGGCACCAAATAAGGGAACACAGATTATATAATAAAAGAATTTAATAATTACATCTTTAAACATGTAAGTCGTTGACCTTTTTTATGTATCTTCAATTCCTGGGCAGACTTGACCGATATGGAAATGTATGCTTTAAAATGCCACCAGTTAATCGTCTGATAATCATACTGTCTTGCATGATGAATTCTGTTGGCCTGACATCATCACCACCACGTGAATCTCTTTTGTGGTGCCTCAGGACCTGAGATAATGGGCCCATTTCTGGCTTAGCAGTAGTAGCCAAGATGTTGGAATCAGCTGAAAAGATGGCTGCAGCAGAGGCATAACCATCATATCTGAGAAAGAGTTGTTCTTCCATGTTCTGGGTCGTCATCCTTTTGCCAGGTCTTGGTAACGGTGCTGACCTCCTAGTGCCAATACTTCTTCTCATGGTAGATCACAACCGATGTGAAGATGTGGAGGAAGAGCAGGTAGTCAAAACCCAGACCACCGTGCTGGCCTTGGTGAAGTCCTTTTACTTCTCAAAGGGCCCCGTGCAATCTTCTGGACTCAATCATCCAGCATCCCTTTTACTCTGGGAGATGCATAGATCATTCAGAAAATGCTCTGCTCTTGTCTACAACTTTCCTAACCTTGTCGCTGAGAGATATTTGCACCCTAATCGTAATCGGTGATGGCACTGTCTGTCGTTTACATAATTTAAAGAATTAAATAATTCAGTAATTGCTAACTGTCACAATAAATAGGTGATGAAGCGTTTTAGTGGAAGGGAATCATGGCCAGACTCCAGTCATGAAGGATGTCATCATCCTCAATTGAATCAATCTATGATAAAATGTGATGATATTGCGCATTATCTCCACAACAGGAAGCTTAACAGGTCTCTTCAATTAGTGGACGATTTTTGGTTTATATAACTATACAAATGTGTACATTAAATTGTGTATTAACACGGATTGTCAATGTAAATACTTTAATTATGTAATTAGATGATCTGTGGAACCAGATTCCAGGTGTCATGGACGATATAATCATTGTTTTATATAATTAAATAAACAACCAATGAGTTCATGTAGCATCATCCACTTCCCTAATGAGGCTCCACACCAGGCTCGTGAACGATGCTGTCATGATGAATTTCAATATTTTGACTCCAAAATTGATATATAGATTGTCCATAATAATCGCTTCCCACATCGTGGATTCCAGTGATCATGGATTATCTAATGTCCTATTTTAATAATCAAATAACAACACAATCAGAGGATGAAATGTTTGATCATGCCAGACCACCTGAAACAGAGTACCAGGTTACAAATAAGTCAGTAATAGCTAATGTGACATGCCAGGGCCAGGGCCCAGGGGCCAGGGCCCAGGGGCCAGGGGTCAGGGGTCAGGGCCCAGGGGCCAGGGCCAGGGCCAGGGCCAGATCAGCAAGGGCTAATTTCAGAACAGCCAGGGCCAGAAATCCAAGGTCAAAGGCCAGAAAGGCCAGAGCCAGAACGGCAAGGGCCAGGGCAAGAAAGTCCTGTACAAGAACCCAAGTCTTGAATGACCAGGGTCAGGGCAAGAAAAGCCAGAGCCAGAAAGGCCAGTGCTAGAGTGTCCTGGGCATGGGCCAGAATGGCCATGGCTTGTATGACCAGGGCCAGGCCCAGAACAGCCAGAGCTTGAACGACCTGGGTAAGGGTCAGAACGGCCAGGGTCAGGAAAAAGGCCAGGGCCAGTGCAAGGGAAAAGGACAGAACAGCCAGGGCCAGGGCAAGAGCCAGGGCCAGGGCCAGGTCCAGGACCTGGGCCAGGTCAGCCAGGGCGAAGTCTAGATCAGCCAGCACTAAGTCCAGAATGTCCAGGAACAGAAATCCAATGGCAAAGGCCTGAAAGGCCAGGGCCAACACAGCAAGAGCCAGGGCCAAAAAGTCCTGTACTAGTGTAATACTTCCTGCTTAATTTTGCAGTGTTTTCTTAGCTGTAAGTAGGCTAAAATGGTAGACAATACCAAAAAAAAGGAATGGGGATTCAGGAAATGGACCATTAATCAGAGGCATCAGTTTGTAGACACTGTTGAAGATTCACCTTGGCTGGGCTAGTTCACAGTAAGTAGGGAGAGCACTAGAGAGGAGCAGGCTGTAGTCAGCAACTGATACACATCTGCCAGAAGCACAAATCGTCTGAGACATGTTTAAACTGGGAACAAAGGTTAAAATGTATATATTTAATTGGAACTCTTAGTTCCTTACCTTTGGTGATCAAGAAAGACAGCGAGACCATGGAGAAAATTCCATCCTCAGGATGGCTGTATTTATCTGCAGTCCTTTTGACATGTAAGAAGTGGATAAAAGCTTTATGACATTTGATCCTCTGAAACCTATATGAACTGTGTTATATAAAAGGACATAAAAGTTTTAGATATATTATCATCACCAATCTGTGCTGAAATCCAATTTGTAGAAAAAGTAGGTTTTGGGTATCTATAAAACAGCAGAATGAACTTATGCCTTTGAGTTCTAGCAAAATTTACAGATTTGGATTAGAAGCTTTTTATTCTCTCAAGAGCAATCCATTTATAGATTGGTCAGTGGTGCCTTTGGCCTAATGAAACACCCTTCATATTTTCACTTTGATGACACCTAATATAAATCATAAAACTTTGAGTTTGTGACTAAACAGCTGGGAGTCCCTGCTCTATTAGCTTATCAGAACTTGATTAAAAATTAAGCTCTGAATTTTTATATTGTAAATTAATTTTTTATATCTTTAAGAAGTATATGCCTTGGGCTAGAGAGATGTGGCAGAGGTTAAGAGTACTGGCTGCTCTTCCAGAAGTCCTGAGTTCAATCCCCAGCAACTATATTGTGGCTCACAAACATTTATAATGTGATGTGGTATCCTCTTTGTGTGTGCAGACATGTATGCAGGCAGAACACTGCATGCATAATTAATAAATAAATGTTCAAAAAGACTTATATATCTTTATATTTTTAAATCATTATTTAGGAGCCTTATCAAGGCTGCCTTTACTGCTAAGCTCACAAAGTTTTGGTTAGCCAAGCCATCAATAGAATTGGAGATCTGAGAAGGATAAACTATATGTTACTTTTGAATCTATTAGAAAAAACCACAGGGACCATTCCTTATATTCTTAGCCATAACCAATTTTCTATGGCATTGAGGGGAGAAATTTTTTACCAAGTACATAATGTGAGAGTTTTTTTCCCCTGTGGAACCTGGAATTGGAAAAGTCTGAACTTATATTGTCTAGGCAAAGGTGCAGACAATTTTCCAGTACCCTGCAGCCTCTACACAGTCTGAGCTGGGTCCTGTCATGCTGCAGGCATTGTGTTTCAGCATCTTGCTCCCTGGTCAGTGTCATCACAATCCATGCTGCCCCACAATGTTCTTTAGAGACCTTTGGTCATTGTTAGATTCGGTGATTCTTTGTCTGAAATTATTACAGCTTTTTAGTTAATATTTAAAAGCCTTATTCTACAGATCTCTGTAGTATTAGAAGTCTTTCTAGGTAGATCTTAATAGACAACTTGGTTTTCAGTTACTCGATTTAAGCTTAAACTTTTAGAATATGTATAGAAGACAGAGTGAGGTTTATTCCTCTTATTAATCATTAATACTTAGTTTGACTATAACCAACAGTTAATATATAACGATGGCTGGTAACTTGCGTTTCTTAACATTTTATAATAGTTACCAGATTTTATAAAACTAGAACTTTGCATTGTCAGTTTTAGCTTTAAAAATACTGATTTTAATTTGAAACTCCTTTTAGGGAAACATAAAACAGCTATGTGATTCAGTTTATCTAACTAACTTATGCTTACCAAATTTAGCAAAAACAAGGATGGATTTCCCTCTGTAACATAAAAAAAAAAAAAAATGAGCTTCTCAACTTTTGGTTAGTATATACAGTATATGGCTATGATCTTAAATTTTAGTCCTTTAAGTACAAATATCAACAATGTAATAAAGCAAAAATATAATGTAACCTTCTGAATTTAAACATTTAAAAACTGTTTTATAAAAAAATTAAACATCCTGTAATGGCTTCTAATAATATCAAATAATTTTAGCAACCTTTATGTCTTTAAACCCATTGTCACCTTGGTGCCTGTTAAGTTTATGTTAATTTCCAGTGTTAATAATTGTAACTTTTTAATTAGTTTCAATTTTTAACAGCTTTTGACATAAACAGAATTAATGTCATCTACATTAGAAGGACAACTGATTTTCTGATAATCTGAATTTAATGACCAGTGCTCAGAGGTAAATTTTGAGCTGAGGGCTGTTATTAGACAGCAAAAAATGTTTAAACCATTTTCTTTTTTAGCTCTATTCTTGCAATACACAGATTTCTAAAAAAAAAAAACACAGAACTTTTTAACAAGTACATATATTTTTCTTGAGAGAAATAAACAGAACTTATAAACTATTAACCTGGTATGGTCAAAAATTTTAACTCATATTACTAATCTTAAATTAATATTTGTAGATATGAGAGCCCACAGCAGTTTACATATTTTGCCGACATTTGTTGACTTTTCTTTGAACCTCCATAACTTTTTACATTACCTTTAGTCTCTCTCTGAGTTTCTCAGACATCCCTAGCGTAGAAATGTCTCTCTTTTTCTCTTTTTCTTTTTTCTTATCAGTGACTCTTACCCATATATGCATGCCTGAAGTGAAATCTTATTTATTTAATTCCTGACTCTACCTTCTTAACATTGGTGCTTTCCCCTGAGCCTCTCTGCACCCTCTGCTCTCTTAACTGTTGTCTCCTTTTATGGATTTTGTGGGGTACACCAGATATTTTTTCTGTCATTTTTCAGTATTATAATTTAATTTTTATCTTATTTCCACTTTGTTGGATCTTTCCAATCCTTTTTCCTGTTCTACCTTTTATTGCCCAGAGATGTGGAATCATACTCGTAACACCTGAACTTCCTTCTGATGTTCTCTGTTCTGCTTTGATGAGTTGAATTGACCTATAAATCTGCAGGCCACTTGACCTGTCTACTAGACCACTGTTATCTTATTTTGTTTTCTTTGCTACAGACTGTTTGTAACAAGTCTGCACATAGCCATCACATCTAATTACCATATATTTTGTTATTTGTATTTTTTTAGTTGACACAAAAATCTTTACCAAATTTGTTCTCCCCAACACCCCCTCATCCTGCACCTCCCCACTCTCACCCCTACTCCTTTCCCTACAGTCACAATCACTGCCACCTGAGGAGAGGAGGGCTGGGCGAGGGGGGGCTTCTGTTATTAGCACCTAGGGATTCAGAACTCCTCTCCTCTCTGACTGCCCACCTGGTGGCCCAATGCACCTAGTCCATCAGCAACACATCTTGGATCCTGGATGAGCATGGCTTAGGACTTCTGTACCAGGGAGAACCTGGTGCTGTTTACATTGGTGTTCTATATTACCATCAACCTGTAAGATTCTGCCTGGGAGTATTTATTTTTTAATTTACTTATTTATTTTTTATTTCACATGTCGATCCCAGTTCCCTCTCCTTCCCTCCATCCATCCGTCCCTCCCTCCCACCCACTTACACGCTATGCCCCCTCACATGCACCCTGACCACCCTCCGCTCCCAGCTCCCAACCCAATTCCACATGTATGGCAATGCCATCCAGGTGTAGTCATGTAGATCTGTCAAGTCATTTGAAGTAGGGACTAGGACTTCTCTCCTGTTTCTAGATTAAGGGAGTACCCTCTATGGGGGATGTGTCTGCAATGACCTTTTGTGCATGAGGAATACATCCTGGTTCCACTGTCTGCGGTCCTTAAGACTGCTCAGTCCTTCTGGCTGAGACCCGTATTTAGAGAAGACTGAGTCAGTACCATGCTGGATTCCAAGGTATCAGTCTAGGTGCCTGTTATTTGCTCCTTGTTCAGGTCAGCTGTCTCTGTGTGTTTCTACAACCTGGTCTTGTTCTGTCCATCTGCATCTGGATTCTAGTTAAACTCAGTGTTTAGGTTTGGGTGTTTGCTTCTGTTTCCAACAGCACTATAGGAGGACTACATGAGGGTGAATAAGTTAGTTGTTGATCTCACTATCCAGGAAGGGCATTTAAGGTAGCCTTTTCACAGTTGCTCAAATTGTTAGTTGGCAACAGTCTTGTAGGACTCTAGACCTTTCTTTAGATTCACTTTTCTCTTCAAACCTATACTGGCTCCCTCTTTTATTCTTTCTCTCTCTCTCTTTCTGTATCCCTCTCTCTCTTTCACTCACTCTCAGTCTCTCTCTCTCTTCTGCCTTGTATTCCTACCCTGACTCAATCTTCCTAGTTGCAATTTCTTTCCTCTCCTCCCTTCTCTTTCTCCTAGTTCTCTCTACATTCCTTGACCACCCCCCCACCTCCCATGTGCTCTGGGGGACTTGTCCCATCAACCTTCTGTGAGCGACTTTATATGAATCTCTTAGAATACACCTTGTATCCTAGTTCCTCTGGTGGTGTGAATTATAGGCTGGTGATCCTTTGCTCTTAGTCTAAAATCCACATATGAGCGAGTACATCCTATGTTTATCTTTTTGTGACTGGGTTACCTCATTCAAGATGGTTGTTTCAAGAGCCATTAACTTGCCTGCGACTTTCAAGATTCCATTATTTTTTTCTGCAGAGTAGTATTCCATTGTGTAGATGTGCCACATCTTCTTATCCATTCTTCAATTGAGGATCATCTAGGTTGTTTCCAGTTCCTTGATATTACAAATAATGCTGTATCAACATAGTTGAGCAGATGTCTTTGTTGCCGGGATATGGATCATTTGGGTATATGTCTATCTCCAAAATGGCTGTACGAGTTTACACTCCCACCAGCAGTGGAGGAATGTTCCCTTTCTCCACATCTTCTTAGGTATAAGTTGTCATTGGTGTTTTTAATTTTAGCCATCCTGGCAGGAGTAATATGGTATCTCAAAGTTGTTTTGATTTGCATTTCCCTGATAGCTAAAGATGTTGAACATTTTCTGAAGTGTTGTTCAGCTTTTTTGGTTTCCTGTATTGAGAATTATTTCTTTTCTTCTGTACCCCATTTTTATTTTTGATTTTATAAAGTTTTCTTTTTTTCAATCAATACTTCTATTCTTTTTTTTCACTTTATATAACCAAGTCCATTTAAATAATAACAAACATTTATAGACAATATTTGGGGATTTGGGTGTCATTCTTTCCAAACTACTTCCTGCTGGTAAGAGGCGCTGACATGGGGGATTCTATGAAGATGCAGAAATCCTGCCTGTAGTCTGTAAGGCTGCTTTGTCCACCTGTTTTGAATGTAGGATCACCTGGTATTCTCTATCAGGTGGTCTGGCTTGATCAAACCACATTAGTCTGGAAGGAATGCACATCTTTTCATTTTCTGTGGAAACAATAATAGAAATCCTTTTCCCAGTAACATGTCCTTGAACTTAATTTTGGAGTCAAAGCATTTTTTTTAATTTAATTTATTATTTTACATATCGATCCCAGTTCCCTCTCCCTCCCTCTCTTCCTTCCCCCCTCCCTCCTTCCCTCCCTTTTACTCCCTCTGCCCTCTCACATGCACTCTAACCACCCTCCCCTCCCACCCCCCCACCGCAATTCCATATGTAGGGGAATGCCATGCAGTTGGGGTCATGTAGATCTGACAGGTCATGTGAAGTAGGGACTAGTTCTTCTCTCCTGTCTCTAGATTAAGGCAGTTATCCCTCCATGGGGAATGTGTTACCAAAGTCCTTTTGTGTATCAGGGATACATCCTGGCTCCACTGTCTGAGGTTCCTTAGACTGCTCAGTCCTTCTGGCTGAGACCCATATTCAGGGGGTCCTGAGTCAGTCCCATGCTGGCTTCCCAGCTATCAGTCTGGTGGCCCGTTAGCTGCTCCTTGTTCGGGTAAGCTGTCTCTATGTGTTTCTGCCACCTGGTCTTGTCCTCTCGACATGCATCTGGGTTCTACTTCAACTTAGTGTTTATGTATGGATGTTTGCTACTGTTTCTAACAGGCATTAATTGAGGGCTCCATGGATAAGTTAGTTGTTGATCTCACTCTCCGGGAAGGGCATTTATGGTAGCCTTTCCACGGAAGCTCAAATTGTTAGTTGGGAGCAGTCTTGTAGTCTTCTCGACCTTTCTTTGTGTTCAATTTTATCTTCAAACCAATATTGTCTCCCTCTTTTATGTTCTCTCTCTCTCTTTGTGTCTCTCTTTCCTGTCTTCTATTCCTAACCAGGCTCAATCTTCCTGGTCGCACATGTTTTCCTTTCCTCCCCCTCGTTTTCTCCTACTACTCTGTCCATTCGCTGCCCACCCACTTCCCCTGAGTTCTGGGGGGACTTGCGCCTTCCTGGTTCTGTGAGGGACTTTATATGAATCTCTTAGAATATACCTTGTATCCTAGTTCCTCTGCTGGTCTGTACCCCATTTTTTAATAGGGTTGTTTGGTGTTTTGTTGATTAGTTTTTTGAGTTGTTTGTATATTTTGGAGATCAGCCCATCGTCAGATGTAGTATTGGTGAAAATTGATGGGAGATGCCATTCTGTAAATGTTGGCCAATAGGAAAGGAAGATAGGAGGGACTAAGAGACAAGGAGGAAAGAGGAAGTTGGAAGGAGGAGTCAGCATGGAGAGTCTGGAGAAAGTAGAATGCCAGTATGCTCCTCAGTTAGAAGACCACATGAACATACATAGATCAGCAGAAATGGGTTAATACTTAAGGCAGAGCTAGCAGATAAGAAACTAGTACCAGACCAATAGCATTATGTCAAATATAGAGTCTCTGTGTGTTAATTGGGGCTGGCGTGATGGCAGGAACAGACCCGTGGCAGGCGGGAAAACCTTACTCCTTACATAAAATCTTTTCCCAGTCTGTGGGCTGCCATTTTGTCTTTCCACTGTGTCATTTGCCTTACAGAACCTTCTAAGTTTGAAGAGGTCCCATTTATTAATTGTTGCTCTCAGTGTCTGTGCCCTGGAGTTATGTTCAGGAAGTGGTCTCCTATACCAATTTGTTAAAGCGTACCTCCTACTTTCTCTTCTAAGAGGTTCAGTGTGGTTGGATTGACGTTGAGGTCTTTGATCCATTTGGACCATAGTTTTGTGTATGACTATAGACTTGGGTCTGTCTGCAGTCTTCTAAGCACCATCATCCAAATGTGCCAGCACCATTTGTTGAAGATGTATTCCTCATCCCATTGTATGTTTTATATGTTTTGTAGAAAATCAGGTGTTCATACGTATGTGGGTTTGTATCAGGTTTTTGAAATCCATTCCATGTTCTACCTGTTTTTTTGTTGTTGTTGTTGTTGTTGTTTTGTTTGTTTTTGTGGCAATTCAAGGCTGTTTTTAGGAGTATAACTCTGTAGTAGAGCTTAATGTCAGGGATGGTGATGCCTTTGAAGTTCTTTTATTGTACAGGGCTGTTTTGGCTATGCTGGGTCTTTTGTTTTTCCATAAAAAAATGATTATTATCCTTTCAAGGTCAGTGATTAATTGTGGTGGGTTTTTAATTTAGATTGCATTGAATCTGTAGATTGCTTTTGGCAAGATTGCCATTTTTACTATATTTATCCTACCTATTCAAGAGCATGGGAGATCTTTCCATATTCTGGTATCTTCTTTAATTTCTTTCTTTAGAGCCAAACATTTTTATTATGGAGGTCTTTCATTTGTTTGGGAAGTGTTCCTCCAAGATACTTTATGTTCTTTCTGGCTATAGTAAAGTGTTATGTTTCTCTGATTTCTTTCTCAATCTCATTGTTGTCTGAGAAAAGTAGGGATACTGATTATTTTGAGTATATCTTGTACCCTGCTAGTTTGCTGAAGGTGTTTATCAGCTATTGGAGTTCCTTGGTAGAGTTTATTGGGTTGCTTATTAAGCTATCATATCATCTTCAAATAGTGATAGTTTAACTTCTTCCTTTCCAGTATGGATCCCTTTTATCTCCTTTTCTTGTCTTATAGCTTTAGCTAGAACTTCACGTACAATATTGAAGAGACATTGAGAGAGAGGGCAGCCTTGTCTTGTTCGTGATTTTAGAGGAATCACCATAAGCTTCTGTCCTTTCAATCTGATGTTGGCAGTTGGTTTACTCTGGGTTCCTTTGTATTTCGGGCATAAATTTTCAGAATTAAGACTTTGTGTTGAATGATTTCTCCTGCAATGAATACTGAATGAGCATCTTCATCTCTTTTGATTCATTTTGGTTTGAAGTCTAAATTGTTAGATATTAGGATAGCCATGCCTGCTTGCTTCTTGTGTACATTTGATTGGAAGATATTCCCCAACCTTTTACCCTGAAGTAATGTCTATCTTTGAAACTTAGATGTTTTTCTTGTATGCAGCAGAATTCTTTCTTCCGATCCATTCTGTTAGCCTGTGTCTTTTTATAGGTGAGTTAAGACCATAATATTGGGGGTGAGTAAAGGCCATTGATTATTGATGCTTTTTTGTTTTAGATTTGATGTTGGCAGTGGTATTGTGAATATATTTGACCTCAATTACCCTTGGTTTCTTGTATAGGGAGATTGTCTGTTGCCTACATTTTGTGTGCATAGTTAACTTCTGTGGGTGGGAGTTTTCCTTCCAAATCTTTCTGTAGTGCTGGATTTGTAGGTAAGTATTGGAAAAAAATCTGTCTTTGTCATTAAATATCTTGTTTTCTCCATCTATAATGATTGTTTTGCTGGGTATAGTAGCCTGGGCTAGCATCTGTGGACTCTTAGTATTTGTAGAACATCTATCCAGGACCTTTTGGCCTTGAGGGATTCCATGGAAATGTCAGTTGTATCAGTTGTAATTTTGATTGTTTTGCTTTTATATGTTACCTGTCCTTTCTCCTTTGTTGCACATAGTATTCTTTATTCTGTGTTTTAGGTGTTTTCCTTATTATATTTCTAGGGTTTTTTTTTTTTTTTTTTTACTTTTGTCCAGCCTAATTGGTGTTCAGTATACTTCTTGTACTTTCATGTGCATGTCCTTCTTCAGATTGGGAAAGTTGTCCTCGATGATTTTGTTTAGTATGTTTTTGACACCTTTGAGCTGGTCTTCCTCACCTTCCTCGCTGCCTATGTATTCCTAGGCCTTTTCATGGTGTCCCAGATTTCTTGGATGTTTTGTGTTAAGTATTTGTTGGATTTATGATTTTCTTTAGTAGATGAATCTATTTCCTCTAGTTTATCTTCCATGCCTGAGATTCTCTCTTCCATCTCTTTTGTTCTGTTGGTCATGTTGTGTCTGTAGTTCACAATCTTTTGCGCAGTTTTTCCATTTCCAGCATTCCTTCTGTTTTTGTTGTCTTTACTTTCTCTATTTCAATCTTTCAGGTTTAAAGGTCCTGGGTGGTTGGAGGAAATCTGGGATGAGCCCACAAACTTTGTACCTCCCGGGTTTCCTCAAGTCCAATGAAGTTATTCCCAAATGTGAAAGCAAAAGGTTTTAATTGGGAAGAACAAAACAGTCTGGGAGTTCACTCTACTGGAAGGCTAAGTTACATAACAACAAAAGTGAAATGGAGGCTTGATACCCCTAGTCTCAGCTCATAGAGTTTTCAAGGTTACAGCATTTCATAGAGTACAAAGTTAGATTGCAAGGGCATCAAGATTGATTGGCACACCTGCAAGGTTTTCTTTAATTTCTTTCTTTTTTTTTTCCTGTATCTCATGAAAATAACATGGGGTCTGTACTCTGAAATCAGGAAGTTATCCACTAGAAGAGATTCTTGTTCTTTGTAGTTTTTCCTTCTTGCCATTAACCCCAATTTTTAATTTTTCCATCACATCACATAAAGTAAAATATAAATTGTTAAATGTCTCCAAGAACTGTAGTCTTTCCAAGGATGTACAAAAAACTCATTGAAGTTGACTAAAAAGCCCTACACAGGGATCCCTGCTCCCAATACTCTGAAGAGATTCAACCCACAAAGTTTTAGTCAAGAGTCATACCATTGATTCCAGGGAGTTTCACGTATCTCATGAAAACCCACAGGAAGCAAAATCTGTCTTCATGTTCCCACTCAGATGTTGGGAGGACCCAACACATGATTCATTTACTACACCATGTACTCCTCCATCCTGGGGACAGCAGACTCTCACTGACCATGTGATTCCTGAACTCTCCCAAGCTCTCCATTGAACTTACTGCAGCAATAATCGAAGAACAGCACACATAAATAAAGTGCCAGATCTCCTTTAGAGAAAAGCCTGAATCTGGCCTAAGAAGGTCCCTGTACCTTTTATTATTGACAGATCATGAGGAGGGTTCTGGTTGGCTAGTGATGATTGAGTAACAAGATCACCTTCTTAAAGTTACAGCACAAAGATTCTTGACCTGGCCTTCCAACCCAGACAAAAACCTTTTCTCGGTCAGCAGAGATACACATTTCTACTGCACTGGCTTTGACTCCAATAGCAAATACTGCTCTCATCCTGTACCCACTCCTTTCTCCTGAAAACAAGGTGGCTCTCTAGCTTTCACAGGCCACTACACAATCACATGATGTGATTATTCCCTGTCCTAAATACTATTGAGAGATTTTGGCTCAGAAAATGAGATGTTCTGTAGTTTCCCACTGATGTCAGATGAACTGAAACCACTTATTTCATGGTTGTCACTGGGACTTCAGAAAAGCAGGGAATAAACAAAAGTAAAGAAAACAGGAACCAGGTCTCAAACAAGAAAATAAGTCTTTCTGCAATCTCAAGTCTGGATGATGGATCCACTGTTTTAGAAACCTAACAACAGTCCTGTTCAAGAAGAGAACATTGAATAATGCAGCTATTTTCTCACTGTACCCTGAGGAAGCTCTGCTCGGTCACCCAGTGCTTGTAGAAGCAAGCTTCCCAGCCCATTTCTCTCAGAGGATTCAAATTACCCTGAAGACAACAGTTTTTATTATTATTCATTTTTCAAGAATTTCAGGAATAAAACTCCCAATGCATTGGAGCTATCACCAAAGCATCTGACAGGAGAAAGATATATCATGTTCTTTCTGATATTGCTCCTTCCCTTCTCTCATGGATTCTAAATTGCCTGTGACCACTAGATAAAATGTACACCCAGTTCCCCTGAACTCAGCAAAATACACAGAACAAACATCTTTTTTGCCATATGCCCTAAAATCTATGGAAGAGTATGGCTCATCATACATGTTGTGTATCTTGGCATGAGACTCAGTACATCTTCTTTTGAGGGATGACCAGAGGTCAGATAATGATGCACAACTTCACATAATTATCTACATCCCATAACATGTATACTCATACAAATCATTTTCTCTCATGCTCAATCATACAATAGATAGTAATAGACTTGAAAAATTGATAAATATTTATTCCATCAATTCTATTACCATCAATTCTAGTCTTGTACACCACAATTTAGCTTTGACACACTACACTGGAAATTGTAAAGTTAATTCTACTTGGTCTTAATAGTTAAAACCTGGATTCAGATATGTGATTAATGATGAAAAATCAGAGAAGCAGAGCAGCCCACCCCTAGGTCTTACTTCTGCTGAATCCTCAGAACAAAAGGGTGGGAAATTCTGATCCTAGGGTCTTCCATTAGGATACAATAAACTTTTGCCTTCTTCCACTTTATATTTCTCTCTCATCCCAGTCATATCTACCTCCCAAGTACAGGAATAAAGGAATGAGCCACCACCTGGCAAAACAAAATACCACAATACCACCATAAAGGAGAAAATCTTTATGGACCCCACAAATTTAATGGCATGTGGATCCTGCTGAGTTTATCGATTTATAGCTTTAAAGCCCATTTCTTTGAAATACTCATGTGTACTGAAGACCAGCTGATACACCCACACCCATAAACCAAACAAATACCGAATTATTCAAATTTCCATTTGTCATCACCATTGATGTACTAGCTGACCCCAGAGCCTGTGAGACATTCCAATAAACCCACTTTCTACAGACACAGAGAGATATGTTCTACCAATCCTGTTCAAACAGAGAACATTGAATAATGCAGCTGTTTCCTCATCTTCCTACGGAGGAACCCATGCTGGTTCAACATAGTACTCATAGATAGAGACGTTCTTCCCAGCACCATTGTCTTTGAGTATTCAGCTTACTATGCAGATGACACTTTTTTTTTTATTATTCTTCATATGTCAAGAATTTGACTCAAATATCAGGAATAAATCTCCAATACAATAGACCTGTAACCCTGGCATCTGTGAGGAGAAAGATATATCATCTTGTTTGTAATATGGCTCCTGCCTTTCTCTCATGGTTATCTGAGAGGCCTGTGACAACCAGGTAAAAAGTCCCCTCAGGTCTCCAGACCTCAGCAAGATGGCACAGAACAAACATCATTTGTATCCTAAAAAATTTCTCTATACCTTTAATATTCTGGGACGCATTCCATCTGTTCAATAAGAGAATCATTTCAGTCTACATTGTGTAATGGTCTGAGCAAGCTCTGCACATTTTGTGGAGGATGAAAGAGAGATAGAACCTGTGCACTGCAGGAAGTGGGTTGGATCGTTTATTGGTGACATGGGTAAGTGACACTGAAATTTGTGTCTGACTATGTAGTGTTGGCTTTCGTCTTTGATTCCAGCACTCAGGAAGTAGAGGCATGTAGATTTCTCTGAGTAGACTCTGGTCTACAGAGTAAGTTCCAGGATAGCAGGGCCACAAAGGGAAACTCTGTTTCAAACATCAAAAGAAATGAATTAATTAATCAAATAATCAAATAATTAATTAATATTAAACAAGTAATGAGAAAAATCTACTAGAAAGCAACAACAACAATATTAATAATAATAATTATGTAGGAATTGAACAGCTCAGTTTATTGAGCAAGTTCGAGGACAACAGGCACCACACAGGGAAATTTTGTCTCTAAAAATATAAGTTTCTGTTTGTTCAGATCTCTAAAATTCCTAGGTCTGGAGTAGAAGCCAGGCCCAAAGGAGGTGCAGGACTTGCTGTGTCTTTAAAGAACACTCTAAACCTTGAGGAACTGCTCTTGTCACTGAAGCCTTATTAGCCAATCAGGGACATAGAGCCAACCCTCCAGTCTGAGGTTTGGAAGGAGATTTCCTTGAGCCATGCTGCAGGCTTGGTTTTGTATCAGAACAGGAGCCAGAGGATTGATTGCTTCTCTATGAGTGGTGCTGTGGGGAATTGTGAGGGGAGGGAGCTCATGGATGAACAGAGAAGCTGAAGCACGGTGAGTGAAGGGATGTGGGAGGGTGGGATGGGGAGTCATGGAATTCTGTTTGGCAGGCCCTCCAGGAGGAGGCTGGACTGGAATGTGCTGCCACATTCAGTGTTCAGTTAGGCCCATTGTGGTCCAGCAGCTTCCCAGACCACTGTGTGGCCTATGAATACTTCTCCATGTGGTCTGCTTCTGAGGAAAGGATTTTGATGCGGTAGAATTGTGAATAAACTTCTGTGTAGTCAGCTCCATTATGGTTTTGGTGCACAGAGATGGCATTTACCAAAGAAGGAGAGGTTCGGTTACTTCAGTGCCTTCCAGAAGTCCTGCTCTTAACATCTAAAGTTTAGGGGTCACATCCATTCAGAGTTATTACTGTTTTGTTTTTTGCCATCAAAATAAATTTTCTTCTTTTGTGAAAATATAAATAAAAAGACCTTACTTTACATATTGAGCCCAGTTCTCTCTCCCTGCCATCCTCCTATTTCCCCCAGTGACCTCCCTATACCACCACCCATAAATTGCTCTGGGAGGCTGAGGTCTTCCAAAAGGGATCATCAAAATCTGTCAAGTCATTTGAGTTTTGGCCCAGGCACTCCTCCTTGTCTCTAGGCTAAGGGAGTATCCAAATTGGGAGTTAATTTTGTGCATGCTCTAAATGATATTATTTAATTATTTTTCATATATATTTGCATGCACATATAGGTTATATATGTGTGTGTGTATATGTATACGTTTATATGTATGTGTATATGTATATAATATTAAAATAGAATTTCTCCTTATAGCTTTGCAGCCTGACGTAGAATTTTCTGTGTGGTGCAGGCTATCCCCAATCTCATAGAGATCTACCTGCCTCTGCATCCCCATTGCTAGGTTATAGTCAAATGCATGTATAAATGGCATTCTTATTTTGGACCACACTCCACCATTCAGCTGTGTTGTCGAAGAGTGGAGTTGTTGAAATAAAGATTTATCAATTCTTGGTGGATAGTTTAGTCTCTCAAAATAGAATTTAGCTGAGCGAGTGCTGCACCTAAAATTAAATAAAAAATAAATAAATAAAATGAGTTTCATGCTAACCACTCATGTTAGAGATTAGGATTCTAAAATATATATTTGCTCCTCAGGATAGTCCAGACATATGTTTCCAAACGATGGCAATAGACTAACCACCGATTTCAATGGAGCAGGGCTTTTACAAGCTGTTCAAGGGTTCCTTACTGGGCCACAATGAACATTAAGTCACGGTGTGCCATAAACATCCATTTTCTTCTGGAGAAAAATCATGGCTCTGTCATATGGGCAAGATAAGCCCGGGTGACAACAGTTTGAAAAGGAAAACAATGAGGTGTTGAGGGCTGGACTGAGCAAGCAAGAATTTTTGTGTAGATCCCCACTCATGGAGAAGTAACATTGTTCCTTCTGAAACACAGGAAAGTTCTTGGCAGAACAAATAACAGCTTCAGGGTTGTAGCCTTAGGTGATTTCCATCAGGTTTTGAGCTATTAAGAATAAAATAGAGCTCATCCCTTGAAACAAGGAAGATGCTTGGGAAAGAATGCAATTGTCTATGGCCAGGGCCTTTGTGGAGGGGCTAATTCAGATCCCAATTACACAACTCTTCACACTACATGGAACTGTGGATATTGGGCCTCTGACCACTGAGGGATTAGTCGGTAATGTTATTGGGATTCCCTGTTTTGCCCCTGCACTATTTGGGTAGCATTTTCCTGAGTTTGCCCCATTAAATGTTAACCCTGTTGATTCCTAGATGTCCCTACTTCCATTCCCCCATGAAAGTAGTATACAAGACACTATTCCTCATAAGAAGCTTACTTAGAGTAATACATAGCTTCAGCAAAACACCCTTGACCAAGCTTTCATCTTTTCTTTGTTCTGCCTCCCAGACTTTTCTCATCTTCTGGCATTTCTTCCTCATGACCTGGCAGTAAATTGACCTATTGTTTCATATTACTCATGTACTCCTGGGATGGGTCCTTGTTTCACTGCCGGGGCCGCCAAACAGAACAAGTCACCTAAGAGTCAGCCACATTCAGATGGTCTAGTTTGGTGCCATGAAGGTCCCCCAACTGTCAGTCCATACTCTGTGAGTTCCCAATAGTGATAGCAGATGTGGTGTGGCTTTGTTGGAGTGGACTTTACCCTGTTAGAGGAATCACATCACTGTAGGATGAGACATGAGGTTTCTTATTCTCAGAATGATGCCCAGTGTATCAGAAACTTCCTGTTGCCTCTGAGTCATGCTACAAGGACTCTAACCTCAAGGACTGCAGCAGTCTGCATGCTGATATGGCCCCTGCCATAATGTTGATTAACTGAACCTCTGAAATTTTCAGTGTGACACCTCAATTAAATGTTTCCTTTGAAAGTTTTGCCCTGGTCCATGGTGTCTCTTAACAGCAATGAAAACCTAACAAAGGCGGATGTCGTTCCCAGATCCTGGGGTATTTCAGTGACAGCTGTCCCTATTGTACAATTTATTTCTTATGTGTTCTCAATAGATTGTTCTGGTAGCTTGCCTCTCCCTTTATGCCTGTATGCCCTTTATTGGGATCTTTTTTTTTTTTTTTTCTCATGGCTATATGCTACTTAAAGGGCCAAGAAATGGTGCATGTTAACCTCCTATTCACTTTTCTTCTAAATGGATTAGGTGAATGCATTATAATGACCATGTCATGAAATAAGTGTGCGAGGCTCCAGATTTATATAAGTATATTGTCAAAGATGTTTGTATTTACAGTGAGTGTATTAGACTTTGTCTCACATGTATGGTTTATTGTAGGATGCAGTGACCTATGATGATGTGTATATCCACTTCACTCAGGAAGAATGGGCTTTGCTAAATCCTTCTCAGAAATATCTCTACACAGATGTGATGCTGGACACCTACAGGAACCTCACTACTACAGGTGAGACTGTATTTTCCTTCGTATTTTAAAATAAGAGACCCAATGTTTCTTGGTTATGGATACTATTCTGTAATTTTAATTGAGAAAAGGGAAACTTTGGTGAATGAGGCATGGTTCAAAGTGTCAATGAAGTTATTAACATAAATTTTGTACAATTTACAATAATACATAATATATATTCTGTTATTTCAGGCTACATTTGGGATGACCATAATATGGAAGATCATTGGCAAACTTCTAGAAGACATAGAAGGTAAATCTTCACAAAATTTATGAAAATTTTGCTCTAAAGATATTTTAATGTATTCTGGAAATTTTAGTGAAGAGACACACTTAAAAAATTTAAACAGGGAAAATAAGTGCAGCTTAAAGTATAGATATGGTTCTTATTTTTTGCCCAAATCATGTGCATCAGTGAAAGGTAACTCTTCTGTTTTTACAAGGCATTCATGTAAAAAGAGAAGGAAACAATTCCTTAACAGATATCACCCTAGAATTGTAGTGCCTGGAGATC
This sequence comes from Phodopus roborovskii, assembly GCF_943737965.1. Taxonomy (NCBI): domain Eukaryota; kingdom Metazoa; phylum Chordata; class Mammalia; order Rodentia; family Cricetidae; genus Phodopus; species Phodopus roborovskii. Next base: position 129,827 of record NW_026126826.1, on the reverse strand, counting down.
TATGCTGTAGGTATGCCCGTCTGTTGAGTTTCATACTATTCAGATATTTGAAACAGTATACATGTTTCATAGGTCATAATTATATGTCCAAGACCTACTAAGAAAATAGTCTGTAGTAAAGCAGGCATTACTTATATATTTGTGACTTTTCTATGTATATCGAAAGGGTAATTTTATGAGTGTCAAGAAGTTTGTTGTGGAGAAACCTTAATCCCTATAACACATGTCTGTGAGGAAAAGAAAGTCAAAGTGTGTGAATGCAATGTGGAAACCTTTTTATTGATATTGATACTTTAATAAGTATATCATATGTTGAGTCAGGTAGTTGTGGCCCATGGCTTTAATTTCAGTATTCATGATGAAGAGGAAGGTGGATCCCAAAATTTTGTGATCAGCCTGGTCTACAAAGCGAGTTCCAGGCTATCCAGGTCTACACAGAGACATTATGTATCAGAAAACCTAGGGGAAAAAAAAAAGAATATATGTTACTCTAAGCACAAGCCATGTGAATTTAGAATATGGAAAGAAGAAACATACCTCTCTCTCTTAGGACATTGAGAAGAAATGAAAGATATTCAGTAGTCCCCACTTTGAGAATATTTGTTGAGTGTTAAATGAGTTTGAAATTTATCAGTATTCCAAGATCATCTGAAAAATATCAACAAAAACACTGCAGTAAATCCATATGAATGTGAATGTTTCCATTTGTACTGGTACATTTGGCCAGTGTATTATGATTTATACAATGGAAAAATTGATAAATGCAATAAATATGGCAAAGGTCTGAGATGGTCCAATTATTTTCAATTATGTGAGAAATCTCATGTAAACATATGCACTAAATGTGGGCCATGAAATAAAGGCTCATACTCTGAATCACAGGTATCTTCTTTGAAAGCAAGACAATACCTCATGAGGGAAGCATTATGAAAGTATATTTCAATATCTTATTCTTGTCTACAATTAAGCCAAATTATAAGTTTATTTTATGCATGTACTAAATTTCTTTATCATGCATGTGGTAAAGTTTTACATATGCTAATTATCTTTGCAGTAATAAAAGAAGCCATACGGGAGTGAATCCTGTGAATATACACAATGAATGTGTGAATAACTTTGTATGTTACAGGCATCTTCAAAGGATTGAAAAAATTCACACTGGAGAGAAACCATATAGAAGTCTTCAGTATGGTGAAGTCTTTGCATGCCAAAGTTTCCACCAACTCCGTGAAAGAAAACACTTGGTAGAGAAAACCTATGAATGTAGTCAATGTGGTAAAGTTTTTGCAAGACATACTATGCTTAAAAGACATACTAGAACATATAGTGGAGAGAAAACACAAGATTGTAATCAATGTGGTAAAGTCTTTTTACTATGCAATCATCTCAAAAAACATAAAAGAACACATACTGGTGAGAAACGCTATGAATGTAGTGAATGTGGTAAAGCTTTTTCACAACACTGGTATCTATTAATTCATAAAAGAATACATACTGGAGAGAAACCTTATGTATGTAATCAATGTGGTAGAGCATTTTCACGTGTCAGTAATCTCCAGTCTCACTATAGAACACATACTGGAGAGAAACCCTATGAATGTAATCAATGTAGTAAGGCATTTGCAAGTAATGGTCAGCTTAAAACTCACATAAGAACACATACTGGAGAGAAACCTTATGCATGTAATCAATGTGGTAGAACATTTTCACGTGTCAGTAATCTCCAATCTCATCATAGAACACATACTGGAGAGAAACCCTATGGATGTAGTCAATGTGGTAAAGCTTTCTCACAACACAGCAATCTGGTACGTCATAAAAGATCACATACTCAAGAGAGACCCTATGAATGTAATCACTGTAGTAAAGCTTTCACAACATATGATGTGCTTAAAAATCATATAAGAACACATACTGGAGAGAAACCCTATGGATGTAATCAATGTGGTAAAGCTTTTTCACAACACAATGCTCTGGTACGTCATAAAAGATCACATACTCAAGAGAGACCCTATGAATGTAATCAATGTAGTAAAGCTTTCACAACATATGATGTGCTTAAAAGTCATATAAGAACACATACTGGAGAGAAACCCTATGAGTGTAATCAATGTAGTAAAGCATTTGCAAGTAATGTTCAGCTTAAAATTCATATAAGAACACATACTAGAGAGAAACCTTATGCATGTAATCAATGTGGTAGAACATTTTCACGTGTCAATACTTTCCAATCTCATCATCGAACACATACTGGTTAGAAACCTTATGGGTGCAATCAATGTGTTAAAGCTTTTTCACAACACAGCCATCTGGTACATCATAAAAGAACACATACTAGAGAAAGACCCTATGAATGTAATCAATGTTGTAAAGCTTTCACAACACATGATGTGCTTAAAAGTTATATAAGAATACAAACTATGGAGAAAACTTATGAATGCCATCAAAGTAGTAAACCATTTACACATCCTATGGCTTTCTGAAGTCATAAAAAGAATGCATACTTGAAAGACACTGAATGTATACCAAGTGGTAAAGTTGTGTACTTTGCTTATCATAATAATCTTTGTCAGACTAAGAATACCCTTATGTAAAGTAATCTTACTAGAAAGGATGTTGTGTGATCTTCAGCCAATGTACATTGAGTTACATAGGATTCTGGAGATAAAAATATCTGACATGTGAACAATCAGTTCAAGTATTACACTGTCTCTGTTTTGTTCTCACATGCAAACTCATGTCTACAAAAGTCATAGGAATTCACTGATAAGGGAACCCTGCTTGTCTTTATTTACATGAAAACCTCATTCAAATGATTTGTGTTCTTTAAGCCCAATTCTTCATGATTGCTTTCTTTTACATGAACCAATTCATGTTGTAGGAAAATTGTGGAGACTTTAAGACACTCAACACATGGGTTACAGGAATGAGAGCTCATAAGAGAAACTATTCGCATATGGAAACTTTAATTATGTGATATCAGTGTGTCAGTTTGTGATTGTTCACATGTGTAAGTTGTTTCCCAATAAAATACTTAATTTACCATTTGTCTTGGGTAGAAAAAACTTAACAACACCCCACGTCCACAGAAACAGTTTTATTTATTAAATTTAAAACAAGTATGTTGTCTAATGTGCTCAAAAATTTTTTTAAATGAGTTGGATTTTCCGTTTCATGATATCAAGGTGATAAAAAAAAAGGATTTCAAATAGGCACAGAGTGAGAGATTCATTCTAACAAAATTATGACAAGTTCATTGCCATGACTTATGTCAGTTTTCTGAAAATATACTGTACATACCCATACCTGAATACTCAAGGGTCTAAACTTCCTGAGAACTGCTTACTTGAATTTTAAATTTTCTTTTAGTTCTTGTATTGATCCCATGGCTGGTCTGGAACTCCTGCCTATAAGGTAGACTAATTTTCTGTCTTAGTATCTGAGATACCTGGGATTGCTGGATCTTGATTACAGGTACCCAACTACCCAAAGGATGACACTTGCAATATACATGTCTGTAGTGAGATAGTCCTTCTGTAGCACTGACCACGCCCATTGGGGGGTGGAGTGTAGGATTGTGTGGTATACCAGTTATGTGCTTTACCTTGTAATACTCAAAAAACTCTTTCAATTTGCTGGAGACATATGCTGGAGCATTGTCAGTTTTTATTTGTGCAGGTATGCCCATAATGGCCATTACCTCTAAAAGGTGCGTTATAACAGAATCAGCCTTTTCAGAGCTCAGAGCAGTAGCCCATTGAAACCCTGAAAATGTATCTATAGTGTGATGTACATATTTTAATTTTCCAAATTCTGCAAAATGAAACACATCCATTTGCCATATTTTATTTCTATTTATACCTTTAGGGTTACTGCCTGGTGGTAAAGGAGTTTGGTTATAGAATGAGCAAGTAGGACATTTCCTTACTATTTCCTTGGATTGTTCTCAAGTGATAGAAAAATCCTTTTTTAAACCTTTACTGTTCACGTGGTGATTCTTATGAAACTCTGAGGCTTCTAGCACACTTCCTATCAATAAACAATCAATTTCATCATTGCCTTGTGCTAGAGGACCTGGCAGACCTGTATGGGATCTGATGTGTGTTATATATATAGGATTAGTCCTCTTTCTGATAGTATCTTGTAACTGTATAAACAATGAAGTTAATTCTGTATTGTCAGGAATAAATTCTGCAGTCTCAATGTGTAAAACGACTCTCTCTGCGTATTGAGAGTCAGGAACTATATTGAGGGGTTCTTTAAAATCCATAAGTACCATGAGAATGGCATACAATTCTGCCTTTTGTACAGAATTGTAAGGGCTTTGAACCACTTTGTTAATATTTTCTGATTTATATCCTGCCTTACCTGATTTATTTGCATCAGTGTAGAATGTATGAACTCCAGAAATAGGTGTTTTTCTTACAATGCGTGGAAGGATCCAACTCGTTTTCTTTATGAATTTGATTCTCTCAGTTTTGGGATAGTTGTTGCTAATTGTTCCCAAAAAGTTACTGTAAGCTCTCTGCCAATATTTGTTATCCTTCCATAAGGAAGAAATTTCCTCATTAGTTAAAGGTACTATAATTTCTGCTGGGTCACTTCCTATTAGCTGACGAAGTCTTAATTTACCTTTTATAATCAAGTCAGAGATCTTTTCTATATATGTTTTTAGTTTTTTATTCTGTTTATGTGGTAGGAATATCCATTCTAATATGATATCTTCTCTCTGCATCAAAATCCCTGATGGATATTCTCTAGATGGTAATATAACCAGAATACAGTCTAGGTTTGGATCCACACGGTCCACATGTGCTTCTAGTATCCTCTTTTCTACCCATTTTAATTCCTTCTCAGCTTCAGCTGATAGTATTCGTGGACTATTCAAGTCCTTATCTTTTTTTAGGGCCATTTTCAAGTTTTTCAAATCATGCCCTTCTACTCCAATTATGGTTTGCAGTTGAGAAATCTCTCCTAGTAATTTTTGAAGATCTTTAAGAGTCTGGTAGCGATCTCTTCTGATCTGTACTTTTTGTGGTCTAATTTTCTGTAGACCTATTTTATATCCTAAGTAGTTGATAGACTCTCCTTTTTGTATTTTTTATTACACCCTGGCCAGTTTCAAATAGAACTACAGTCAAGAATTTTCTGCCACACAGTGACTAACTACATATGTCACAGCCAGTTCTGTTGAGAAATTTGGTTGCTAAAAATTTTCTTCCTACAGGATCCATTGGAGCAATCATCGTCCCATTTCAGCAGGAAGTAATCTTAATATGACTACGCCCCCTTTCCCTACCCTTGGAATTTTGGGATAATAGTCATCGTCTTTGGGTTGGTTTTAGTTATTTGGGATTGGGTGATGCTTACACTCGGGTTTATCTTTTAGACAGGAATAGGGAATGGTTGGTAAAGGTATGGTTTAGATGGGATATAGGTAGATTAGCCTATTTTCTTGAGAATTTGAGTAAGAATGAGATAGTATTTTACAGCTTACATTGTTGTGTATTCTTATGTGGTAAGCTATATAAAATTAAGTTTATATTTTGTTATATTGTGTTAAATGTTTCCACTTATAATATTTTATGCACATTATTTTTTACCATATTCTATGTATGTATACTTTTCCTGTATTCAAGACATTTTGTATATTGATACAATTTGGGATATTTATCTTGCTGCCCTTTATAGTTCTACCTCTTGTCTTGACACTTATACTCTACCTCTATTTTAGGGATTTACATGTAGGTATATGTAAATAGTTATATTGTTTAAGTATTTGTTCCTGCTTTACTCAGGAAAGTTTTAATCAGTCTTTTTAGCTAAGTTCCCGAGTATTACAGATTATCTTCACTCACATTTCCTGTACCTATGAGATTAGTCAGATATAGATGCTTAATCTTCAATCACTTCATAGACATGCAGAACATGGCATTTAAATGTTTTAATATTAGTACTCCATTGACATGAGACACTGTTGCTCCTGACAGCACCGTGCACTTTCCCGAAAATATGTTGGACACTGTTGTTGCTCCTGCTGGAGTTCAATCTCGCCTCAGCTAATGGCCTGTTGGGCATAGAATTGCCCCCACCTTGACCACTGATTTGGACATGCAGTCCTATGTGCTTGCAGGAGACAAATATAGAAGACTGCTTGACCTTGCCAAGTCAGGGTAAGAAAGCCATTCTATTTCCCTGCTGTTGTTGTGGTCTGTCAAGTTCTCTTGGCCTTAGCCAAATCTGGGTGTACCAACGTCGCTGTGAGACCTTTTGGAAGTTGTCCATCCGCTTTTCCTGTCTACTCTAGTATTGTTAATTTCCTTCTCAGGTCTTGATGAGGTTGAAGATTAAACTATCACAACTATTATTCTCTCTTCCTAGTTAGATATATTAGGTACTAGACTTACGTTTTCCAGCTTAGGACAACTCTATTGTAAACTCCATTATGCCCTCACCCTAGGACTAGATATGTAGGTCATTTTGTTCTCGATTTTCCTTTTCTTAGAGCACACTTGTTATTCACTGTTTTGTATATAGTTTTGTATTAAGCCTAAATCTTTTCTTTAGACTAAAAGGGGAATTGTAGTGAGATAGTCCTTCTGTAGCACTGACCACGCCCATTGGGGGGTGGAGCGATGGGCGGAGGTGACCTGAGGAAGGAGGTCAGAGGGGACCAGGAAGGAGCTCTCTCTTTCTGGCGTGACTCGGACAGGAGAGGATCGGGATGAATTTCCTGGTGTTCATCTGTCTAGGTCGTAAGTTATTTCTCCCTGAATAAACATCTTTTCGGCCTATTTGTTTATCCTGATCTTTATTTACCGCAATACATGTCAAGGTTAGGGTTGAATTATTTTTTCAACACGTTAGAAGATTTCCCTGTTTATAAGTGATTATGTATCTTACATATGCTTTTGTTGCTGTGTAAAGGTTCCCTTGAACCTTTTTTTTTTTTCAGTCTGCAAATACTCCCCAAATTTAAATATCTTTATATTTTCAAAATATTTAGTTTTCAGCTTGATTAAATCTGCGGTCTAAGTACGGGTATCAAAGATAATAAGGTTTTGACTTATTCTGTTTTGGTTTCAAATTTTTGTGCTTGTCTGTGGATACTTTCCTTCTGTACACAAGATTTCATATAGGGAACACTGATCTTGAGCTCTCTATTAGCATAAGAGGACCTTTGCTGGCCTGATTCTCCTGCCTCTACCTTTACATCCTAAGTGCTGGGTTGCAAGTGTGTGTCACTGTGCCTCTAAAGTATTTTGGTTTTTGAATTATTTTTTTTTCTTTTTGAGACAAAGTCTTTCTATGTTGCTTAGACTGGCCTCAAACACTGGCTGTCTCCCCACATTAGCTTTCTGAGTCCTGGAGTTACAGGAAGTTCAAACTGGATCTACCGGACCCACAGATGGACAAGTTTTAAACTAGGCATCCCAGAGGAAGTGTGGCAGTGACCTCCAGTCTAGACAAAGATGCTTAACACTTTCCCTCTGGAGCTTTACTGAAGGTACTTAATTGGCAAATTCCTTCTCAATCATCAGGAAAGCAAATGAATTAAAAAAAAAAGAATTTAACAGCTAGGCATTGATGCCACTCACCACTTGGGATGTAGTGGCAGTTGGATTTCTGTCAGTTTGAGGCCAGCCTGGTCTACACAGAAATTTCTGGACAGGTTTCAAAGCCACAGAGAAACCCTATATCAAAAACCTAAAACAACACAAGATAAAACAAAAACAAAGAAACAAAAAAAAAAAAATAAGAGAGAGAGAGAAAGAAAGAGAGAGAGAATTTAGCCAAGCAATGATGTTTCAAGCCTTTAAACTCAGCACTCTGGATACAGAAGTGGGTGTATCTCTGAGTTGAAGAACATCAAGGGCTACAAAGGGAAACCCTGTGTGTGTGTGTGCTACCCTGAATTTTGTACACATATGTACATACACATCCAAGTGTCCATGGAGATAAGAAGAAATCATCATCACCAGGAGCTTTATTTACAGGTGGTTTTGAGACACCAGGTTTGGGGGCTAGAAATAGAAGTCCAGTCCTCTGGAAGAGGAAGAAATGCTCTTAACTTGAACAATGTAGCTAGCCGAAGAGATTCACTACTTACAGTTAGTTCTTCTACAGATCATTATTATTATTAATTGTTCATGTCATTCTTTGCTGCAGCATTGAGTGATGAAAATGGATCCAACAAACTCAACAAGCCTATAGGAATTTATTGGGAAAGGGAGTGAAGGCAGTGGTAGGTGTCAACCAATTGGGGGCAGAAAGAGAAAGAGAGAAAATTGGCAGGAGTTGCTTGCTGATAAAGAGGAGGGAAGCAGTTTAGAACCAGGCTCTGCAGTTGGGGCCCTTGCAACTGGGGACATGGAGGTTCCATTGGCCCAGCTCCTCGTGGCCTTTGAATGCACTGCCTTATGGAGTCACTTAATGAATGCAAGGCTTAGCCTACCAACCTTTGACAGCCTTTGAGATGTCAGTGTAGAGTTATCATCTCTGAAAGCCAGATCCAGGAGGGAAGGGAAGGTTACCAGTGGAAACTAGAGAAGGTTGAATCCAGAGCATGGAAGGAACCTGAGCATTAGACAAGCCTGTGACCTGGAAAGGTTCCTTAAGAAGAAACAGGCCCTAGAGAGGACATGTGTGAAGTGACAGTCAGGTGCTGAGGAGAAACCACCAGGCCCGGAAGAGAAGTCTTTGTGAGTAGGAACAGGGCCAGGTTGCCTAGGTTAAGGGTGAATCCAATAAATCAATTATTACTATTAGGCAGCACATGCTTTTCTGGGTGCTATTATTTCCCTTGTTAATTACTGAATATTGGTGTTATAAAAACGTTATAAAGGACACTAGCTGTAAGTGTGGTGACAAAGGCCTTTTAATTTCAGCATTCAGGAGGTAGAGGGAATTCTTTCTGTTTGAAGGTAGTTGGGTCTACAAAATGATCTCCAGGACAGCCTGGTATTCACAGTGAAACAAATTCTGGAAAAGCACACAAAAGACCACACCAGCAAATATGTTTTTCTTTATCCCTCCAAATGACAAATAAAGTATGTCATGTGTCCTAATAGTCTTTCTACTCATGAAGCCTTAACCTAAGAAATTATTTTGCATTTTTTACTAGGGAAAAAAAATGTTTGCATTGTGTCTGACATGCACAATAATATTGGGATTTTTTTTTTTCCTTTCCTGACTGGTTATCCATTTCTCCAGAAATTGCCCAGTGTAATAAGCATTAGTCAAGGCTTTGGGTATATTCACATTCCCAAAGTGTGTGTGTGTCTGTGTGTGTGTGTGTTTGTGTGTGTGTGTGTGTAGAACAGAAAACATCATAAAAATCTTATATAGATTAGAGAGATGCATATATTTACATAATGGTTAATATTTACAGCAAGCCTATAGACAACATAAAATATAACAGAGAGAAACACAAATTACATCTGATAAAACCTGGAAAACAAGACAAGGGTGTCACTGTATATCTACTCAACATTGAAGTACTAGTTAGATCAATAAATCAACTGAAAGATATCAATGGAGTATAATTTTGAAAAGAAGATATTGAACTATTGTTTCCTGTAAGTACACATCATTGATATTAAAAACTCTGCAAGGAAGAACAGGTGATAAACACTTTCAATAAAGTGACTGGGTAGTAGAGTAACAAGAAACCAAACAAACAAACAAAAAAGCAGTAGTCTTTCTACATAAAAACAGCAAACAACTGAGGAAGAAGTAAAGAAATCAGTACTCATCACAACATACTCAAGTAATATAACATATGTTTAAGTAATTCTTAACAAACAAGTGAGACATTGTGTGCTAAAAAATCTTTAAGTATAGGAAGAAAGAGTTTGAAGATAATATGAGCAGATGGAAAGATTTCCAGTACTCATGATCAATATCATTAACCCAGTCAAAAGGCCATCCCTCTAACAACAATTTGCAAATCCACCACAATACCCATAAAATTTACAACACACTTCATCAAAGACTGAGAAAGTACAGTTTGTAACTTCAGATGAATAAAAAAAAGTTAGGTAAAACAACTCAACAGTAAAAGAATAGCATGGCACTGGCAGGAAAACAGACAAGTGCATCAATGGAATGAATTAAAAGCCCCAACATCAAACAAAACACAAGTGGACACTTGATTTCTGATAAGGAAATTCACAAATACAAAATGGGGAAAAACACAGCAACTTCAACAAATGGTACCACTGAAACTATTTTTTTGCATGAAAAATTGAAATAGATTCATGTAGATCCCCTGCACAACACTCAAGCCCAGTGTGTCAAAGTCCCCAAGAAATCAGACACACTGAAGCAGAAACAAGACCAAGTGTGTAAAAGCTTTGAATACACTGGCACAGGGGACAACATTCTGAATTGAAAATCAATTAATAAATGGGACCCCATGAAACTGCAATGATTGTGTAAGTCCAAGGACACTGGCAATCAGGCAAAGGGTCAGCTTAAGAAATGGTTTTAGATATTTAACAACTCCACATACAGTAGAGGCTAAATTAAAAGTATATAAAAACTAAAAAATATCTAGGTGTATGCTGTAGAAAATCTCTTCTGTATAATATGAATTTGTTTTACTCTCAGCCATTAACATCGAGCTCAAAATACTACAGCAGGGCATGCGGAGTTGGGTGGCTGGATCAAACTAGGATAATTCAGGGGAAAATGTTGGAGTCAGTGAAGTCATGAACCAGACAGAAAGGATGGAAGAGAAGATGATGAATAGGCTAATGTCAAGAACCTTGGGCAGCACAACAACTAATAGAAATGGGTTAATTTAAGTTGTAAGAGCTAGTTAGCAATAAGGCAGAGCTATTGGTTGAGCATTTATAATTAATATAAGCCTCAGTGTGTTTATTGGAGAGCTGCAGGTAGAACAAAACATCTGCCTACATTTGAAAATCTAAATAATCCAAATAAAAAATGGGGTATGAATATAAGCCAAGATTTCTCAGCAGATATATGTCAAGTAGCTGAGAAACACTTAAAGCAATGCTTGATACCATTAGCCACCAGAGAACTCCAAATCAGAACTACTTTTTGATTACTTCTTAGAACTTTGAGAATGGCAAATGTTAAACATGTAAAGGACATCTCATGCTGGTAAGGAAGGGATGCACTTGTAAAAGTGCAATTTAATACAGCCTTTATGAACATAAGTGTCGTCATTCTTCAGAAAACTGAGAGTCTATCTATGTCAATGCCCAGCTATACCACCCTTAGTCATAAACCCAAAGGTTGTTCCATTCTCTATTCATTATAACCATGACTGGAAAGAGCCAAGAATTCCCTGAACTGGAGAACTGATTGTAAAAGAAATGAGGTGCATTTACACAATTTGATAGTTAGTCAACTGTAAAATATCTGGCATGAAAAAAAGTGATTTTCTCAGTTCTCAGTGCTAATGTCAGATACCATAAAAGCAGGGAATCAAAACTCCTTCTTGCCCCTTACTTTTTCTTCTGTGTCCACCACTATTTATAGTTAGTCAGTGAATTCCCTTCATACACAGGTCCCTCTTCATGGGTAAGTCCACCATAAATGCTGCAGGAATTGGAAGAAACAGATTCACTGTTGTATTTCTTCTTTTCATAGAATAATCAATGTCCTGCCTGGATGCAAAACTGCCTTCCCAGGAATAAGCAGCTATATAAAATTACAAACAACTCCTTATTTAAATAGTGTGAGGCAAGCCTGGGCCCTAGGACTCATTAATCTAAACTTCTGGTTCCCAAGTTTCCTAATGATGTGTCATTGTAATATGTTAGTTCTTCCGGTTCTGGCGACATCACAACAATTATATTGCTTTCACTGCTACCTCATAACTATATTTTTTACTGTTATGAGTCATAAATATCTGTGTTTTCTGATTCTAGACATCTATACAGGAGACCACTCTAATTGGAAACTGAACATTGAGTAGTTCAAGCTTCCCTCCAAACACTGTACACACACCAATTCTGTGTTTTCATTCACATGGAAGTAATGAATACATGTGGAAAAATAACACCGAAATCCTCTTAAACTGCACCATCATGCCCTTGTATTGATTGAGACCCATGCATCTGACTGCCTTAAATTACAAGTTTTAATCTCACCATTGCCTAGAGTGTTTTTCCCTGAAGTGTATGCAGTGCACTATTACTCCTATTATGGTCTAAAGGGAGAAGCCAGGCTCCACATGCAAGTCATTTTTTATTTTATTTATTTTTTTTAGAGCTTGGACATAGCCTGAAGTGGCATAGACTGGTAATTTTAGAACTCTGGGGTACTATGAACTTGCAATCCAAGAATTGTGGTTGTTTTGTCAAGAAGATAATGAGGGCAAAGTCGTGTTATGCTACAGATAGAGTTCACGGGACGTCAATCAACATACATTATCTTTCCTCAAATCCATTTTTCCAAAAAGCTGGAGATAAGCTCTTCTAGAATAAGTAAAACTTTAATTTAAACCAGGATTTATTGTTTGGTTCGACCCTATTATGAACCTTGAACAGCAATTTAGAGGACTGTTCTTTTACGTTCTGTTTACATTTCACTGGTTTTAAAATCAGGATTTTCTCTTTCATTATGGACATGCAACTTAAATGCTGTTAATCCTGATGAACAAACATTCACGTCTTGCCTAATCAATTTCTAACAGGTGTGGTTAGCATATAGGTCAAATAAATCTGGCCTATTCGGGAAGGAGAACTAAATTAGCTAAATTCTGCTTTGTGTGACTTAATGTCTCCTAATATATGGTAATGTTTTATGACACCATTTATACTCTCTACAAACACTTTAGTAATGGATTACTACTGTACACATGAGATACCAGTTACAAGCTCGATACAATTAACTCCAGATAAATCCTGAATGTAAATGTTCAATATTAAAAGTGCAGAACTTCTGGAACATACTAGATAGATGAGGGCTCTTTGAATTTGGCACATATGTCTTCCCTGATGACAACCCAAGAACAACAGGTATCAGCAATTCAAAGGAATGTCAATATCAGGCATATTCTCAGCACAATCTGGCTCCAGATGCTCTGCTATGACATTAAGAACTGGCAAATTTCACAATGTGATGAGATCAAAGGCTGCTGCCATGTCCAATGGAATTTCAAGGAATAAAAAGGACAAGCAGATATAGGACACATAGCACCTGGCAAGAAGCATGCTCAACCAGTTTCTGGCTGCTGGTTCCCACCCAGTTGGGGGAGGAACAGCTCCCTGGTCTCAGCATCAGCTGCTGCGACTCTCAATCTGGGACGATGGGAATCTCACACACCTTCCCAAGCCACTTTTTCCCTTCTAGGAACAGCCGATAATATATTACCATAGGAGGCTGTGGGGATTTCAAGCACTCAACCCACATCAGAGCCCAAAGAAAAGTGCACAACACAACTTTAGAATTCTTCACCAGTGGAATCAAGGCAGAACCCTGGCTCCTAGAATAATCCTTCCTTCAGTTAACAGATCTTCCTGGGACATGAGAAACAGGACATGGTGAGCAGAAAGTACAAGATAGCATGTTTCAAAACCCGTCTTCCATGTGAAGAAGAGATTTATCCCAGATATATCCCAGATTGGTTGCAGAATTGTGCCACATTCAACAGCAAGTCCCTTGCTAACGTGAACCAATGGTTTTGGTTTTTAAAGGATGTATACAAATGTTGAAGGAGGCTAATCAGACAATAATGCACAAGAGGAATACAGCGTAACTCAAGAACAATGTGAACAAAATCCAAAGGGCCTTCACGACTGACAACCACAATCCCAATTTTGGGCTATCATGAAGTTACTAACCCTGCCACATTCTGGACCTTTTCCATCATGGTAAATCCAGTTGCTGATTGCCTACCATTTCCCCCTGTTGTGTATGTTGTGTACACAAGAAAGTAGTCTTCCTATTTGGATTTGAATGCAGGAGACATTCTCCACCAGAATTCCTTATGTGGTAACTGCAATGGATAGTTGACTACAGGACTCAAAATTGTAATTTGAAAATGCAGAGGTGGTACAGCCCATTAATGTATGGGTTTAATTTGCAATTAAGAGGTAAGTAATTTCATTGCCCTGGGAAACATACAGCTAGGAACCAAAGACACCTGAGTCAACAAAACAGTGCAGTCTCAGAACCATGTCCTGTAATTGTAGAGATACAACTGCTATAGCCTTAATATGTCTTCCCAGGAAGAATTCACTCCACATATTTAAATGATCAATAAACCAAGTACCTTTAAGGACTGTGTGCATCAAACTCTGGCTGATCACTAAGAGGTGATGTTGTGGAAATTTATTTTAAGATATATTAGTTCATTTATGCCATGGAACATATATTAAATGATGATGGGAAACATGCCTTGAATTCTTTACTGTGGAGTTTGTTTAGCTCTATTAAGCTGTGATAATTTGCATGTCTGGAGCACCGGAAGGTCTAATAAAATGCTGACTGACCAATATCAAGGCAGAAGAAATGATAGGCAAGGTTGGAAGGCAGAGAGAATAAATATGAGAAATCCAGCAGGGGAGATGAAAGAGCAAGAAAATCAGGGCACATCCAGATATTCTAAAATAGAGCAATAGTGAATGTAAGATGCACAGAATTAAGGAATGGAAAAATCCCAGAGGCTAAAGATAGACAGGATCATTTAAAGATAAGAAAAGCTAGCAGGAAACAAGCCAAGTTAAGGAAGGGTGGGTATTCACAAATAAAAATAAGCCCCTGTGTGTGATTTATTTGGGAGCAGGGTGGGGAACATGCCCTAAAGACCAAATTGTAAATATGTACAAGAAAAAGTCAATCTAGAAGAGATTTTCCAACCTATGTATGATATCACCCTTAAGTCTCTTACAGGCCCCAGCACCTACATCAAACAATTTAAATAGGGACAACAGAATGCAAGTGCAGCCACTGAGACAGATGAAGACTTAAAGAGGAAAATCTATGTTTTAGATCAGAAGTTACAACCTGCAGTATAAAGTTGTCTCAATATATTTTAATATCAGAGTCTATGAATCTCACACATACAAAGGGCAGAAGACACAAATACAGAAAACATCAAGGAAAATTCACGTATCTGTCCCTGAATGCTGTTCTTAGACAAGCAGTCCTTTTCAGCAACTTTAACCTCAGAATATGGCTGATATTAATCTCTGAGCATGATACCTCACAGGAACATCATGGTTGCTTCCATGCAGGACCAGAAGATCATCTTAACTAGGTCTTCCTGATGTCTATGACAGGGCTGTGAAACCACTGTAGACAATTCCATTTTTACTTTGGTTTATTTAATGTATATGGCTGTTTTCCTCCAGCCACCTGGGCACAGTACGCGCAAATGCTGGTATAGGGTACCATCTCCCTTGGAAGTCAAGTTACAGAAGATGGTTAGCTGCTATGCTTTCTGCTATGGTCATTTGTAATAACACCTAGTGCTCTTGTGTGCTAAGCTATATTTATAGTCATCTTCATTATTTAAAATATATTCTCATAACTTTTATTTAAAATGTATGTCACAAATTTACTCCTTCCTGCCTTTTCTCTATCCCTTCACATGTTCTTCCCTTTAAATTCCTTTCTTGTTAAGCACTTGTGAATATGTATGCACAAACATACAAATAAAATCAATAGAGTTCACTTCTCTTGGTTATGTATATATGGTTTGAGGACTGAACATGTGGTTTGCATTTGCAATTAGGGTGCTCATCCTTACCTGTGGCTAATTCTTCCAAATTCAGGATAATTCCTCTCTGTGAGCACTAGGCATCTGGACACAAAATGATCTGGGCTACCTTATTCAGGAAACATTAACAAAAATAAGTAGAAGGGTGGTAAATAGCTTAGCTAACAATTGCTGATGACAAGGCCCTGAAATCCTAGATCTTTGGGGAAGATTATGGACACTGTCCTGAACTAAGCATAGTCAATCTTTGACTTTGGTCCTCCCACTATACCCCATGAACCATTTTTATCTTGGATGACTTCGAAATCCTGAAACACCCACCTCAACTTTCTAAGAATCACGATTACAGGCCTCTGCCACCGTGCCTGGTTAAGGTGGCTTCAGCTTCCCATAGTGAGACATTAGAATGATGGGATGAGGAATTACAGTTAACAATACTCAAAATCCATTTATTTCTGTCAGCCTTGGTTTCAATATTTGCAGGATGAGGCAGTATTTTTCCCAGGATCTTTGATGAGTTAAAACAGACTAAATGGTGAGGAAGATAATATTTCTCATATTTGGAAATCAGTGAACTTTGAGGCAAAAATGATGCATTTGATAAGAAATTTTTTCTGTTCCTGGAGTGACCACGAGAGCCTGTATCTTGGTTACCCTAACTGGTGAGGGTCAGTCACTCATCCTCAGTAAGCCAATTAATTAAATCACCTTATGTTGTGACATGCACTCAGTAGTCTTTATCGGCAGATCTCTCTGATATCCTAGGAAAACTTCCATCTATATATGTGTGTTCTGGGCCATGTAGGGAGTCACAGTAACACTATTCTTAAAAAGAAGAGAATAATTAATACAGAAAGGAAAATGACAAAATAATATCATTTTAAATCATATTTATTTTGTTTGACTAATTTGGAAAAATAAAGAAAATATATGTTTAATAATGGATCCAAAGGGTCCAAACACACTTTGAAAGAAGACAAATGTATGCAAAACTAAATAATCTAAGTAAGCCATATAGTGAATATTCCCCATATTTAAAACCCTCCCACATTCTCAGTTCCTGTTTTTCCTATAATGTGGTCAGATAAGAAGTCAAAGTTTCTTTATTACAGACGTTCTCATTTGGAAGACATGAGTCTTTTTCCACAATGAGTTTCCTGAGAAAATTAGAATTTCATGATTCCCATGTTTCACTAGTTGCAGACCAAAATAGATCGCACAAAGTTGGCATCCAGTCTACAGACAAATGCCATTGTCTGAAAACCTGCAGTTACATTACAGACACACACATATAACAGATATTTTTGCTTTGATTTCAGTAAATTTCTTTTTCTTTTTTTTTTATTTTTGAAGGTGTTATTTCCTTTATTTATAGAGTTTAGTGAAGAAACTAAAACAAACTTGGTGTGTGAGGAAAGACATTTGTAGTATGATTTCTGTTTTAGGCGTGTTATGGCTCCACCTGCTGGCTAACTAAAAGTAAATGTTAATTCTCTATAAATGCAAAGTGTGAGGCATTAGAAAAGACTTGTTTAGAGTGCAAGAGACTTCCTTATTTAATTTGAAATGCCTTTTTAATAGGGTTTGAAACAAGTCAACTCACTGCACAATGCTGTTTTAAATTTGAAATTCCTTTAAAGTTTCAATTAAAAAATTAATTACATTATAGTTAAGACAATCCATTAACCCCAAAAATTCCTACTAAAATTGAATAAGTGATTTGTACTAGATAATTTAAGAGAAATTGTTGGACATATTTGTAATAGTGATCATTTTTTATTTAATTTATTATTTTACATGTCGATCATAGTTTCCTCTCCTTCCCTCCCTGTGTCCCTTCCTCTCTCCCTCCTTCCCTCAATTTAACCTTCTCTGCCCTCTCACATGTACTCTAACCACCATACCCTCCCATCCCCCCACCCCAATTCCAGATGTAGGGGAATGCCATCCAGTTGGGGTCATGTAGATCTGACAGGTCATGTGAAGTAGGGACTAGGGCTTCTCTCCTGTCTCAAGGTTAAGGCAGTTATTCCTCAATGGGGGATGTGCTCTCAAGGTCCTTTTGTGCACCAGGGATACACCCTGGCTCCACTGTCTGAGGTCCTTTAGACTGCTCAGTCCTTCTGGCTGAGATCCATATTCAGGAGGGCTTGAGTCAGTCCCATGCTGGCTTCCCAGCTGTCAGTCTGGTGGCCCATGACCTCCTCCCTGTTCAGGTAAGCTGTCTCTACATGTTTGTGTCTGGTCTTGTCCTCTCCATCTGCATCTGGGTTCTAGTTTGACTCAGTGTTTATGTATGGGTGTTTGCTCCTGTTTCCAACAGGAATTAGATGAGGGCTCCATGTATAAGTTAGTTGTTGATCTCTATATCCAGGAAGGGCATTTATGGTAGCCTTTCAAAGGAACTTCAAACTGTTAGTGGGTGGCAGTCTTGTAGTTCCCTAGGCCTTTCTTTGTGTGCAATTTTATCCTCAAACCAATACTGGCTTCCTATTATATGTCCTCTCTCTCTCTCTCTTTCTCTCCCTCTCTCCTGTCTTCTATTCCTAACAGGGCTATATCTTCCTAGTCGCACATATTTTCCTCTCCTCCCATTCACATTCTCCCACTTTTCTCTCCATTCGCTGACCCCCCCCACTTCCCCTGTGCTCTGGGGGGCTTGTCCCTTTAGGCTTCTGTGAGTGACTTTATATGGATCTTTGAGAATACACCATGTATCTTAGTTCCTCTGGTGGTGTGAAATAAGGGCTTGTGATCCTTTGCTCTAGGTCTAAAATCCATATATGAGTGAGTACATACTATTTTCCTCTTTTTTTGTCTGGGTTTCCTCATTCTTGATGGTTTCTTCAAGTGTCATTCACTTGCCTGCGAATTTCAAGATACCATTACTTTTTTCTGCAGAGTAGTATTCCATTGTGTAGATGTGCCACATCTTCATTAACCATTCTTCAATTGAGGGGCATCTAGGTTGCTTCCAGTTTCTTGCTATTACAAATAGTGCTGCTATGAACATAGTTGAACAGATGTCTTTGTTGCATGGATGTGAATCCTTTGGGTATATGCCTAAGAGGGTGATTGCCGGGTCCTGTGGTAAACTAATTCCCATTTTCCTGAGGAACCGCCATACTGATCTCCTAAATGGCTGTATGAGTTTGCACTCCCAGCAGTGGAGGAGTGTTCCACTTTCTCCACATCCTCTCCAACATATGACATCACTGGTGTTTCTAATTATAGCCATTCTGGCAGGAGTAAGATGGTATGTCAAAGTTGTTTTGATTTTCATTTCCCTGATAGCTAAGGATGTGGAACTTTTTCTTAAGTGTATTTTCAGCCTTTTTGATTTCCTCTATTGAGAATTCTTTCTTCAGTTCTGTACCCCATTTGTTAATAGGATTATTTGGTGTTTTGTTGACTAGTTTCTTGAGTTCTTTGTATATGTTGGAGATGTGCCCTTTGTGTGATGTAGTATTGGTGAAAATTTTTTCCCATTCTGTGGGATGCCTTTTGGTCTTGTCTACTGTGTCCTTAGCCTTACAGAATCTTCTAAGTTTGAAGAGGTCCCATTCATTAATTGTTGATTTCAGTGTCTGTGCTCCTGGAGTTGTGTTCAGGAAGTGATCTCCTAAACCAATTTTTTCAAGGGTACTTCCTACTTTCTTTTCTAAGATGTTCAGTTTTGGTGGATTGATGTTGAGGTCTTTGATCTATTTGGATTTGAGTTTTGTATATGGGGATATACATGGGTCTATCTGCAGTCTTTTACACACCTCATCCAATTGTGCTAGCACCATTTTTGAAGATGCTTTCTTCACTCCATTTTATTTTTTTTAGCCATTTTGTTTAAAGTTCTGTGTTCTTAGGTGTGTGGGCTTGTATCAGGATTTTCAGTTCGATTCCATTGGTCTAACTTTCTTTTTTTGTGCCAATTCCAGGCTGTTTTCAGGCGTATATATCTGTAGTACAGCTTAAAGTCAGGGATGGTAATGCCTCCTGAAGTTCTTTTATTTTACTGGGCTGTTTTGGCTATCCCAGGTCTTTTGTTTTTCCATATAAAGTTGAATATTATCCTTTCAAGGTCTGTGTAGAATTGTGGTGGGATTTCAATAGGGATTGCACTGAATCTCTAGATTGGTTTTGGCAAGATTGTCATTTTTATTATATTTATCCTACCTATACAACAACCTGGGATATCTTTCCATTTTCTGGTATATTCTTTAATTTCTGTGTTTAGAGCCACACACTTCTTATTATATAGGTCTTTCACTTGTTTGGTAAGTGTTACCTCAAGATACTTTATGTTGCTTGTGCCTATTATAAAGGGTGATGTTTCTCTGATTTCTTTCTCTGTCTCTTTGTCAACTGAATTAAGTAGGGCTACTGAATTTTTGAGTTTGTCTTGTATCCTGCTAATTTGATGCAGGTGTTTATCATCTGCTCTCTTTCTGCACTCACTCCTTTCTCCTGAAAACAGGGTGGCTAGCTAGCTTGCTCATGGCACTACACAATCACAGGATGTGGTTATTCCATATTGTAACTACTAGCTAGAGAATTAAGCACAGACAAAGAGATATATGTTCTGTAGTTTCCCACTGAGGTCAGATGAAATGAAACCAATTATTTCATGGTTGTCACTGGGGCTTCAGACAAGTAGGAAAAAAAAAGAAACAAAAAGAAAGGAAAAGAAAACAGGAATCAGATCTCAAAAAACAAAATAAGGCTTTCACTAATCTCAAGCCTGGATGATGGCTCCATTGATTTAGACACCTGAACCAGTCCTGTTCAAGAAGAGAACATTGAATAATGTAGCTATTTTCTCACCTGTACCCTGAGGAAGCTGTGCTGGGTCATCACAATGCTTGTAGAAGTAATCTTCCCAGACCAATTCTCTTCAGAGTATTCAAATTATCATGAAGACAACACTTTTTATTATTATTCTTTTGTCAAGAATTTCAGGAATAAAACTCCCTAATGCATTAGAGCTACCAAACAGGCATCTAACAGGATAAAGATATTCATCTTCTTCGTGATATCGCTCCTTCCCTTCTTTCATGTTTTTCTGAAGTGTCTGTGACTACTAGATAAAATATACACCCTGTTCCCCTGACCTTAGCAAGAAGCTATAGAACAAACTTCTTCTGTGCCATATGCTCTAAAATCTCTCAAGTTTTTAATAATCTGGGCACCCTTCCCTCTATAGAATAAGTTAACCATTCCAGTCTGCATTGTGTAATTGTATCTGCTACATCTGCACATTGTGTGAAAGAGAAGAGGATGAACTCACACACTGTTGGAAGACAATGGGGTTGTCTGGTTTAGACAAGAGTAAGTGACATTGAGATTTGTCTCTCTACAGGTGTCTACAAGGTCTGTGTATTGAGTAGAAGCCAGAGCCAAGAAACCCTGTGATGTGTCTTTAAGCACACTCTAACCCTTGAGGAAGTGCTCTTGTTGTTCAAGGTTAACCAGCCAGTCAGCAAAACCAGGCCAAGCTGCCAGTCACAGGCATTGCTGTACACTTCCTCTAAACACATTGTAGGCTTTTACTTTTGATTTGGTCAGTGAGGAGATGTTATCCTCAGATGGGGAGGATGGGATGGGGAGGACTGGGAGTTGGTGTGGCAGGCCCTGCAGGTTGCTTGGTGGGAAAATTAGGCCACATTCAGTGTTCTGTGAGGTACCAAATGGTCCTAGCAACACCCCATACCCCGGTGTTGCAGTATAAATATTTCATACAGTAGAAAGCACTTCATTTCCATCAGAGAGATTTGTGTAGAAAGACATTGATAATCAGCACCAGAGTTCTTTTGGTGCATAGTAAGGCAAGTAGCCAAACCTGGAGAGGTGTAATTTCTCTAGTGTCTTCTACAACTTTTGTAGTACACATTTAATGCTTAGGTACAAGATTCATGTTTAATTATTTTGTAAAAGACATTTTCTTTATTTCTGTACACACTTATATTTATTTATTTTTGATTTTTTTGATGTAGCTTTTTTCTTTAATTTTTACATATTAATTATTTTTTTCCTTATTTTATATATGGAACGCAGTTCCCAGTCCCTCCCATGCCTCTCAATTCAGCTCCCGCCCATTCCTTTCCCCACTCCACAGTGAGGGTGTTACCTTCCAGGAGGAGTAAAAAATTTGTCAGGTCATTTGGAGTAGGGACTATCCCCTCCCTCCTGCCTATAGGCTAAGTGAGTATCTCTCCCAAAGACCTTTTATGCTCCAGGGATACATCCTGATTCCAGGGAGACAACTTTTTTCGAGGTATAGCATTGGAACATGACATGAAAGTTGCTCAGTAGAGCAGGCTAGTCCTAAACTCATAGAGATGTACATACCTCTGCCTCCAGAGAGTGATATTATAGGCATGGGACACTGAACATATACGTACATGGCATTCTTGGGTTGGATTGCACTCCAGTACTAAACTGTGATGTGGAAGAATAGAATTGTACATATAAAAGACTTACCTATTCATACAGATAGTGAGACCCACACAATATGATTTAGCTGAGGGTGTACTGCCTATAAAATAGCCCAAAGATGAGTAGTGTACTAATAAGGCATGTTATAGATTAGGATGCTAAAATATACATTTGATCTCTAGGATTGTCCAGGACATTTGGCTCCAAACCATGACAAAGGAGAAACTCCTCATTCACAAAGAGCCCCCAGGCCCATCTCCTTTTCACAAAACAACACATTTAGAAGCTACTCATGGGACATTGCTTGGTCACAGTGAACATTAGGGCCTGTTGTGCCAGAAAGGGCCAGTTTTCTAGAGAAAATCATAGTACTCCCTGATGGGCAAGATAAACCCAAGTGACAACTGTTTGAAAGTGAAAACCCTTTAGTTTTGAGGATTGGGCTGAGCAAGCAATACTTTTAGTTTAGGTTCTCAATCATGGAGATGGATCAATGCTCCTTCTCAAAACTAGAAACTTGATTGGCAGAAACAGTAACATCCAGAGAGCTTTGCCTTAGGAATTTTAGAGAAGGTTTCATGTGGAGCAGAGAAGAAGTTATGTTCTTTTGTGTTTGGATGGTAAGTTCTATAGATCTGGGTCCGTTAAACCCAATAGAAATCAAACTTCTGCTCATTATTTTCTTACTTTGTTAAGTTTATGACTGGTGGTCCTGCCTATTGGTGACATTGGCATGTTGAAGTCTCCCACGATAAGTGTGTGAGGCTTCAGGTGACGTTTGAATTTTAGTAGCATTTCTTTTATGAATGTAGTTGCCTTTGTATTTGGAGCATAGTTGGTCAGAATTGATACTTTGTGTTGATAGATTTCTCCTGTGATGAATGTGGAATGACAAATTTCATCTCTTTTGATTAATTTTGGTTTGAAGTCTAACTTGTTAGCTATTAGGATAGCCACACCTGCTTGCTTCTTGGGCCCATTTGATTGGAAGATCTTTTCTTATCCTTTTACCCTGAGTTTGTGT
Organism: Phodopus roborovskii; assembly: GCF_943737965.1. NCBI lineage: Eukaryota > Metazoa > Chordata > Mammalia > Rodentia > Cricetidae > Phodopus > Phodopus roborovskii. The sequence goes on along the minus strand of NW_026126826.1, from coordinate 106,674 downwards.
CTATCTTTGAGGCTTGGATGCCTTTCTTTTATGCAGCAGTGAGAAGGATTCTGTCCTCCTATCCACTCTGTTAGCCTCTGTCTTTTTACAAGCAACTTAACACCATTAATGTTGAGGGAGAGTAAGGAGCATGGAATGTTAATGCTTGTTTGTTCTAGATTTGTTTTTGGAAGTGGTATTGTGAATTTATTAGTCTTGCTTTACTTTTGATTTGTGGTGAAGTGGATTATCTGTTGCCTACATCTCTGTGAGCATAGATAACTACCTTGGCTTGGAGTTTTCCTTCCAAATCTTTTTGTATGTCTGGATTTGTAGATACATATTGTGAAAATCTGTCTTTGTCGTTAAATATCTTGTTTTCTCCATCTATAGTGATTGAGAGTTTTGCTGGGTATAGTAGCCTGGGCTGGCATCTTTGTACTTGTAGAACATCTATCCAGGACCTTCTGGCTTTGAGGATTTCCATGGAGTAGTCAGGTGTAATTTTGATAAGTCTGCCTTTATATGTTACCTAGAATTTGTCCTTCGCTGCTCTTAAAGTAATTTCTTTATTTGTATTTTAGACATTTTGATTCTTATATGTTGAGGGGGTCTTTTTTCTTTGGTACAGTCTATTTGGTGTTTGGTATGCTCATTGTACTTTCATGGGCATGTCCTTCTTCAGAGTGGGAAAGTTTTCCTCCATGATTTTGTTGAATATGTTTTCGGCACCTTTGAGCTATGCTTCCTTACTTTCCTATATGCCTACTATTCTTATGATTGGCCTTTTCACTTCCCACACTTCCTTTTTTTGTTAAGAATTTGTAGGATTTATGATTTTCTTTGGCTGATGAATCTATTTCCTTTACTTTGTCTTCTGCACCTGAGATTATCTCTTCCATCTCATGAATTCTGTTGGTTATGCTTTCATTTGCAGTTCCTGATCATTTGCCCAGGTTTTCTATATCCAGCATTCCTTCATATTACATTTTACTTATTGGTTCCATTTCAGTTTTCAAGTCTTGAACTGTTTCCTCCACCTGCTTTATAGTTTTTTCTAGGTTTCTTTACTTGCTTCAGGACATTTGTTCATTTCTTCTATTTTTTGTATGTTTTTTCTTCCACTTCTTTAAGGGTTTTTCTGATATCCTCTTTGAGGTCCTCTATCATTTTTATGGCTATAATTTTTAATTCATTCTCTTGTACTTTATCAGCTTTGTTGTGTTCCGTTCGATTTGGTGTAGCTTTCATAGATTCTGGTGCTGTTATTCTTGTTGTTCTGTTGTTAGATGTTTTATTGTATTGCCATCTTCCCATAGCTTCTTCCCCGGTGTGTTTTGGTGGGTGATAAGTTTGATGTTTATAGCTCTGGGTTGTCCAAGCTCTCTAGGGAAGTCTCTCCAACAGGCAGGGGCCCAGCAGTTGGGCTAAAAGTTCAGACACCAGCAGATGACTGGCGATGCATGTCAAAGATTTGGAAGGTTGGGACTCAGGATGTCCCTTAAGCTGATAGGCAGATGTAGCCTGGGCCTGGCACTCTCTAGCTGTGGCCTCTTTGGCATAGGCCCTACAATGGGGGTCAAGGATCTACCCAGCAGAAACTCAGAGTGCTCACATGGACACAGGTGATTCTCAGGGAGGGACCCATAAATCCAGTAGAGGACTCTAGCCTAGGCCTGGCAATGAACAACATATACTGGGCTGATACTCTAGATGTTTCTGTACCAATAGGCAGACCTAGCTGGGACCTGTCACTCTCCACCTGAGGCCCCTTTAGCTGATGCCCTGCGATGGGGACCACTTCACTCATTACCTTAACAACATAGAAAACCTCATTGAGATGATTGATTTCTCTAAATCCAATCCTACACATTTGCTTTGTATTACATAAACCAATTCAGATTGGAGGAAACTGTTAAGACTTTAAACACCTAAGTACCTGGGTTACAGGAATGAGTGCTCAAAATATTAAATATTCACAGGTAAAATTATGTTTGGTTAAAGATTTGATTTAATTTTAATTATGTAATGCCAGTACATGGATTTGTGTCTGCTCACACTTGTTCCCAGGAATGTTGGCCTTTTGAGTTATTCTTGTAGCAGGAACTACAGAATGTTCTCAAAATCCTGACATATGTCCTGGCAATGAACGTTCCATAATTTTTCTCAGCTATATCTTTAACCTTGTCTCTATCCTTCATCTATCATCTTTATATTAATTGATAGGGAAGAGCTCTTGAAAGAAGAAATTGAAGATTTTTGCCATCATACTTTTCTTTAATTTCAATAGTCAAAATGGATTTTTGTGGAGCATGGTTCTTACGAAGTTTACTACAACCAAGATAAGTGACAAACTTGTCAGCCCTTCTGATGTAATCTGCAACCCGAGAGAAAGAGAGAGAGAGAGAGAGAGAGAGAGAGAGAGAGAGAGCAGAGAGAGAAATAGAGAGAGATAGAGACAAAGAGGTAGAAAGAAAGCATGAGAGAGAGAGAGGGAAAGGGAGAGGAAAGAGAGATAATGGGAGCAAGGGAGACATCAACCCAAGTTTCTCCACCTTCTGGTTTCTTACTCTGTACCACGCAGTCACAAAAAGTGGAATATGTTATGTACTGCTTCATAAGTGGATTTTAGACCTAGAGGAAATGATCACTTGCCTATAATTCGTACTACCAGAGGAACTATGATACAAGGTGTATTCTAAGAGATTCATCTAAAGTCCCTCACAGAAGGGGGAAAGGACAAAGCCCCCAGATCACATGGGAAGTGGGGGAGCAGTGCCTGGAGAGGGAACTAGGAGAAAGAGAAGGGAAGGAGAGGAAAGCTAGTGTGACTAGGAAGATTGAGTCAGGGTAGGAATAGAAGACAAGAGAGGGGGGAGAGAAAGAAAGAATGCATGAGAGAGAAAGAGAGAGGGAGAGTAAAGAGAGATAATGGGAGCAAGAGCGTCATCAACCCAAGCTTCTCTGCCTTCTGGTTTCATAATGTACCAAAGGCACCACATATAAGACTTGGAAGAAACCTCCCCTATGATTGTTGGCTATGCTTGAAGCTCTGATGGGAGATGGATGCCTGAGTTACAGGACTAAATAAGCAGAAAAGACACAGAACTTGAGGGAAGGTTTGGATCAGGGCTACCAAACACTCTAAACTCTTTGTATAGATACAGAAGCCATTAGGGTTTCCATGCAACAACCCAGCCTCCCTGGGTATGCAGGTGTTGGTTTAAGTATGGCTTCTTCCTCCTTGCCAGGGATGATATGGAGAGGAAGAAATCAGGAGTTGGTGAGATCACTTTTTGCAGGAGGTGTGGTTTACAAGGTTTCCCTTAGCCACCATCCTGTAGCCCATCGGCACCTGTACCTTCAGAGATGGACAAAGCAGGTTGTGTAAAGCTTCAGCCTTAATATTGAGCTGCAGTTGGAGAGAGGATGGTTTGACTCCTGGCAGTGTTTGGGAGCACCATTACAAGCCCCACCCTCATGGTGTCAAGTGGGGCCCTGCACTGGATTCACCTCACTTCAGACTTCACCCTTAAAAGGACTGCTATTGTGTTTCCAGAGTAGTGGAAAGCGACATGGTCTCCTGAGAAAATTGAGATCATTGTCTACGGTGAGGGAGAGTTAGGAGAAAGAGAATGGGAGAAGCAGATGGGAGAGGAGGAAAAGAGGAATCAGGAAGACTGAGTTTTGGAAAGAATAGAGGAGAGCAACAAAAGAGATACCATACTAGATAGAGATATTATAGGTTGTAAGAGAAATCTGGCATTAGGAGAATGTCCAGAGATCTACAAGGATGACCGCAAAGAAGAATATAAGCAATAGTGGAGAGGTTACCTGAAATTCCCTTCTGTATAATGAGATTGATATCTACCTTATAGGATATTCTAGAGCCTTCATCCATTAGTTGATAGAAACTGAAGCAGAAACCCACAGCTAAGCACTAAGTAAAACTTCTGGAATCCAGTTGCAGAGAGGGAGGAGTGATAAGTACAGGGGCCAAGACCAGGTTGGAGATGCCCACAGAATCACCTAAGAAAAACAAGGGGGAGCTCATGCACCCCAGTCTGATAGTTGGGAAACCATAGTATGACTGACCTAAAACCCCTACATGTGCATCTCATTTAGAAGGTCTGGTAAGTCTAAGAGACCTCTGGCAGTGGGAATCGGGATGTATCACTGGTGTATGAAAGACTTCAGGAGCTCATTCCACATGGACAGATATATCCATCCACACTGAATCGCTTAGAAAAGAAAATGGGAGGTACTCTTGAACAAATTGGTACAGGAGACCACTTTTTAGACATAACTCCAGGAGCACAGACACTGAGTTCAACAATTAATGAATGGGACCTCTTCAAACTTAGAAGCTTATGTAATGCAAAGGACACAGTGGACAAGACCAAACCGCAGCCCACAGACTGTTTTGTGCATGGCAATAGATACAGGTTTAATTTTAGTCTTCTACACTCCCATCATCCAGTTGTACCAGCACCATTTTGATGGGAGATGTCATTCTGAAAATATGTTTCTCATACTGGTTAATGAATAAAGCACTGTTGGACAATAGGACAGATAGATAGGCGTGACTAGGAGATAAGGAGGAAAGAGGGAGGAGGAAGGAGGAGTCAAGATGGAGAGACTGGGGAAACGAGATGCCTGCCCTATTCTCCGGCAAGAAGAGACACCGTGACAATACATAGATCAACAGAAATGGGCTAATACTTAAGACAGAGGTAGCCGACAAGAAACTAGTACCTGGCCAACAGCATTATATCAAATACAGAGTCTCTGTATATTAATTGGTGCTGGTGCGGTGGCGGAGCAAGACCAGCCCTGGGTGGAAAACCTTACTCACCATTTGTTGAAGATGCTTTCATCATTCCATTGTACACTTTTAGCTGTTTTGCCAAAAGTCAGGTGTTCGTATGTGTGTGGGTTAATATCAGGATTTTCTATTCGATTTCCTTGAGCTACTTGTCTATTTTTGTGCTAATACCAGGCTGTTTTCAGGACTATAACTCTGTAGTAGATCTTAAAGTCAGGGATAAAGATGCCTCCTGAAATTCCTTTATTTTACAGCTTGTTTTGCCTCTTCTGGTTCTTTTGTTTTTCAATATAAAGTAGATTATTACCCTTTCAAGGTCAGTGAAGAATTGTGCTGGGATTTTAATGGAGATTGCATTGAACATGTAGATTGCTATTGGTAAGATTGCCATTTTTACTATGTTTATTCTACCTATCCATGAGATTGGGAGATATTTACATTTTCTGGTATTTTCTTTAAAGACACAAATTGTTATTATATAGGCCTTTCACTTGTTTGGTAATTGTTACCCCAAGATACTTTATGATGTTTGTGGCTATTGTGCAGGATGATGTTTCTCTGATTCATCAGCCCCTTTGTTGACTGAATATGGAATGGCTACAGATTTTTTTTATTATTATTTAATCTTGTATCCTCATACTTTGCTGAAGGTATTTTTCAGATGTAGGAGAAACCTCTTAGAGTTTTTTTGGTTGCTTACATAAACTATAATATCATCTGAAAATAAAGTTTGAGTTCTTCCTTACCAATTTGTATACCCCTTGATCTCCATTTCTTGTCTTATTTCTTTAGCTAGCCCTACACGTAAAATAATGAAGAGATATGGAGAGATAAGGCAGCCTAGTCTTTTTCCTGATTTTAGAGGAATCCCCTTTAATCTTCTCTACATTCAGCTTTATATTTGCTCTGGGTTTACTATATATTGCTTTACTATATATTCCTGTTATCCCTGATCTCCCCAAGACCTTTAACATGAAGGATGTTGAATATTGTCAAAGGGTTTTTCTGCATCCAGGGAGATGATGATGTGACTTTTCATTTTCAGTTTATGTAGTGGTATATTTGATATATTTTCATATGTGAAACCATCTCTACAACCCAAGGATGAAGCCTACTTCATCATGGTCAATGATTTCTCTGATAATCTTGGATTCAGTTTTCCAATATTTTCTTGAGTATTTTTGCATCAATGTGCATGAGGGATATCTGTCTGTAATTTTATCTCTTATTTGTGTCTTTGTGTGGATGGGTATTAAGGTGATTGTAGCCTCATAAAAAGAGTTTGGTAATGAACCTTCTATTGTGTGGAATAATTTCAGGAATAATAATGCAGCTGTTCCATGAATTTTTGGTAGAATTCTTCACTGAAGAAGACATCTGGCTCTGGGATTTTTTATGATGGAAGGCTTTTCTTTATTACTCCTACTATGTTAGTTGATATAGGTCAATTTAAGTTGCTTGTCTATTCTTGATTTAATTCTGGTAAGTAATAGCTATCCAGAAATTTGTACATATACTTTGAATTTTCAAATCTTGTGGAATATAGGTTTTCAAAATATGACCTTAAAATTATTTGGATTTCCTCAGTGTCTATTGTTATGTACCCCTTTTTGTTTCTGATTTTGTTAATTTCCATGTTCTCTCTGTTAGTTTGGATAAAGGTTTGACTACTTTGTTAGTTAATTTTCTTGATAAACCAACTCTTTCTGGCATTGAATTTTTGGATTCTTTTCCTGTGTTCTACTTTATTGTTTTTTGGAGACCCCAATTCTTTTTGGCTCTGCCACCTGTCCTACAACTATATCTTGTAGACCAGGGTGGTCTTTAACTCACAGAGATAAGCTTCCATCTGCCTCCTGAGCTCCAGCATTAAATGCATTTGCCACGACCACACAGCTATTGGTATCTTTTTAAATGTCTTCTTTAAACACATTACTGCTTTTATCTCTATTTTGCTGCTCTCCTATGTTTCGTAGATTTTACTTATTTCATTAGTTTTCTCAAGTGATGCTGATTATTGATTTCTGTGTAGAGCAAAGTGTCTTCTAACTGTGGCTTGTCTTATGCTGTGTAATTGAGAATTGTTTTGAACTCCTAATCCTGCTTCTCCTGTACAGTGCTGGGAAGAAAATCTTACACTTCGTTCCACTCAGGCCTTTGCCTTGTCAGTGAGAAGGAAAATAGACCAGAAAATGAATGAACTCCCAAGATCTCTGATTATTTTGGTGTCTTATAATTGGAGAGGGATTTGTGCAATGATTGAGTTCATGTCCCACTTGGATACAGCTGGAGTCACAGTGCAGAAAGATAGAGGCAGGATGGAAGCTGAGATTTCCTCCTTCAACAGTAGTTGAGGTAAGCAATGTGGAATTACGTAATCATTCCTAGATAATCCATAATTGTGGATTGTATACATCCATACATCCATAATTGTGGGCTGTATCTTGGAATCCACAGATGAGGGCTATCAAGATTCTGGATAGAGGAGAGACCTTATCATGTATACAAATTGTGTTAATTACAGTATTCAGCCAAAACCGGTCTGGGTGTACTCTTGTGGACTATGTAACAGGACTTTTATGTTTACTGGGTTTGGATGTAAAATCTGAGAGAAAAGGTTTGAGGAATACTTGGTGTGCTCTAATTGAAACCCCTAGTCTCTGGAGCACATGTCCATGAAGCTATTTTCAGCTTTTCAAAATATTTTTTTATTTTAGATCATAACTACATCATATCCACTTACACTTTTCTGCCCACAAGCCCTACTATTATTACTCAATGTTCTCTAATTCACAGCCTGCTTTTCTTAAACAGGAGTTTCACATTAAACACAGTGAATATTGGAAGGTGGCATACATTTGGCTGCAGTATTTCCTAGCTATTAGGTCAAAGGTTGCTGACCAGGAACAATGAGTATGTAACAATATGTGCACAGAAAGGTCACTGTGATTTTCATAATGAGCAGCTTGACTTACAGGATAGTAGAAGAATGTATACTAAAACACAAACTTTCTGGAATAGGCCACTATCTGCAGGGTGGGTTGTGCAGAGCTACAAGGACTATACAATCTGAGTCATTGATTTCTGATTCCCTGGTAGTGGCCTGCAAAATTTTAGGTCCAACAGAATGGTCCCAGGCAATGCTGGACTCTGAGAAGGCTTCTTTCCATGATTCTCTTGTCCTTCTGCTCTATCGAGTTGTAAGGAAGAACACAGGTTGCACCATTCTGAATGTACAGTTTTCAAAGCAGGTCTGCTCAGATGTCATTTCTGCAAAATTTGTATGGATCATGAGACAAACTGGGGTTCTTTTGGTCCATGTGGTGACCTGGGCAGTTACCCTTGTCCTCTGAGCCTTCCTGTCCATGTGTTTCTTGGTTTGGGGGAGACTCCAAATCTCTGGCATGGGTGGGTGTGTTGCTTATTATATAACTGTCCAGTGTGCATATTCATGCAATGCTGTTGGTGTGCAGTGGGGGCTGACGCTGGATAACTGATGGTCTGATTTCTTGATGTTCTGAATATTCCACTCCACTTTCAGGTTTGCCTTATAAATATTTTAGAAAGTAGTAAAAAGCGGTGATGTGGATGTCTCTCAGCAATACAAGATTATAATGTTTTTAACTCTCTGCTACCAAGAGTTACAATACTGTACTGAGTGAAGATTAATTCCAGTGTACAAATTGTGTCTTTGTTCTACAGAGATTTCTCTGGTGTGTATGGTTTGGGACAGGGAGTTAGGTCAGGGTCTTCATCTTGGGCTTAAATCTCTTGGCAGGAAGCAGAATTTAAATAATTCTCCCATGTTGTTTGTGGAATGCGCATCAGTGGGGCTTAGTTTACCTGAATCCATAAAGGGGCATAAAGGTCTGCAGAGCCATAGCAGAAGATCAGCTCCATTTGCATAGAGAGCTCTAGAGCAGGGACATCCTGTCTTTGGAATAGATATCCATAGCTGCAGGGTCAAAAGTATTGAAGGGTCACTTTGAATCGATTTATTTGGAGTGTTGAAGTCTGTGTTTATTTAATCTCTTTGGATAACATTGGTCATGATCACACTTTTCATGGCTAAATTTCTTTTGTACTTTATATTAATAGTTGATATATTTTGACGTTTGCTCTTGGGTTATTCTCTCTATCTCTCTTATTCTTTTACAAAGAATATACATATTTTGATTGTTGTTACCTTGTGGTAAGTATAAAAGTCATATTATATCAGTTTGTGTATCTTGTTATCCTAATTCCAATGAGCATTCTGGGTATTTCCAAAATAAAATGTTAATGTGCCTTTGTAATCTCCATTTTGTTATTAATTGTTGTTCATTGTCATTGGATTGTATTCATTTCATGTTACAAACTTAACTTGTATAGGATCTTAAATTCTGATACTTCATGTTCCTAAAGACCATTATTTAGTTCTTTATTTATTTTGGTTTTATTGTTAATGCACGAAAGAGTTTTGGCTCATCAGAAAAAAACATGTTTTGTATCTTGGCAAGAGACTCAGCACATCTTTTGGGGGATGACCAGAGTTCAGATACTGACATTCAACTTCACATAATTATCTACATCCACCTATATACTTATACAAACCATTTTGTCTCAAACTCATACATACAAAATATAGCAATAAACTTGATAAAATGGTAAAGATTAGTACCATGAATATTATTGCCATAAGTTCTAATCTTATACACTATAATTTAGCTTTGACACACTGCACTGGAAATTGTAAAGCTACTTCTAGTTGTTCTTTTTTTTTAATTTTATTTAATTTTATATAAGAGTCTCTTTTGGGGGATGACCAAAGGTCAGATACTAACACTCAACTTCACATAATTATCTACATCCGATAACCTGTATATTCCTACAAACCATTTTCTCTCATGCTCAAACACACAAAATGTAGCAATAAACTTTATAAATTGATAAAGATTTATACCCTCAATCCTTGTCTTGTACACCATAGTTTAGCTTTGACACACTACACTGGAAACTGTAAAGCTAATTCTAGTTAGTCTTAATAGTCAAAATATGGACTCAGATATGTGGTTAATGATGAACGATCAGAGAAGCAGAGCAGTGATCCCCTAGTTCTTACTTCTACTCTATCTTCAGACCAAAGGGTCTGGCGATTTTGATCCTAGGAGTCTTCCATTAGAACACAATGAGCTTCTGTCTTCTTCACCCTTATATTTCTCTCTCCTCCCAGCCATATCTACCTCCAAAGTACAGGAATAAAGGAATGAGCCATGACCTGTCTTTCTTTCTCTTTTAGACAGGATAAATCCAGTGTATCCTGGGGTGGCCATGAAATTATATAGATCCCCCTGATCCAAACTTCTTTGATTAAAGGTGTGTTCCTCCATGGCCTGTCCTCTATGGCTAACTACTGCCTAGCTACACATTCTGTTCCTAAAGCAAGTTTTTTTTTTTTTTTTTTTTGATAGATTTATTTATTTTTTGTTTTTTTTGGTGTTGTTTTGAGACAGGGTTTCTCTGTGTACATTTGGAACTCTACCGAAGACACAGAGATTCACCAGCCTCTGCCTCTCAAGAACTGGAAGTTAAGGCCTGTGCCACCACCATCTGGCAGGCTTCATTTGCTAAAGCACAAACAAAATACAACAACACTTGGAGGAAAATTTTACAGTCTCCACAAATATAATTCCATGTGGATCCTGCTGAGTCTACCCCTTTATAGCACTGAAGCGTATTTCTTTGAAATACTTGTGTATACTGAAGACCAGCTGGAACATCCACACCCATAAACCAAACAAATACCAAATTCTTCAAATGTACATTGGTCAGCACGATTGATGTACTAGCTGGCCCAGAGCCTGTAAGACATTCCAATAAAGCCACGTTCTATAGACATAGAGAGATATGTTCTACCAATCCTGCTCTAACAGAAAACATCGAGTAATGCAGCTGTTTCCTCACCTTCCTACTGAGGAACCTGTGTTGGTTCACCATAGTCCTCATAGATAAAGACATTTTTCTCAGCCACACTCTTTGAGTATTCAGCTTATCATGCAGATGACACTTGTTATTATTATTCACTTCTCAAGAATTTGACTCTAATTTCAGGAATAAAACTCCAATACAATTGACCAATATCCCTGGCGTCTGTCAGGAGAAAATTGTATCATCTTGTTTGTAATATTGCTCATGCCTTTCTCTCATGGTTTTCTGAGGTACCTGTAACAACCAGGTAAAAAGTCCCCTCAGGTCTCCTGACCTCAGCAAGATAGCACAGAACAAACATCACTTGTGTCCTAAAAAATGTCCCTATATTTTAATATTCTGGGGAGTCTTCCATCTGTTTAATAAGAGAATCATTTCAGTCAGCATTGTACAATGGTCTGAGCAAGATCTACACATTATGTGGAGGAAGAAAGAGAGATTGAGTCTGTGCATGCAGGAAGAGAGCTGGACCATTTAAGGGTGACATGAGGAAGCAAAATTGAAATTTGTGTCTGACTATGCAGTGGTGGCTGTCTTCTTTTATTCCAGCACTCAGGAAGTAGAAGAAAGTAGATTTCTGTGAGTTTGAAGACAGTCTGGTCTACAGAGTAAGTTCCAGAACAGCAGGGTCACACATGGTAACTGTGTATCAAACACCAAAAGAAATTAATTAATTATTTAATTAATTAATTAATTAATATTGAACAAGTAATGAGAAAAATCTACTAGAACGTGACAAATACAAGATTAATAATAATAATTAGGAAGGAATTGACCAGCACAGTTTACTGAGTGAGTTCTTGCACAGCAGGGACCAACAGGGAAATTCTGTCTCAAAAAAAAAAAAAAAAAAAAAAAAACAAAACAAACAAATAAGTTCCTGTTCGTGCAGATCTCTGAAATGTCTAGGTCTAGAGTAGAAGCCAGGGGCAAAGGAGGTTCGGGGCTTGCTGTGTGTATAAGAACACTCTTCCCTTGAGAAAGAGCTCTTGTCACTCAAGCCTCACTAGACAACCAGGGACACTAAGCAACCCTGCCAGTTTCAGGTCTTGAAGGAGACTTCCTGGAGCCATGCTGCAGGCTTGGTTTTATATCAGAACAGGTGCCAGAGGAGTGATTGCTGCTCTGTGAGTGCTGCTGTGCGGAATTTATTGGAGAGCATGGATAAGCACAGAACATGAGGTATGGTAAGCAAGGGGGTGGGGAGGGTGGGGTGGGTATTCATGAAAGTTGGTTTGGGAGGCCCTCCAGGAGGAGGCTAGACTGGAGTATGCTGCCACATTCAGTGTTCTGCTAGGCCATTGTGGTCCTAGCAGCTTCCCTGACCAGGGTATTGCCTATGAATACTTCTCCATGTGGGTTGCCTGAGGAAAGGAATTAAATCAGGTAAGATTGTGAATAATCTTCTTTGTAGTCAGCTCCATTATGGTTTTGGTGCACAGGGATGGCTATTTATAAAGAAGGAGGGGTTCACTTAGTCCAGTGCCTTCAAGAAGTTCTGCTCTTCACATGTAACATTTAGGGGTCACATCCATTCAGAGTTATCATGTTCTCTTTTGCCATCAAAATAATTTTTCTTCTGTTGTTAAAAAATAAATATAAAGATATTATTTTACATATCGATCCCAGTTCCCTCTCCCTCCCATCCTCCTATTTCCCCCAGCGACCTCCCCATCCCATGGGCCATGCATTCCTCTGGGAGGCTGAGGTCTTTAGGAGGGATCATAAAAATCTGTCAAGTCAGTTGAGTTTTGGCCCAGGCCCTCCCCCTTGTCTCTAGGCTAAGGGAGTATCCACATTTGGAGTTAACTTTGTGTATGTTCTAAATGGCATTCTTTTTCTTCATTTCTCTGTGTAGCTTTGCAGCATGATCTAGAATTTTCTATGTGGAGCAAGCTAGACCCAATCTCATAGAAAACTTCTTGCCTCTGTTTCTGAATTGCTAGGTTAAAGAAAAGGGAAAATACAAACATCTGTATACGGCATTCTTGTGTTGGATTACATTCTACCACTGAGCTGTGACATAGAGGAGGGGAATTGTTTATATAAAGGATTTACCAATATTTGGGAGATAGGGAGTTGCAAAAAACTTATTTAGCTGAGATATTGCTACCCCCAAATTAAAAAAAAAATAGAAAAAAGTTAAGTTGTGTGCTAACCAGGCATGTTACAGAATAGGATGCTATAATATACATTTGTTCCCCAGGATACTCCAAATATTTGGATCCAATCCATGTCAATTAGCAAAGCAATGATTTACAAACCCCCAAGGCCCACCTCCATACCATTGATTAGGTCTTTTACAAGCTGTACAAGGGTGTATTACAGGGTTCCAATGAACATTAGGTGCTGGTGTGCCATAAACATCCAGTTTTCTTCAAGATAAAATCATGGCTCTGTCATATGGGCAAGAGGAGCCCAGGTGAAAACTGTTTGAAAAGAAAACAGTGATGTGTTGAGGGCTAGACAAAGCAAGCAAGACTTTCTCTTTAGGTCTTCACTCATGGAGAATGAACATAGTTCCTTCTGAAACCCAGGGCCAATAACACCCAAGGTTTCTAGAATTATGATGTTTCTATCAGGTCTTGAGCTATCAAGAATAAAGTAGAACTCCACCTTTAACACAAGGAAGATTCTTGAGAGAAAATTCAATTGTCTGGGGCCAGTGTCTTTGTGGAGGGGTTGCTTCAGACTCTGAGAACACAAATATCCCCACCACATGGAGCTGTGTTTATTAGGCCCATGGCTACTGTGGGCTTAGTTGGTGATGTTTTGGAGATCCCTGTGTTCCCCTTGTACTGCACTTTTTGAGTATCCTTCTCCTGAGTTTGTCCCATTGAATGGTAACTCCCACTCACTTCCTAGAGTCTCAAATTTCATTCCATTTCCTCATGGAAGTAGTATACAAGAAGCTGTTCCTTATAAGAAATGTACCTAGAATATGGCATGGCTTAAGCAATACCTCCCTACCTTACCTTTCATCTTTTCTTTTTCTGCCTTCCATTCTTTTCTCATCTTCTGACATTTCTCCCTCAGGACTTGCCAGTAAAACGTGACCTGCTGTTTCATGTTACTCCTGTACTATGAAATACTTATGGTGTTATCTTTTCTATTGAATGCTTATATTGCCTTACTGGCATAACTTGCAATATCCGGTCACTAGTCAGACATTCAAAGTACTTAAAGAAGGCAACATACGTTGAATGCAAAATTTGTTTTAGGAGCGAGATTGTGGTGGTTCACGCCTTTAATCCCAGCATTCAGGAGGCACAGGAAAGTTGATCTGTGTGAGATCAAGGCCAGCAACGTCTAGCAAGATATTCCTAAAACAACTAAGGGTTTTTATTGCAAAGAGAATCTCTGTCTCAAAAAAAAAAAATATCCAAACAATTAACAACAAAAGTAACCATCTGTTGTAGGTTCTTTCCTCTTTGCTCATAAGCCAGAAATGAACACAATTTGTCATTGCACACATATTTCTTTATTTATTTCTTATGTCTATGGGCAATTCCCTTCTGTCCTCTTGATTACTCCTTCTTACACTAAGTGACTGTATGTCCTCAGTCGGTTTTTGGGAACAAGCTTCTTAAAAAAATTATTTGTGGATACCAGTTATATTTATGGATATATTTAATAAACAGAACTCATTAATTTGTAACACTGTTCATTAAATTAAAATATAATTCTCTGAATCATAGCAGGAGATTACCCCATACGTATAGAAAGCTCTAGACTGTGGGGTGTCTCTATTAGTAACAAGTATCAATAGCTGGAGTGTCAGAAACCGAACAGTGTAAATATCCTTTTGAGTTTTGTATGAGTCTATGTATTTAAGTTCTGAACACATAGAATCATGGGTAGCTGAGTAACATTGCTCAAGATCTAAGTTTATCTGGATGAGTTTCCCTTGTATTTTTTAGAGTAAAGTTGGCAGTATTTACCTCTTATTGTTCTTTTCTTTTTCACTTCCTCTCTTTGTTCTTTCCCAAATATTGTACACCTCTCCATCACTGCATGTTTATATTAGGTATAGAAGCCATGCTGTGTCAATATATGTACTATGTTTTTCGTAATCCTCCAGATATTCTAACTTTTTCCCATTTTCCTGAATCTTTCGAATCAGATATACTCTTATAAAGTGTCAGGAATATAATTTGCACTGTATTCAATTTATGTTGCAAATTTATCTCATACAGAATATAAATATTAACTCACCAAGTTCTCATTGATCATTTACTTTTCTCTTCATGTACTCTCTGTTATTCTTATTGTTTTCAATCTGGAAATGCCATTTACTGTTTTTCCTAAATAGTTCAATGGGTCTTGGATGGTGGCACAGCACATATTCTACTTGGGGATGACCTGAGTTCATACCCCCAAACCCAAAATTCTAGGCTCAATACAACCTCACCTCCAGATGCAGTGTTTCTGACAACCTCTACTATGTTATGTAATAAGTACACATGGGAAACATCTCTCACACACAATCTGAATATACAAAAACTAGGAATGAATTTGTTTTCAAAATCTTTGTTACTTAAAAAACAATGAGCACAAAACCAGTCACTTTTAGTACATGATTCTAATAATGTAATGTTTCATTTTTTTAGTTTCATTTAAAGTTTTATTTTCATTTTACATACCATACACTCCCTTCCTCCCCATCTTCTTCTCCAATTTCTCTCCCTTCCCTTCCACCTTTTAGTAGTCAGAGAGGGTAATCCCCTCATTCAGGACTCACCAAAGTCTGGCATACAAAGCAGAGGAAGGACCAAATCACTCTATTGTTTATCAAGACTGAGCAAAATATCTCACTATAGGGTGCGGATTCCAAAAACACAGTTCAAGCAACTGGGATGGATCATGGTTTCACTTTCAGGGGCCCCCTAACAGATCAAGTCACCTAAGTGTTTACTACTTTCAGAGGGTCCAGTTTGTTGACATGAAGGTCCTCCAGCTGTAAGTGAATATTCTGTGAGTTCCCACTAGTGAAAGAAGATGTGGTGTGGCTTTGTTGGAGTGGCCTTCTCCCTGTTAGAAGAATCACATCATTGTAGGATCAGACATGAGGTTTCTTATTCGCAGAATACTGCCCAGTGTGTCAGACAACTCCCTGTTGCCTCTGAGTAATGCTGTAAGGACTATAACATCAAGGACTGCAGCAGCATGCATGCTGACATGCCTGCTGCCATGATGATTAACTGAAGCTCTGAAATTTTAAGTGTGACACCTCAATTAAAACTTTTCTTTGTAAGAGTTGCCCTGGTCCATGGTATCTCTTAACAGCAATGAAAACCTAAAAAAGACAGATGTTGTTTCAAGGTCCTTCAGTATTTCTGTGATAGGCTGTGCCTATTGTACAATTTATTTCTGATGTGTTCTCAGTAGTGTTGTTCTGGTAGCTTGACACTTCCTTTATGTCTGTTTATAGGGATTTCTTTCTCAGGGCTATATGCTAATTAAAGGGCCAAGAAATGTCACATGTGAACCTCCTCTTCAGTTTCCTACTAAATGGATCATGTGAATGCATTATAATGTCCATGTCATGAAATAAGTGTGCAAGGCTCCAGACTTACATGAGTATGTTGTCAAAGTTGTTTATATTTACATTGTGAGTATCATATTTCTTTGTCAAACATGTTTGTGTTATTGTAGGTTGCAGTGACCTATGACGATGTGTACATCCATTTCACTCAGGAAGAGTGGGCTTTGTTAAATCCTTCTCAGAAATGTCTCTACAGAGATGTGATGCTGGACACCTACAGGAACCTCACTGATACAGGTAAGATTGAAATTTCCTTCATGTTTTAAAATAAGGGACCAAATATTTCTTGGTTATTGATACTAT
This sequence comes from Phodopus roborovskii, assembly GCF_943737965.1. NCBI lineage: Eukaryota > Metazoa > Chordata > Mammalia > Rodentia > Cricetidae > Phodopus > Phodopus roborovskii. Next base: position 90,055 of record NW_026126826.1, on the reverse strand, counting down.
TCTGTAATTTTGATTGAGGAAAAGGAAACTTGGTTGAATGAGGCATGGTTCTAAGGTTCACTAAAGTTATTAATTTAAGTTTTGTACAATTTACAATAATACATTGTATACTTTCTGTTATTTCAGGCTACATTTGGGATGACCATAACATGGAAGATCATTGTCCAAATTCTAGAAGACATAGAAGGTAAATTTTCACGTGTAAATTTATGCAAATTTGGCTCTGAAGATATTTTAATGTATTCTGGAAATTTTATTGAAGAGACACACAAAAAGAATTAAAAAAAAAAATTAAGAAGATCAAAGTTGAAAAAACCACAGCTTAAAGTATAGTGATGGTTCTCATTTTCTAACAAAACCATGTACCTCAGTGAAAGGTAGCTCTTCTGTGTTTGCAAGGTATTCATGTAAAAAGAGAAGGAAACAATGCCTTCACAGATACCACCATTTGAATTATAGCACCTGGAGATCTATGATATAGATATGCCAGTCTGTTGAGCTTAATAATATTCAGATATTTTAAACAATATATTTCTTGTATAGGTGATAATTATATGTCCAAGACTTTCTAAGAAAAATGTGTATAGTTAATCAAGCATTACTTATATATTTGTGACTTTGCTATGTATATAGAAAGGGTCAGTTCATGAGTATCAAGAAGGTTTTTGTGGAGAAACCTTAATCCCTGACACACATGTCTGTGAGCAAAAGAAAATCAAATTGCATGAGTGCAAAGTGGAAACTTTTTCTTTGTTATTCTTACTTTAATAAGTATATCATATGTTGAGTTAGGTAGTTGTGACCCATGCCCTTAATTCCAGCATTAATGATGAAGAACAAGGTGGATCTCTTAAGTTTCTGATCAGTCTGATCTACAAAGTGAGTTCGAGGCTAGCCAGGCCTACACAGAGATATTCTGTATCAGAAAACGTAGGGAAAAATAAAGACGATATGATACTCTAAATGCAAGCCATGTGAATTTAGAATGTGGAAAGAAGCAACATACGTCTCTCTCTTAGGACATTGAGAAGAAATGAAAGATGATTACTAGCCCCCACTTTGAGGATATTTGTTGAGTGTGAAAGAAGTTTAAAATTTATTAGTATTCCAACATCATCTGAAAGATATGAACAAACTCCCACTGAAGTAAATCCCAATGACAATTGGAATGGGTGAATGCTTCCATTTTTACTGGTATATTTGGCCAATGAAGTATAATTCATACTGTGGAAAAACTGATAAATGCAATAAGTATGTTAAAGCTCTGAGTTGTTTTCAGTCCTTTTCAATTATGTGAGAATTCTCATATAAATAGATGCCATAAATGTGGCCCGTGAAATAAAACTCTTACTCTGAATCACAAGTATCTTCAAAGAAAACAAAACAACACCTCATGAGGGAAGCATTATAAATGTAAAACTTAAGATCGGATTCTTGTTCACAATTGGCCAAGTTATAAATTTATTTTATAAATATACTGTTTCTTTAGTATCATGCATGTGGTAAAGTTTTACATATGCTAATTATCCTTGCTGGAATGAAAGAAGCCATAAGGTTGTGAATCCTGTGAATATATGCAATGAATGTGTGAAAAACTTTTTATGTTACAAGCATCTTCAAAGGCTGGAAAAATTTCATACTGGAGAGATACCATATAGATGTCTTCAGTATGGTGAAGTCTCTGAATGTCACAGTTTCTTCCAACTCTGTGAAAGAACTCAAATGGTAGAGAAAACCTATGAATGTAGTCAATGTGGTAAATTATTTGCAAGACATACTATGCTTAAAAGACATATTAGGACGCATACGGGACAGAAAACACAAGACTGTAAAAAATGTGGTAAAGTCTTTTCCCTATGCAGTAATCTCAAAAAACATAAAAGAACACATACTGGAGAGAAGCTGTATGAATGTAAACAATGTGGTAAAGGATTTGCAAGTAATGGTCACCTTAAAAGACATATAAGAACACATACTGGAGAGAAACCCTATGCATGTAATCAATGTGCTAAAGCGTTTTCACAAAACAGCACTCTGGTGTGTCATAAAAGAACCCATACTGGAGAGAAACCCTGTGAATGTAATCAATGTAGTAAAGCTTTCACAACACATGGGTGGCTTAAAAGTCATATATTAACACATACTGGAGAGAAACCCTATGGGTGTGATCAATGTGGTAAAGCATTTGCAAGTAATGGTCAGCTTAAAATACATATAAGAACACATACTGGAGAGAAACCCTATGCATGTAATCAATGTGGTCAAGCTTTTTCACAAAACAGCAATCTGGTGTGTCATAAAAGAACCCATACTGGAGAGAAACCCTATGAATGTAATCAATGTAGTAAAGCTTTCACAACACATGGGTGGCTTAAAAGTCATATATTAACACATACTGGAGAAAAACCCTATGAGTGTAATCAATGTGGTAAAGCATTTGCAAGTAATGGTCAGCTTAAAATACATATAAGAACACATACTGGAGAGAAACCCTGCCCTATGTATGTAATCAATGTGGTCAAGCTTTTTCACAAAACAGCACTCTGGTGTATCATAAAAAAAACCCATACTGGAGAGAAACCCTATGAATGTAATCAATGTAGTAAAGCTTTCACAACACATGGGTGGCTTAAAAGTCATATATTAACACATACTGGAGAGAAACCCTATGAGTGTAATCAATGTGGTAAGGCATTTGCAAGTAATGGTCAGCTTAAAATACATATAAGAACACATACTGGAGAGAAACCCTATGCATGTAATCAATGTGGTAAAGCTTTTTCACATCACAGCACTCTGGTGTGTCATAAAAGAACCCATACTGGAGAGAAACCCTATTATGTAATCAATGTGGTAGAGCATATTCCTGTGTCAGTACTCTCTAGTCTCATCATAGAACACCTCGTGGGCAGAAACCCTATGGATGTAAGCAATGTGGTAAATCTTTTACATGACACAGCCATCTGATACATCATAAAAGAACACATACTGTAGAGAGACCCTATGATTATAATCAAAGTCATAAAATTTTTCCAACACATGTGCTTAAAAGTCATATAAGAACACATACTGGAAAGAAGCCTTATGAATGCCATCAGTATGGTAAAGCATTTGCACATCCCAGCCATCTCTTAAGTCATAAGAAATGCATACTTGAAAGACACTGAATGTATCCCATGTGGTGAATCCTTTCTATGTATCATTAGTCTTTATAATCACACACAAAAAAATCATAGTGTATGGAAACCCTGTACATGTAAGCATTGTGGTAAAGTTGTGCACTTTACTTATCGCAATAATCTTTGTGGTCCAAAGAAAACTCTTATAGAAAGGAATCTTACTAGAAAGGATGTGGTATGATCGTCAGCCAACACACATTGTGTTACATAGGATTCTGGAAAGAAGAATATCGGAAAAGTTTGAACAGTCAGTTCAAGCATTGCAATATCTCTGTTTTGCTCTTAAAAGCAAAGTCACGTGGACAAAAGCCCTAGGAATTCACTGATAAGGGAACCCTGTTTCATTGTAATACTTGTCTTTATTTAAACAAAAACCTCATTCAGATTGATTGACTTCCATAAGCCCAATCCTTAATGCTTGCTTTCTTTTACATGAAGCAAATCATGTTGTAGGAAACCTTTGAAGACTTTAAGACCATCAACATGTGGGTTACACAAATGAGTCCTCTTAAGAGAAAATATTCGCACTTTGAAATCTATTCAGAGATTCCATTTAATTTTAATTATGTGATGTCAGTGTGTGAGTTTCTGACTGATTATGGTTTTTTAAAAGCGGTTACACCCTTGAGTATTCCTGTAGGAGGAACTACAGTATGTTCTCAGAAAATGGATATAGGTCATAGCAATAAACTTTTCATAATTTTGTCCATCTGTATTTCTTACCTGGTACATATTTTAAATCCTTTTTTTATCATCTTGATATCAGGTAATAGGGAAGCAATCTTGGAAGAGAAAACCCACATCATGCGTATAATTTTGTGAACATGTGAGACATCACACTTGACTTTAGTCTTAATAAATAAAATTGATTCATGTAGAGATGGTGTGTTACTGAGTTCAATAGAATGAAGACAAATGATAAATGAGTTTATTATTTGGGAACAACATAAACAGATGATAATAAAGAACTGTGGAGTTGATCCAGCTCAGGAGGATGCAGTCCCTGCCTTTCTGATTTGATCTGCAACATGGGAGAGAGAAGTGAGAGACAGAGAGATGGAAAGGGAGTGAAAATTGAGGGAGGGGGATTAAGAGTTACAGACAGATTGGGAATGAGTGAGTGTCCACCCCAGTGTTCTCAATCTTCTCTTCATGTACACAGAACCAAAGGTACTGCATAAGAAATAACTTTTAACTCTATGAGATGATCTTGAAAGACAAAAAAATTAATGTTAAACCTGGAAACCAACATCTGTTCCTTGGAATTTGCAAACTTCATCTCACAAGGCCCTGAGATAACAAGAATTCACACTGCTCCTCCTTTCCTGTGAGTCAGCAGGTGGTGAATAGTGTCTTTAGGAAACAAAGAGATAGCTTTAACTCTGGCTTGCCCAGACAAAATTAATTAGCACACCCTGAGGTCCTAAGGTCTGTTGACCCTAATAGCAGACTGTCCAGCCTCCAAGGGTCATATACTCAATGGACAAAGGGTCCTACCCCCTCCCTAAGATTGTGAGTTTGCCTTTAAAAAACACCTGGGCCCAGGGGAGGGGGCTTCTCTCTAGCCTGCATGTCAGAGGAGCCCGTTTGCACAAATGTTTCCTGTAAATTAAAGCCTCTTGCGTGTTGCAGCAACTGGACTGGACATTGAGTTCTTGGGGTACCGACCGAAACTGGAAGACTCCTCATTCTGAGGGTCTTACATTTTGGAAGTTCCACCAAGATCCGGTCGACCCCCAGACTCAATTCCATTGCCAGTTGGAGGTAAGAAAGAGCTCGCAACCTATATGTTTGATGTATGCCTGATGCATCTGATGCTACATGTTTTTGACTCGAGTACTTGAATCTGTGCCTAGCCTTCAGAAGACTTGTATGTTATGTGTTTTTGACTCGAGTATTTGAATCTTTGCCTGTCCTGCACAGGACTTTTATAGGACTACAGGGGGAAGCAGACGTGTCCTGAGACCCTTGGTCCCACCCTGGATGAAGTCCAGGGTTGTTTGGAGGAGGGAAGGAGACGAAGTTTCTCTTCTCCAGGGGACAGCAGGCCTCTGGACTTGCTTCCCTCCCACTTTGTAACTTTGGTTTGGGCATTGTTTGTCTGCCGCACAGATTTGTCCTCTTTGTCGGATTGTTCTGTGTTTTTTGTGTCCTTCTGTTCATACTGTTTATGTCCATTTCTATTCTCCCCATGGGTCAAAAACTAACTACCCCACCTAAGTTTGACTTTAGATCCACAGGAGAGCAGGGCTGGAGACCCAGCTAGACAATGAGCATGCTCATCCCCTGCCCTCAGGAATGTGGCAGGGCAGCCAGAGCCACTGGGGCTGAGCTTCAGCTGAATAGCCATGGCCGCGAATGGCCTGGGCAGATCCATGCTGGAATGGAGGGACAGGGATATGACTTATGACCCTGCCACTGCACATATTTGGTTCCCAACATCAGCCTCCAGGGCTGACCCTTCTCCCCAGATCTTTGTAATTGGAAAAACTAACCACCCCCTTTTTGGAGTTCCTTATGTTCTCTCTCTAGGCTATTTGAGATGATTATCAACAATTTCTGCTTGAGGCTAGAAAAATATCCCTGGGGCCGATGGGCGGCCAGTGCAGCTGAAAAAAAAAAAAAAAAAAAACAAGATTGACTTGGGATTCCTTTTGAGGTGCCCCAGTTGGGACTTCAACACTGCTGAAGGTAGGGAGACCTTAAAAATCTATCGCCAGGCTCTGGTGGTAGGTCTCTGAGGTGCCGCGACATGGCCCACCAATTTGGCTAAGTTAAAGAGAGCACTTTTTGACACTACTTCAGAAGCCCAGAGAGCTTCGGTGGCTCTGGTCTTCATGGGGAAATTGGGCCCCAGATATTAGGAAGAAACTCCAGAGACTGGAAGAGTTAAGAGACAGAGAAAGTGTATTGAAGGGACAGAGAAGAGGAGAGAAACGAAAGACAGTAGAGAGACAGAGAGCAGAGAAACATCGTGACAGAAGACAGGAAAAGAATTTCACTAAAATACCTTGGCTGCAGTGGTTAAAGGAAAAAAAAATAGAGAGAGAGAAAGTTAGGAAATTTAAAACAGGCTAGGGAACCTGGGCAACAGGACTCCACTTGACAAGGAGGAACAGTGTGCATATTGTAAAGAAAAAGGACACTTGGCAAATGACTGTCCCAAGAAGACAAGGTCTCGAAGGTCCTAGCCCTAAGAAAGGATAAAATTAAAGGGAGATGGGGTTTGGACTACCCGAAGAACAGTGGACCTTGGCATGGGCCGGGTACCCCACTCGTTCGAGCCACCAGCCAACTGCCTTTTGCCTTTGAATGGAAGGACACTGACACGTGCAGAACTAGGCAGCTCATCTAGAGCTGAATGTCCCAAGGGTTTAAAATTCCCCAACGATGGCCAGGCAAGTAGGAGAATTTCTGGAGACATCTGGGTTTTGCAGGCTGACTAAGGAAAAAATTATCCTGGACCCCAGAGCACCAGGAGGCATTTGATGCCATTAAAAAGGCCCAGCTGAAAGCATCGGCTCTAAGCCTTTTGATGTAACTAACCTTTTACCCTTTATGTGGATGAGCATAAGGGGGTCTCCTGGGGAGTTTTAACCAAATCCCTAGGGCCTTGGAACAGACCAGTTGCTTATCTGTCAAAGAAGCTTGATCCTGTAGCAAGGGGAGGGCCTGTCTATCAAAAAGATATCACTGCTGACAAGTTGACTTTGGGGCATAAAGCAACATTAATAGCCCCCATGCATTGGAGAGCATTGTCTGGCAGCCGCCAACTGATGATGACCAATGCCCGTGTGACCCACCACCAAAGCCTGCTTCTCACTGAGAGACTGAGTGGATTGTGTTCGCTCCACCAGCTAGCCTCATCCCACCACTCTTCTGTCTGTGGAGACTGGTGAACCGGGGATTCATGACTGCCATCAACTGTTGGTTAAAGAGACTGGAGTTTGCAAAGATCTTAATGACATCCTGCTGGCTGGGGAGATGATGACCAGTTCACTGCCATAAAAGGTAAAGAAAGGACTGGGGCAGTGGTACTGCTAGACGAAGAGAAGTCCATAAACATTAACAGGCAACAGGTATGCTTTTTCAACTGTTCATGTGCATGGGACTGTCTCAACTGTTTGGCTAAAAAAAATTACTGAAGAAAATTTTCCGAAGATTCAAAATACCTAAGGTAGTAAAATCAGAAAATGGTACAGGTTTTGTGACCCAGGTAAGTCAGTCACTGGCCAAGATACTGGGGATTGATTAAAATTACATTGTGCATACAAACCCAAAAATTCACGTAGAAAGTATAAATAAAACCATTGAGGAGACCTTCACTAAATTGACCGTGGAGACAGGTGGTAATGATCAGATAGCTATCCTACCCTTTGTGCTTTTCAGGTTTAAAAACACCCCTGGACCATTTGGGCTGAGCCCCTGTAAATGGCTCATTGGGGGGCTCCCTCTACTGGTGGAAATTACCTCTGTACATAGTGCTGATGTGCTGTTTTCTTTCTTTTTTTTTTTATGCATATAGAGTATGTTTTATTTAATTTTATATAACAAAGTCCAATTAAATGAAAACAAACATTTATACACAATATTTGGGAATTTGGGCGTCGTTCTTTCCAAACTACTTCCTGCTGGTAAGGGGCGCTGTCTTGGGGGATTCGAAGAAGATTCAGATATCCTAGCTGTAGTCTGTAGGGCTGTTTTGTCCAGCTGTTTGGAATGTAGGGTCAGCATGTACTCTGTTTCAGGCGGTCTGGTGTGATCAAACCACATTAGTCTGGAAGGAATCCACATCTTTTCATTTTCTGTGAAAACAAAAATAGAAATACTTTTCCCCAGTAACTTGTTCTTCAACTTAAATTTTGGAGTCAAAGCGTTTTTTTTTTTTTTTTTAATTTATTGTTTTACATGTCGATCCCAGTTCCCTCTCCCTCCCTCCCTCCCTCCCCCCAAGCCCTCCCTCCCTCCTTCCCTCCCTTTTGCCCTCTCTACCCTCTCCCATGCACTCTAAACACCCTCCCCTCCCAACCCCCCACCACAATACCATATGTAGGGGAATGCCATCCAGTTGGGGTCATGTAGATCTGACAGGTCCTGTGAAGTAGGGACTAGGGCTTCTCTCCTATCTCTAGAATAAGGCAGTTATCCCTCCATGGGGGATATGTTTGCAAAGTCCTTTTGTGCACAAGGGATACATCCTGGCTCCACTGTCTGAGGTCTCTTAGACTGCTCAGACCTTCTGGCTGAGACCCATATTCAGGGGGGTCCGAGTCAGTCCCCTGTTGGCTTCCCAACTATCAGTCTAGTGGCCCTTAGCTCCTCCTTGTTCAGGTAAGCTGTCTCTATGTACTTCTACTGCATGGTCTTGTCCTCTCCATCTGCTTCTGGGTTCTAGTTTGACTCAGTGTTTATATATGGGTGTTTGCTCCTGTTTTCAACAGGCATTAGTTGAGGACTCCATGGAGAAGTTAGTTGTTGATCTCACTCTCCGGGAAGGACATTTATGATAGCCTTTCCACGGAAGCTGAGATTGTTAGTTGGGAGCAGTCTTGTAGTTCCCTCGACCTTTCTTTGTGTTCAACTTTATCTTCAAACCAATATTGGCTCCCTCTTTTATGTTCTCTCTCTCTGTCTCTGTCTCTCTCTCTCTTTCCTATTTTCCATTCCTAACCAGGCTCAATCCTCCTGGTTGCACATGCCTTCCTCTCCTCCCTCTCATTTTCTCCTACTTCTCTCTCCATTAGCTGTCCTCCCCCACTATACCTGAGGTCTGGGGGACTTGTCCCTTCCCAGTTCTGTGAGGGACTTTATATGAATCTCTTAGAATACAACTTGTATCCTAGTTCCTCTGGTGATGTGAATTATAGGCTGGTGATCATTTGATCTAGGTCTAAAATCCATATATGAGTGAGTACATACTGTGTTCCTCTTTTTCTGACTGGGTTACCTCATTCAGGATGGTTTCTTCAAGTGCCATCCACTTGCCTGCGAATTTCAAGATACCATTATTTTTTTCTGCAGAGTAGTATTCCATTGTGTAGATGTGCCACATCTTCATTAACCATTCTTCAATTGAAGGGCATCTAGGTTGCTTCCAGGTTCTTGCTATTACAAATAGTGCTGCTATGAACATAGTTGAACAGATGTCTTTGTTGCATGGATGTGAATCCTTTGGGTATATGCCTAAGACGGGGATTGCCGGGTCCTGTGGTAAACTAATTCCCATTTTCCTGAGGAACCGCCATACTGATCTCCAAAGTGGCTGTATGAGTTTGCACTCCCACCAGCAGTGGAGGAGTGTTCCACTTTCTCCACATCCTCTCCAACATAAGTCATCACTGGTGTTTCTAATTTTAGCCATTCTGGCAGGGGTAAGATGGTATCTCAAAGTTGTTTTGATTTGCATTTCCCTGATAGCTAAGGATGTGGAGCATTTTCTTAAGTGTCTTTCAGCCTTTTTGATTTCCTCCATTGAGAATTCTTTCTTCAGTTCTGTACCCCATTTTTTAATAGGGTTATTTGGTGTTTTGTTGACTAGTTTCTTGAGTTCTTTGTATATTTTGGAGATCAGCCCTTTGTCGGATATAGGATTAGTGAAAATCTTTTCCCAGTCAGTGGGCTGCCGTTTGGTCTTGTCAACTGTGTCCTTTTCCTTACAGAAGCTTCTAAGTTTGAAGAGGTCCCATTTATTAATTGTTTCTTTCAGTGTCTGTGCCCCTGGAGTTATGTTCAAGAAGCGGTCTCCTATACCAATTTGTTCAAGGGTACCTCCTACTTTCTCTTCTAAGAGGTTCAATGTGGCTGGATTGATGTTGAGGTCTTTGATCCATTTGGACTTGAGTTTTGTGCATGGCGACAGACATGGGTCTATCTGCAGTCTTCTACACACCCTCATCCAATTGTGCCAGCACCATTTGTTGAAGATGCTGTCTTTGCCCCATTGTATAATTTTAGCTGTTTTGTCGAAAATCAGGTGTTCATAGGTGCGTGGATTAATATCAGGATTTTCAATTCGATTCCATTGGTCTACCTGTCTATGTTTATGCCAATACCAGGCTGTTTTCAGAACTATAGCTCTGTAGTAGAGCTTAAAGTCAGGAATGGTGATGCCTCCTGATGTTCTTTTATTGTATAGGGTTGTTTTGGCTATCCTGGGTCTTTTGTTTTTCCATATAAAGTTGATTATTATCCTTTCAAGGTCGGTGAAGAATTGTGGTGGGATTTTAATGGGGATTGCATTGAATCTGTAGATTTCTTTTGGTAAGATTGCCATTTTTACTATGTTTATCCTACCTATCCAAGAGCATGGGAGGTCTTTCCATTTTCTGGTATCTTCTTTAATTTCTTTCTTTAGAGTCACAAAGTTCTTATTATATAGATCTTTTACTTGTTTGGTAAGCATTACACCAAGATACTTTATGTTGCTTGTGGCTATTGTAAAGGGTGATGTTTCTCTGATTTCTTTCTCTGCCTCTTTGTCGTCTGAAAAAAATAGGGCTACTGATTTTTTTGAGTTTATCTTGTATCCTGCTAGTTTGCTGAAGGTGTTTATCAGCTGTAGGAGTTCCCTGGTAGAGTTTATTGGGTCGCTTATGTAAACTATCATATCATCTGCAAATAGAGACAGTTTGACTTCTTCCTTTCCAATTTGGATGCCCTTGATCTCCTTTTGTTGTCTTATAGCATTAGCTAGAACTTCTAGTACGATATTGAAGAGATATGGAGAGAGAGGACAGCCTTGTCTTGTTCCTGATTTTAGAGGATTTGGCTTAAGTTTCTCTCCATTCAGTTTGATGTTGGCAGTTGGTTTGCTGTATATTGCTCTTATTATGTTTAGGTATGTTCCTGTTATCCCTGACCTCTCTAATACCTTTATCATGAAAGGGTGTTGAATTTTATCGAAGGCTTTTTCTGCATCTAGGGAGATAATCATATGGTTTTTCTTTTTCAGTTTGTTTATATGGTGGATCACGTTGATAGATTTTCGTATGTTAAACCATCCCTGCAATCCAGGTATGAAGCCTACTTGATCATGGTGGATGATTTCTCTGATGTATTTTTGAATTCGGTTTGCCATTATTTTATTGAGTATTTTTGCATCGATGTTCATCAGGGATATTGGTCTGTAGTTTTCTTTCTTAGTTGTGTCTTTGTGAGGTTTGGGTACCAAAGTTATTGTGGCCTCATAAAAAGAGATTGGCAATAAACCTTCTGTTTCTATCTTGTGGAACAGTTTGAGGAGTAGTGGTATTAGTTCTTCCTTGAATGTCTGGTAGAATTCTGCACTGAATCCATCTGGCCCTGGACTTTTTTTCGTTGGAAGGCTTTCGATGACTGCTTCTATTTCATTGCAGGTTATAGGTCTATTTAAGTTGTTTGTCTGTTCTTGATTTAATTTTGGTAAGTGATAGTTATCCAGAAACTTGTCCATTTCCTTTGAATTTTCAATTTTTGTGGAATACAGATTTTCGAAGTATGACCTGAAAATTGTCTGGATTTCCTCTGTGTCTGTTGTTATGTTCCCCATTTCGTTTCTGATTTTGTTAATTTGCATGTTCTGTCTCTGCTTTTTCGTTAATTTGAATAAAGGTTTATCTATCTTGTTGATTTTCTCAAAAAACCAACTCTTTGTTGCATTGATTTTTTGTATTGTTTTCCTGGTTTCTATTTTGTTGATTTCAGCCCTCAAGTTGATTATTTCCTGGCGTCTGCTCCTGCGGGGTGAATTCGCTTCTCTCTGTTCTAAGGTTTTCAGTTGCGCTGTTAATTCATTTATGTGACTATCCTCTGTTTTCTTCATATGGGCACTTAGTGCAATGAACTTCCCTCGTAGCACTGCTTTCAAGGTGTCCCATAAGTTCTGGTATGTTGTATCCTCATTCTCGTTGAATATTAGAAAGTCTTTAATTTCTTTCTTTATTTCCGCTTGTGAACCAAGGACGTCAGGCTTCCAGTCACTGACTTGAGCTTTACACAAAATGGCCCCCAGGAAAGGTTGCTATGAAGAGATGCACAACTTGAGTTCCACCCGTGAAGTAAACAGGACGGAGTGCGCTGCAGCCTGAGTTCCACTTCCAGCACATTACTTCCGCTTACGGATGGTGCAACATGCTATTCCCTGCCCACCGGGCGGCTATTAAATCGGATCCGCTTTCGGCCCAGGAAGGGAATTGATCGCATCGGACATTGCGGGCCCGATAGGAAACGCCTTAAGAGATGGGACTAACAGGTCCAAGTGAACAGGTCAGAAACGGCTGATTCTGACCGCAAAAGAGGCAGCACAGAGCATATTCCCTGTCACTCATCGAGGCGGTAGGTGGGACTTCCGGGTGCGGCGAACAGGGCAGAAACAGATCGCAACCCTAGGTCCGTGCACCCCTCTGGTTTTCGCTGTTTCCCTGTTTATGCCACGGTTGGCAGCAGGGTTCCTGTTGCCAGGGAAACCGGGTAAATCGGGGCGGGACTTCTGCGTGGGAGCTTTGACCAGGAATTAATGACTTAGAGAGGTTCCCAGGGGATGGGCGGTGTCACAGGAGCCGTGATGTCAGAGGAGTTACAGGCGTGGCCTGTAGGGCACACAGCTGTCAATCAAACACCTGTCATTCAGTCATTCATTCACTCATTCATTCAGTCATTCACTCAGCCACACATTCATTCAGTCACTCATTCATTTAGTCATTCATTCATTTATTCAGTCATTAATTCATTTACTCAGTCATTCACTCATTCATTCAGTCATTCATTCAATCATTCATTCATGTAGTCATTCATTCATTGATTCAGTCATTAATTAGTTCATTCAGTCATTCATTCACTCATTCAGTCAAAGGTCAGTCATTCATGAAGTAATTCAGTCATTTCAGTCATTCATTCATTAGCTCATTCATTCATTCATACATTCATTCATTTACTCATCCATTCAGTCATTAACTCATTAATTCATTGTACAATCATTCATTCATTCAATCACTTCCTGTGTGTGCTGGAGGCGGGACTTGCGGTCCCTGAGGATAAGGCTCTGACAAAGACAGGCAGTAGGCAGGATTTCCTGTTTGCTTTTACCTACACTGTAGCCCATGGCCATCTTGAACCCCGCCATCTTTTTTGCGCACCAAGGGGCAGGAAATAAGTCCCATCATCTCAGAGGAACCGGAATTGGTTGTCTCAAGCCGGAAGTGGACAATTTCTGGTCCCTCCCAGAACGGAAGTGAACCCCCCAGACCGGAAATGTGCGATCCTTTCAACATGGAGCTGGTTCCACTCACCAGGCTGCTGCAGGGGAAGAGGGTGGTGCTGGCAAGCAGCTCCCCCAGGAGGCGGGACATCCTGTCCTCCATGGTGACTTCCAGGGGCAGGGCCTGCTCTGGGATTGTCAGCTGTGACTTCCAGGGGCGGGGGCTGCTGTGACTGACAGCACACCACCCCCCAGGGCCTGCAGTTCGAGGTCGTACCCTCCCACTTCCAGGAGTCCCTGGAGAAGGCAGGGTTTCCAGCTCTGCCCGAATATGCCTGGGAGACAGCTAAGCTGAAGTCGCTGGAGGTGGCATCGCAGCTGCTCAGGGTGAGGACGGCCCCATCCCTTCTGGTCAGGTGGTAGGCCACACCCCTTTCTTTCAAGGCCCCGCCCATAAGCCTGCCCCGCCCTCTGCCCTTTAAGACTTGCACCCGCCTGATGTCATTCCAACACCATCGTGGTGAGTGAGGCCCCGCCCTTTCCAGCCCTGCCCGCCCCGCCCCTCACTGACCCGGCCCCTTGGCGTCTGGTCCCGCCCACTGCAGGCCGTGGTTGGCATCATCCTGGACAAGCCAAAGGACAAGGATGATGCCTACAGGATGCTGCACAGGTGGGCGGGGCCTGAAGGGGCGGGGCAGACACACCCAGGGCAGAGTGGGCGGGGCCTCTGCATGGAGCTCCAGCCTCTGCCCACCCCAGCCCTGCCCCTTGCCAACCACGCCCTGTCCCGCCTTCCCTGGCCCCGCCCAGGCTGAGTGGCCAGCAGCACAGTGTCATCACCGGTGTGGCCATCTTGAGGCCACTGTGGTGGATGCAGCTTCAGGAGCCAAGTTCCATATGCCCAGAGGCCCCAGAGGCGGAAGGGGACCCAGAAGCAGAAGTGGAATTGTCACTGTTCCACGAAGAGACCCATGTGACATTCTCGCGGCTATCGGAGCCACTGCTGTGCGAATACGTGGAGAGCGGGGAGCCTCTGTGAGTGGGTGTGGGGTGGGGTGGGTGGGGCCAGGAAACCTGGAAGTGAGGCCTGAAAAGGAAGAGCTGTCCCCGGCGGGCGTGGGTGTGGCTGAGCATGGCACCTGGTGTGACTTCGTCCCTGCCTTGCACCCAGGGACAAGGCTGGCGCCCATGGGCTTCAGGCGCGAGGTGGTGCCCTAGCAGAGCGCGTGGAAGGAGATTTCTTCAATGCCGTGGGGTTTCCACTCAACCGCTGCATGCGTGAGCTGGCTGCCATCTTCCCTGATGTGGGACCACACGTCCCTGTCAGCCAGCGTCCGGCCACACCCCAATAATGAGGATTGTAGATGGAGAGTGAGTATGTGAGTGACAGTCTGGGCGGGAATTCTGGTGAGAGAGTGACTGAAGGGGCGGGACTTCTGGTGAGTTTGTGAAGCAGTGACCCATTTCCCATTATGCCCTTGGTGCATTGTGTTTGATTGACAGAGCAAGGTTCCCTCAAGTGCATCACTTCCCAGTGCTAGGACACAGGACATGGGGTGAGGTGTGTGGAGGCAGGGTTAGGGGACAGGCCCACCGAGGGGAGTACACCTAAACCCGCCCCTGTGGCCCTGCCCCTCCTGATGCCCCGCCCTCACCATCTCCATGGGCCCTGCCCTTGCCCCCACTGGGTCCTGCATGAGCAGCTTCACTATCAGATGCCTGTGATGGACATTTGACATCAGGAGCAGGGTCAGGGGAGGCCCCACACCCTGCCCGCACTCTGATTTGCATATTCAAGAGCTGCCTGGAGACTCAGAAGACATCAAGTACAGAAACTGCTGGGGTTAATTTGCATGGCCACACCTCCAAATGACCTAACCTGCATGTATTTGCAGGTCAAAGTCCCAAACAGATGGGAATACTTGCATTCATTTGCATAGCAAAAGCATGCAAAGCAGCACAAATTTGCATATTAAAGTGTATTTCCGAAACTGGGGTTTGCTCATTTACATACTCAAATGTGAAGCCCCAATCAGACTTCCAGATTTTCAGGCACTGTGCTTATTTGCATAATCAAAATTACTAGTGCATACATTACATAACAGTTTAGTAGCCTCATTTGCATATTTAAATGAGTGGCATGTTTTTACTGCTCAGCATCAGGCCCCACCCCTTCAGCACTACCCTAGCTCACCTGTCCCCTACCCCGAGGTCACAGTGTCCAAGGTCACAATCAGTGACCCTCTCCAGGCCCTGCCCTCAACCACACCAGGCCCTTCCCCACTTTCTCTCCTAGGGTCCCCGAGGGCAGGGCCGGGGTCTGGGTATTACCTATGGTGCAGACAGGACTTGGTCCAGGCAGTGACATCACAGGAAATTGTGACTGTGAGCAGGAAGTGCCCTCCTTCCCTACCCTCACCATCTCCACCCCCAGCTGGGCATGGCAGGAGTCTTCTACCAAACTCTTAGGTTACCAAGCAGCAATGCTAGGACCCAGAGGGCGGTGGCCATGGTGAGCAGGTTATGAGAATAAAAACCCTGAGGATGATGAGTGTGGCCCCTGTGACATCACAGAGCTCACCCCTCCAGGCCCTTGTAATGTCAGTCACCGCATACCCTGCCCCTCCAGCTGTCAATCACTACAGACCCCACTTCCTGCCTCTGGGCCATGAGGTCTGCTGAGGGTGTGATCTACAGGCTGACTGGGCAGGGCCATGTCAGCTATCTTCATAACGGTAGAGGGGCAGGCTGCAAGCCGAGGGCAGAACTTCCTGGCAAGGGAAACCTGGCAGTAGAGACTCAGGTCAATCATCAAGGGTGGGGCATGAATTCTGTTCCCAGATCGCAGCCAAGGCTGACCTGAGACAAGGCCATCAGGAACTTTTGTAACTGCTGTGGCTGGGACTGCATTTCCCAGCATCCTATGCGGCCGCTTACTGCTTCGCTGCCCAGAGACTTCTGGGTTTGGATGTTCATGTCCAGGACTGCATTTCCTAGCATTCTGTGCAGTCGATTCCTGCCTTTATGCCCAGGGACTTCCGGTTTTCATCTGTACCGGCCAGGGACTGTAGTTCCCAACATGCTCTGCGGTGGCTTTCTGTTTTTCAGCAATGAAACTTCCAGTTTGTAGTTTTTGGAGGCCCAGGACTCCATTTCCCAGCATTCTCTGTGGCCACTTCCTGCTTCCCTGCCCAGGGACTTCTTATTTTCATCTTTGGCAGCCAAGGACTATATTTCCCAGCATGATTTGTGTCCGCTTTTCTATGAATGGACTTCCGGTTAAAAACTTTGGGGTCCAGAACTGCACTTCCCAGAATGCTGTGTGGCTGCTTCTTTCTTTTCTCCCCTTGACATTCTCTTCTGGACTTCAAGGCCCCTAACTACAGTTCCCAGCATGTGCTGGGCTTGTTTCCATCTTTTCATTTCCTAAACTTCTTCTGGTCTCTGAGGCTCCAGGACTCCATTTCCCAGCTTCCTGTGGTGCTGCGTCCTGTTTTTTCAGTCCTGAAATTCCACCATTTAAAGGCACATAATAATTTAGAAATATTTGAGACTTAGAACAGTTGAATTTAAGTTGTATGAAGTTAGCTTACATTTACATAAAGTTAAGTTGAAATCGAATGTACAGATATATTATTCAGGACTGGGTAAATTGAGAAGGACAAGAGTGTGAAGCTATGTATAACATAGTCAGAGAAAAAAGATATTACAGACAAAGAATAAAAGGCAAACGGTAACTGACTTACAGGTTCTGTTGGCGGCAGAAGCTGGCTAGACTCTTTCTGCCTAGATGGCTGATGTAGCAGAAAGAAGAACCATGGTGGGTAAAGCTAGGCCACATGGTCAAGATGGTGGCTGCCTTAAACATATTCCCAACAGCTGAAAGAAATCGTAAAGTTTTGAGATATAATTTTGTCTTGAGCAGATGCTGCCTCAGCCCAGCCCACCATGCTGAGACAGGTTGCAGCTGGGGCAGGCAGGAGAATTTGAGCATGCCGGGAAGAGAACCAAAACAAGTTTAGGGAAAGAGATTGTTTAGCAGAGATATAAAAAAAAAAACGCCTTCCATCTATCTGTTCTCTGGCAGTAATTTGAAAGATCCCATAAAATATCGGGATCTAGAGAGCTGTTACGTGGCCAATTTAAATTATTTTCTAGGGGATATCTAGGCTACTTTTCAGTACAAAGGTAAATAAGTCTGGGTGACTTTACAAGTGGCATTAAGTGAAAGGGTTTTAAATTTTCTATCAGGCATCCCAGTGGAGTGGTGGGGGATATTTCCTTGGTCGGTTTATTCCCCATGAGTGGAGTGAAAGTGACCATGCAGTCTTGGAACTCATCAGCCCAAGAGTGTGGCCACACGATTTGCAAGAATGGCAGAGTGTTATTCGAAGCTCGTTAGCCCGAAAACGTTGCCAGGACCAACAGAGGCCGGAAATACTCAGCAGTCTGAGAGCAGAGCCGATATACCACACTGGGCTGTATGTCTTCCACCCATGGAATGTACCTGACCTTAAGGAATTGGGTTAAAATGTAAAAGGGTACCTTACCTAATTGAAGCCTGTGTGGAGTGGTATTTCCAGTGAACGGGGGGGGGGGGGATGGTGGTGGAACGCTGGTATCTGAAACAAGATCCTGAGTGTTTCTGGCTGGCCGCCCACCGGCAGACAGCTGTCAGTGACCCTCACGTAGAGTCTGCCTGGGTTTCGGCACCAATGTTGTTCTTTTGCTGTGCAGCTAATGCCTAAGAAACACAAACGCGAGACTCAGGGCCCACGTGGAGATTTTTGAGAGAAGGGAGAGAAAGAGGGGGTAGCTGGTGGCCAACTGAAAGCAGGAGAGAAAGGGGGGGTGTGGGGCACTTGCTTTAAAAGGGGAGGCTTGCACATGTGTAACTGAGTCCTCTGGCAGCCAGGTAAACCTTGAGCCATCAGGTAAAGCTGATGTAGCAATGACATGGCCATGAGGGTCCCGCCCATCATCAGGGTGGGGGGGGGGTCAAATGGCTGCTAGTTCCTAACAATCAGATTACTAAGCGGAGTCACTATTTAGCTACACATGTAGTTAAGTGTAAGCCACTAGTTAGCCACAAACTAACCCACTAGTTAGCCACACATACTAGCTCACTAGTACCCACACACACCATGCCACTTGTTAGCCACATACTTAACTCACTATTTAGCCACACATATGAAGTCACTAGTTAGACAAACACCTAAATCAATAGTCAGCCCCACACCTTTGTCACTAGTTAGCCACAAAAACTAAGCCACAAGTCCATCACACAAATAAAGCAGTACTTAGCCACACACACTAAGACAGTAGTTAATCATACACCTAAGTTACTATTTAGCTACATGCCTAAGCAGTAATTAACCACATTGCATAAGTCACTAGTTAGCCACAAAGCTAGGTTACTAGTTAGCCACAGTCTCTATGTCTCTAGTTAGTTACACACAATATATCACTACTTACCCACCCATATTAAGTCACTAGTCAGCAACACATCTAATTTACTAGCTAGTCACAAACACCAAGAAAATAGTCAGCCACACACACACTGAGATAGTAGTTAGCCATGCACCTATGTATTTCTATGTATTTAGTCAACTACACACCTAAGTCACTAGTTAGCTACCAACACTAGGTCACTAGTTATCCACACACATTAAATCAGTAGTTAGACACACACACTATGGCACTAGTTAGACACATACTAAGTCTGTCTAAAAGAAAAACAGCTCACACTAAGGTGGTCCCAGGACATGGGAATCAGGCCTTTATTCCCAGCAGCAGGCATTTGGAGATAGGAGTGACATGGCTGGACAGAGAGAGGAAGATAAGGTAGAGGAGCGAGAAGAGCATGTTGTGAGATGATTTTGTTTGAGAAGTTAGTCTGAGGGATCGAAGTGATAGGAGTCAATCTGAGGAGGCAGTGTGAGGACAGGAACACATCGCTTGTCTGAGAATAGGTAGAGATAACAACTCTAGTAGCCAGATGCTCTGAATCTGTGATCCTTCAATTTTCACCTTCCCCTCCCTGTTAGATTACTGTGAGTTTTTATTATTAAGATCTATTAGAACTTGTGATGGAAGTGATGATCTCTCTGTGAAGGTGTGATATTTCAAAGTCAATAGAGGTAAAAAATTTAAATTATTAAATTATATTAACTTTGTTTTTTGAAAATTACATTGGTATCGTTTAATGTTGTTAATTTGTAAAATTTTTTTATTATACTTATAAAACCAGTTCCCTCCAACTTACTCCCACCCTCCTTCTTCCCCTCCCAACTTCCCGGGCTCCCAGCCATTCTCCCCTCCCATCCAAACAACACTATACACGTAGGTGGATGCCTACCAGGAGGGGTCATCTAATTCCTTCAAGTCATTTTAAGTAGACACTAAAATGTCTCTCCTGTCTCAATGTTAATGGAGTATCCCTCCATGGGGATTTTCCCCCAATGTGCTTTTTGTAACATGGATACTTCCTGGTCCCACTTTCTGAAGACTGTTAGACTGCACAGGCCTTTTAGCTGAGACCCATGTTCAGGGGTCTGTGTCAGTCCCATGTTTGATTCCCAGCTATAAGCCTGGGGCCCCATTATCTCCTCCTTGTTCAAATCAGCTATGTCTTTGGGTTTCTGCAATATGGTCTTGTCCTCCCTCTCTGCATATGGATTCAATTTTGGCTCAGTGTTTAGTTGTCCAAGGTTGCTTCTGTTTCCATCAGCTACTAGGTGAGGTCTCCATGATGGTGGATAAGTTACTCATTGATCTCATTGCCAGCGAAGGGAATTTATGGTAGCCTTTACACTGTTGCTCAAATTGTTAGTTGGGGTCATTCTTGTAGGGCTCTGCACATTTCTCTAGGTTCTATTTCCTCTTCTAACCTATAATGGCTCCCTCTTTTATAGTCTCTTTCTCTCTTTTTCTTTCCTCTGTTCTGCTCTCCTCTCTTCTCTTCCCTTCTCTTCTCAAGACTATTCCTCCCTTGACCAAATATTCCTAGACCCACAATCTTTCATCTCCTCCCATTTTCATTGTGCTAGTTCCCTCTCCACTCACTACCCGCCAATACCCACCCATATGCTCTGAGGACCTTGTCCCTTCCTGCTCCTGCGAGTGTCCTCATGTAAAACTGTTAGAATCATCCTTCTATCCTAATTTCTCTGGCAGTTTGTTTTGTAGGCTGGTGAACCTTTCCAATATGTCTAAAATCCACATATGAGTGAATACATACCATGTTTCTCTTTCTGTGATTGGGATACCTCATTCAGGATGGTTTCATCAAATTCCATCCACTTGTCTGGAAGTTTCAAGATTCCATTGTTTCTGCCCACCCCCACAGAGTAGTATTCCATTTTGTAAATGTGGCAAATCTTCTTTATTTATACTTCAGTTGAGGGGCATCTAAGTTGAGGGACAATGATTCCAGGTTCTTGCTATTATAAATAATATTGCTATGAACATATGTGAGCACAAGTCTTGGTTGCATGGATTGGGATCATTTGGGTATGTACTTAAGCAGGAGATTACTGGGTCTCGTGGTAGACTGATTCCCATTGTCCTGAGAAACTGCCATGCTAGTCTCCAAAGTGGCTGTACAAGTTTGCAGTTCCACCTGAAGTGGAGGAGTGTACCCATTTCTGCACATCCTCTCAAGCATAAGTTGGCATTGCTGTTTCTAATTTTAGCAATTCTGACAGGAGTAAGATGGTATCTCAACGTTGTTTTAGTTGGCATTTCTTTGACAGCTAAGGATGTTGAATACTTTCTTAAGTGTCATAAATCATTTTTTATTTCCTCTATGGAGATTTATCTATTCAGTTCTGTAGCCCATTTTAATAGAGTTATCTGGAGTTTATTGACTAGTTTCTTGAGTTCTTTGTATATTTTGTAGATCAGCCCTTTGTTGGACATAGGATTGGTGAAAAACCCAGTTTGTGGGCTGCAGTTTGGTCCATCATCCAGTTATACCAGCACCATTTTGATGGGAGATGTCATTCTGAAAATATATTTCTCATACTAGTTAATGAATAAAGCACTGTTGGACAATAGGAAAGCTAGATAGGTGAAACTAGGAGATAAGGAGGAAAGAGGAAGGAGGAAGGAGGAAGGAGGAAGCAAGATGGAGAGACTGGGGTGTCGAGATGCCTGCCCTCTTCCCCGGTAATAAGAGACCACATGAAAATACATAGATCAACAGAAATAGGCTAATACTTAAGACGGAGCTAATTGATAAGAAACTAGTACCTGGCCAACAGCATTATATCAAACATAGAGTCTCTGTATATTAATTGGTGCTGGCGCAGCTCCAGGACAAGACCAGCGGTGGGCAGAAAACCTTACTCAGCATTTTTTGAAGATGCTTTCCTCATCCCATTGTATAATTTTACCTGATTTGTTAGTATGTTTGTGGGTTAATATAAGGATTTTCTATTCGATTTCATTGAGGTACTTGTCTATTTTTGTGCTAATACCAGGCTGTTTTCAGTACTATAGCTCTGTAGTAGATCTTAAAGTCAGGGATAATGATCCCTCCTGAAGTTCCTTTATTATACAGGTTGTTTTGGCTATTTTGGTTCTTTTGGTTTTCAATATAAAGTAGATTATTATCCTTTCAAGGTCAGTGAAATATTGTGCTGGGATATTAATGGAGATTGCATTGAACATGTAGATTGCTGTTGGTAAGATTGCCATTTTTCTATGTTTTTTCTACCTATCCATTAGATTGGGACATCTTTACATTTTCTGCTATTTTCTTTAAAGACAAAAATTCTTATTATATAGGTCTTTCACTTCTTTGGTGTTACCCCAAGATACTTTATGATGTTTGTGGCTATTGTGAAGGGTGATGTTTCTCTGATTTCTTTAACAACCCCTTTGTTGACTGAATATGTAATGGCTACAGATTTTTTTTTATTTAATCTTGTATCCTCATATTTTACTGAATGTATTTTTCAGCTGTAGGAGAATACTGGTAGAATTTTTTGGTTGCTTATGTAAACTACCTTATCATCTGAAAATAGAGAAAGTTTGAGTTCTTCCTTACCAATTTGCATCCCCTTGAACTCCTTTTCTTGTCTTATTTCTTTAGCTAGCCATTCAATTACAATAATGAAGAGATACGGAGAGATAAGGCAGCTAGCCTTTTTCCTGATTTTAGAGGAATCACCTTAAGCTTCTCTACATTCAGCTTGATATTTGGTATGGGTTTACTATATATTGCTTTTATTATGTTTACATAAATTCCTGTTATCCCTGATCTCCCCAAGACCTTTAATATGGAAGTATGTTGAATTTTGTCAAAAGGTTTTTCTGCATCTAGGGAGATGATCATGTGACTTGTCATTTTCAGTTTGTTTATATAGTGGTATATTTGATATATTTTCATATGTGAAACAATCCCTGAAAGCCAGAGATAAAGTCTACTTGATCATGGTAGATGATTTCTCTGACATATTCTTGGATTCAGTTTTCCCATATTTTCTTGAGTATTTTTGAATCAATGTGCATGAGGGATATTGGTCTGTAATTTTCTCTCTTATTTATGTCTTTGTGTGGATGGGTATCAAGGTGATTGTAGCCTCATAAAAACAGTTTGGTAATGAACCTTCTTTTCTATTGTGTGGAACAATTTCAGGAGTATTAATATAGTTCTTCCATGAATTTTTGGTAGAATTCTTCACTTAAGAAGACATCTGGCTCTGGGATTTTTTATGTTGGAAGGCTTTTCATTATTACTCCTACTTTGTTAGTTGTTATAGATCAATTTAAGTTGCTTGTCTATTCTTGATTTAATTCTGGTAAGTAATAGGTATCCAGAAATTTGTCCATATCCTTTGAATTTTCAAATCTTGTCGAGTATAGGTTTTCAAAATATGACCTTAAAATTGTCTTCATTTCCTCAGTGTCTATTGTTATGTACTACTGTTTGTTTCTGATTTTGTTAATTTTCATGTTCTCTCTATGCTTTTTGGTTAGTTTGGATAAAGGTTTCTCTACCTTAATAATTTTCTCAAAAAACCAACTCTTTCTATCACTGATTTTTTTGTATTGTTTTCCTGTTTTTTTTTTTATTGTTTTTTAGAGACCCCCATTTTTTTGGCTCTGCTGCCTGTCCCACAACTATGTGTTGTGGAACAAGTTGGTCTTGAACTCACAGAAGTAAGTTTCCATCTGCCTCCTGAGCACCAGCATTAATTTCATTTGCCACCACCACCCAGCTTTTGGTACCTTTTTAAATGTCTTCTTTAAACATATTACTGTTTTTATCTCTATTTTGCTGCACTCCTATGTTTCTTAGATTTTACTTATTTCATTCCTTTTCTCAAGTAATGCTGATTATTTATTTCTGTGTAGAGCAAAGTGTCTTCTAACTGTGGCTTGTCTTATGCTGTGTAATTGAGAATTGTTTTGAACTCCTAATCCTGCTTCTCCTGTACAGTGCTGGGAAGAAAATCCTACACTTTGTTCCAGTTGAGCCCTTGCCTGGTCAGGGAGAAGGAAAATAGACCAGAAAATGAGTGAACTCCCAAGATCTCTGATTATTGTGGGGTCTTATAAATGAAGAGGGATTTGTGCAATGATTGAGTTCATGTCCCACTTGGATACTGGTGGAGTCCAGTGCAGAAAGGGAGGGGCAGGATGGAAGATGAGATTTCCTACTTCAACAGTAGTTGAGGTGAGCAATGTGGAATTAGATAATCATTCTTAGAAAATCCATCATTGTTTCATAGTGCAGTTTCTTGGAATCCACAGATGAGGGCTACCAAGACTTTGGATAGAGGAGAGACCTTATCATGTATACAAATTGGTATAAATTACAGTATTTAGCCAAAACCAGTCTGGGTGAACTCTTGTGGAATATGTAACAGGACTATTTTTTTTTTTTTTGTTCGTTTGGATGTACAGTGTGAGAGAAAAGGTTTGAGGAATACTTGGTGTGCTCTAAATGAAACCCCTAGTCTCTAGAGCACATGGCCATGAAGCTATTTTCAGCTTTTCAAAATATTTTTTTTCAGATCATAACTACATCATATCCACATACACTTTTCTGCCCAGAAGCCCTGCCATGAATACTCAGTGTTCTCTAATTCACAGTCTAGTTTTCTTAAACAGGAGTTTCACATTAACCACAGTGAATATTAGAAGGTGTCATACATTTGACTGCAGTATTTCCCAGCTATGAGGCCAATGGCTACTGGCCAGTAACAATGAGCGTGTAACAAAATGTGCACACAAGGTACACTGTGATTTTAATAATGAGCAGCTTGACTTCCAGGACAGTAGAAGAATGTATACTAAAACACAAACTTTCTGGATTAGGCTGCTATCTGCTGGGTGGGTAGTGCAGAGTTACAAGGACTATGCAATCTGAGTCACTGATTTCTGATTTCCTGGTAGTGGGCTGCAAAATTGTAGGTCCAACTGGGTGGTCCCTGCCAATGCTGGAATCTGAGAAGCCTTCCTTCCATGATTCTCTTTTCCTTATGCTCTATCGAGTTGTAAGGAAGAACACAGGTTACACTATTCTGAGTGTAGGGTTTGCAAAGCAGGTCTGCTCAGATGTCATTTCTGCAAAATTTGTATGGACTATGAGACAGACTGGGGTTCTTTTGGTCCATGTGGTGACTTGGGCAGTTACCCTTGTCCTCTGAGCCTTCCTCTCCATGTGTTTATTGGTTTGGGGGAGACTCTGCAGCCCTGGCATGGGTGTGTGTGTTGCTTATTATATAACTGTCCAGTGTGCATATGCATGCAATGCTGTTGGTGTGCAGTGGGGGCTGACACTGGATAACGGAAGGTCTGATTACTTGAAGTTCTGAATATTCCATTCCACTTTCAGGTTTGCCTTATAAATATTTTAGAAAGTAGTAAAAAATGGTGATGTGGATGTCTCTCAGCAATACAAGATTATAATGTTTTTAACTCTCTGCTACCAAGAGTTACAATACTGTGTTAACTGACATTTAATTCCGGTGTACAAAATCAGTCTCTATCCTGCAGAGATATCTCAGGTGTGTATGGTTTTGGGTAGGGAGTTAGGTCAGGATCTTCACCTTGGTCCATAAACCACTTGGCAGGAAGTTGATTTTAAATTATTCTCCCATGTTGTTTGTGGAGTGCGCATCAATGCGGCTAGGTTAACCTGAACAATAAAGGGGTATAAAGGTTTACAGAGCCATAGCAGAAGGTCAGCTCCTTTTGCATGGGGAGCTCTAGAACAGGGACATCCTGTCTTTGGAATACATATACATAGCTACAGTGTCAAAAGTGTCTAAGGGTCACTTTTAGTTGATTTAATTGGAGTGTTGAGGTCTGTGTTTATTTAATCTCTGTACACATGGATTCATAGATATTGGGATAACATTGGTCAAGATCACACTTTTCTTGGCTAAGTTTCTTTTGTATTTTATGTTAATAGTTGATATTTTTTGACCTTTGCTCTTGGGTTATTCTCTCTATCTCTTTTATTCTTTTACACATATTATACATATTTTGATTGTTGTTGCTTTGTGGTAAGTATAAAAGTCATATTATGTTAGTTTGTGTACTGTGTTTTCATAATTCCATTGAGCATTCTGAGTATTTCCGAAAAAAATTGTTACTGTGCCTTTGCAATAAGCATTTTGTTATTAATTTTTGTTCATTGTCATTGGATTGTATTCATTTCATGTTACAAACTTGCCATGTATAGCATCTTAAATTCTGATACTTCATGTTCTGAAACCATTATATAATTCTTTATTTATTTTGGTTTTATTGTTAATCTGTGGAAGAGTTTTGATTCATCAGATAAAACATGTTGTGTATCTTGGCAAGAGACTCAGCACATCTTTTGGGGGGTGACCAGAGTTCAGATATGTACACTCAACTTCACATCATTATCTTCATCCCATAACCTGTTTAGTTATACAAACCATTTTCTCTCAAACTCATACATAAAAAATATAGCAATAAACTTGATAAAATGGTAAAGATTAGTACTATCAATACTATTAGCATAAATTCTAGTCTTATACACTACAGTTTAGATTTGACACACTGCACTGGAAATTGTAAAGCTATTTCTAGTTGTTCTTAATAATCAAAACATGGATTCAGATATGCGACTAATGATGAAATATCAGAGAAGCAGAGCAGTCAAGCCCTAGCTCTTATTTCTACTGAAGTACTGATACCAATGGGGCAGGCAATTCTGATACTTTGAGTCTTCCCTCAGAAAACAATGAGCTTTTGTCTTCTTCCTCCTTATATTTCTTTCTCCCATCCATATCTACCTCCCAATTTCAGGGATAAAGGAATGAGCCACCACTTGTCTCTCTTTTTCTTTTAGACTGGATCAATGTGGTGTAGCCTGGGGTGGCCATGAAATTACAGACATGCACCTGATTATGTCTCCCAAGTGCTAGGATTAAAGGTGTACTCCACCATGGCCTGTCCTCTATGGCTAACCACGGCATAGCTCCACATTCTATTCTTAAAGCATATTTGTTTTTTCTTTATATATGTTTATGGTTGAAGAAGAGAATAGTTTCAGTCTGAATTGTGTAATGGTCTTTGCAAGCTCTGCACATTGTGTGGAGAGAGAAAGAGGGTTTGAAATTCTCCTCTGCAGGAACAGAGCTGGGTCATCTACTGATGACATGGGAAAGTGACATTGAAATTAATGTCTGACTATGCAGTTTGCCTTTTGTTCCAGCACTGAGGAAGTAGATGCAACTGGATCTCTCTGATTTAGAGGTCAGCCTGGTCTACAGAGTAAGTTCCAGTACAGTAGGGCCACATTGTTAAACTCTGTCTCAAAAATAAAAATAAATAAATAAATGTATCAATAAATATTAGACAGTTAATGAAAAAAAACTATTAGAAAAGAACAACAACAAGTTTAATATTAATAATTAATAAGGAATTCACCAGTGCAGTTTACTAAGCAAGGAATAGGATGGCAGGAGCCACACAGGGAAATTCTGTAAAAAAAACCCAAAAACCAAATAAGTTCCTATTTGTGCAGATCTCTGAAATGTCTAGGTCTGGAGTAAAAGCCAGGGCCAAAGGAGGTCCTGGACCTAGTGTGTCTTTAAGAACAGTCTAACCCTTGAGGAAGAGCTCTTGTCAATCAAGCTTCACTAGCCAATCAGGTACACTGAGCCAACCCACCAGTATCAGGTCTGGAAGGACACTTCCTGGAGCCATACTGCAGGCTTGCTTTTATATCAGAACAGGCACCAGAGGATTGATTGCTGCTCTGTGAGTGCTGCAGGGGAATGGAGGAGAACAGAAGCTGCAGCATGGTGAGTGAGTGGATTCAGAGGGTGGTATGGGGAGTCATGAATGTCTGTTTTGCAGTCCTTCCAGGAGGACGCTGGGCTTGAATGTGCTGTCAAATTCAGTGTTCTGTTAGGTCCATTGTGGTTCTAGGAGCTTCCCCAACCAGGGTGTGGCCCAGGAATATTTTTCCTTGTGGGATGCATCTGTGGAAAGGATTTCGATTATGCAGCAAGGTGAATAAATTCTTTGAAGTCAGCTCCATTATGCTTTTGGTGCACAGGGATGGCAAGTTACCATACAAGGAGAGGTTCAGTTTGTCCAGTGCCTTCAAGAAGCTTTGCCCTTCATATCTAACATTTAGGGGTCAGATACGTGCAGAGATATTACCATTTTTTTGCCATCAAAATAACTTAACTTCTGTTGTTAAGAAATGAATAGAAAGATCTTATTTTGCATATCATTCCCAGTTCCCTCTCCCTCCCTCCCCCAGTGACCTCCCCATCCCATCCCACATACATTTCTCTGGGAGGCTTAGTTCTTTAGGACGATTCATCTAAACCTGTCAAGACATTTGGGTTTGGCACGGGCCCTCCTCCTTGTCTCTAGGCTAAGGGCGTATTCACACTTGGAATTAATTTTGTGTATGCTCTAAATGGCATATATATATATATATATATATATATATATATATATATATATATATGGATTTTTGTTTTACAGCATGATCTGGAATTTTTTTTTTATGCTTGTTGTATTTTACTTTTCATCCTTTAATCCATTTGTTTATGCTTACTGATACATGTTAATAGTAAATGATATATAAGTAATATAATCCTTTGAAGCATGTGAAAATTAGGTAATTATCACACTCAGGATAGCCTAGTTTAGTTCTATTTCCCTGAAATTTCAAAATGCTATTGTTTTTTATTATTATTTTATTTTATATAACAAAGTCCAATTAAATGAAAACAAACATTTATACACAATATTTGGGAATTTGGGCGTCGTTCTTTCCAAACTACTTCCTGCTGGTAAGGGACGCTGTCATGGGGGAGTCAAAGAAGGTTCAGAAATCCTGGCTGTAGTCTGTAGGGCTGCTTTTTCCAGCTGTTTTGAATTTAGGATCACTTTATACTCTGTTTCAGGTGGTCTGGCGTGATCAAGCCACATTAGTCTGGAAGGAACCCACATCTTTTCATTTTCTGTAGAAACAAAAATAGAAATCCTTTTCCCCAATAACTTGTCCTTCAACTTAAATTTTGAAGTCAAAGCATTTTTTTTAATTTAATTTATTATTTTACATGTCGATCCCAGTTCCCTCTCCTTCCCTCCCTCACTCCCTCCTTCCCTCCTGCCCTCTCACATGCACACTAAACACCCTCCCCTCCCATCCCCCACCCCAATTCCACATGTAGGGGAATGCCATCCAGTTGGGGTCATGTAGATCTGACAGGTCCTATGAAGTAGGGACTAGGGCTTCTCTCCTGTCTCTAGATTAAGGCACTTATCCCTCCATGGGGGATATGTTCGCAAAGTCCTTTTGTGCACCAGGGATACATCCTGGCTCCACTGTCTGAGGTCTCTTAGACTGCTCAATCCTTTTGGCTGAGACTCATATTCAGGGGGGCCTGAGTCAGTCCCATGCTGGCTTCCCAGCTATCAGTCTAGTGGCCGTTATCTCCTCCTTTTTCAGGTAAGCTGTCTGTATGTGTTTCTGCCGGAAGGTCTTGTCCTCTCAATCTGCATCTGGGTGCTAGTTCGACTCAGTGTTTATGTATGGGTGTTTGATCCTATTTTCAACAGGCATTAGTTGAGGGTTCCATGGATAAGTTAGTTCTTGATCGCACTCTCTGGGAAGGGCATTTATGATAGCCTTTCCACGGAAGCTCATATTGTTAGTTGGGAGCAGTATTGTACTTCTCTAAACCATACTTTGTGTTCAATTTTATCTCTAAAACAATATTGGCTCCCTCTTTATTGTTCTCTCTCTCTCTCTCTCTCTCTCTCTCTCTCTCTCTCTCTCTCTCTCCTGTCTTCTATTCCTAACAGGGCTCAATCTTCCTAGTCGCACATGTTTTCCTCCCCCACTCATTATCTCCTACTTCTCTCTACATTCACTGTCCCCCCCACTTCCCCTGTGCTCTGGGGGACTTGTCCTTTCCTGGTTCTGTGAGGGACTTCATATGAATCTCTTAGAATATACATTGTATCCTAGGTCCTTTGGTGGTGTGAATTATAGGATGGTGATCCTTTGATCTAGGTCTAAATTCCATTTATGAGTGAGTACATACTATTTTCCTCTTTTTGTGACTGAGTTTCCTCAATCAGGGTGGTTTTTTTCAAGTGCCCTCTACTTGCCTGCGAATTTCAAGATACCATTTTTTTTTTCTGCAGAGTAGTAGTCCATTGTGTAAATGTACCACATCTTCATTAAATATTCTTCAATTGAGGGGCGCCTAAGTTGCTTCCAGGATATTACAAATAGTGCTGCTATGAACATAGTTGAACAGATGTCTTTGTTGTATGGATGTGAATCCTTTCGGTATATGCCTAAGAGGGGGATTGCCGGGTCTTGTGGTAAACTAATTCACATTTTCCTGAGGAACGGCCATACTGATCTCCAAAATGGCTGTATGAGTTTGCGCTCCCACCAGCAGTGGAGGAGTGTCCCCCTTTCTCCATATCCTCTCCAAAATGAGTCATCATTGGTGTTTCTAATTTTAGCCAATCTGGCAGGAGTAAGCTGGTATCTTAAAGTTTTTTGATTTGCATTTCCCTGGTAACTAAGTATGTAGAGCATTTTCTTAAGTGTCTTTCTGCCTTTTTGATTTCCTCTATTGAGAATTCTTTCTTCAGTTCTGTATGCCATTTTTTTAATGGGGATATTTTGTGTTTTGTTGACTAGTTTCTTGAGTTCTTTGTATGTTTTGGAGATCAGACCTTTGTCAGATATAGGATTGGTGAAAATCTTTACCCCGTCTGTGGACTCCTGTTTGGTCTTGTCCACTTTGTCCTTTGCCTTACAGAAGCTTCTAAGTTTGAAGAGGTCCCATTTATTAATTGTTTCTCTCAGTGTCTGTGCCCCTGGAGTTACGTTCAGGAAGCAGTCTCATATACCAATTTGTTCAAGGATACCTTCTACTTTCTCTTCTAAGAGGTTCAATGTGGCTGGATTGATGTTGAGGTCTTTGATCCATTTGGACTTGAATTTTGTGCATGGTGACAGACATGGTTCTATCTGCCTTCTTCTACACCACCTCATCCTATTGTGCCAACACCATTTGTTGAAGATGCTGTCCATGCCCCATTGTATAATTATCACTGTTTTGTCGAAAATCAGGTGTTCATAGGTGTGTGGGTTGATATCAGAAATTTCAATTCGATTCCATTGGTCTACCTGTCTATTTTTATGCGAATACCAGGCTGTTTTCAGAACTATAGCTGTGTAGGAGAGCTTAAAGTCAGGAATGGTGATGCCTCCTGTAGTTCTTTTATTGTATAGGGTTGTTTTGGCTAACCTGGGTCTTTTGTTTTTCCATATAAAGTTGATTAATGTCCTTTCAAGGTCGGTGAAGAAATGTGGTGGGATTTTAATGGTGATTGCATTGAATCTGTAGATTGCTTGGAAAGATTGCCATTTTTATTATGTTAATCCTACCTAACCAAGAGCATGGGAGATCTTTCCATTTTCTGGTATCATCTTTAATTTCTTTCTTGAGAGACACAAAGTTCTTATTATGTAAGTCTTTTACTTGTTTGGAAATCATTATTTACTTAGAGTTATTTATTGTTGGTGGTGTGTCATGTTATCAGCCCAACAGAGTTCATGAGATGAGATTCCCTGATCAAGAGATTATTTAGTTATTCCATTTTTAAGATTGGTGGTGACTGTTTCCTTCATGGGTCAGTCCTGTTGCAAGCTCTCAGAAAATGATGATGTGAAACAATACAGTTTTTTTAAATCATGTAATCATGAGACTGTTAAAAATCTATGATTATATAATCTGTAATCATTTGGTAACACAGTGTCCCTCTTTCTCTGGGAACTGCTTTTGGTACAGATCTCCTGCCAAATGACCGATGACACCATCATTACTTAGGCAATCAAATAAGTTTATAATTGGATAGTCCTGCATACTTAACTTTCATAAGGTAGAACCAAACTCCACTGATTTTCAAAGAAGTAGTACTTAGATAATTAAATAATGCCTCGCGATTAAATCCCAGAGAGGAATGGCCAGACTCTAGTCACGAAGAACAACATTCTCATTGATTTAAGTAATTAATATATTTTGAAAAATGATTAAATAATGACAGGGTGGTGCATACTTAAATCCCACATGGAGTAGTCAGACTGATCTCTTCCTAGCATAATGATTTATTTAAAAAATTAAATTGACAATTAATTAGTTGGCATTTTATATTAACACCGAGGAGGTGGCACCAAAGTCCTAAAACTATCGCTGATGTAATGATCTATTTACATAGCTAAATGATGAAGTAATGAGATGATGTTACCTCATCGACTCCCAAAATCTGACTCCAAAAGGGACTTATGGTCCATAACATTACCTCTATTTTAAATACATTAATTAAATGATGAATTATTACTTAATTTCCTAGTTTAACAGTGAAATAAATAAGTGTAGTATTAGATGATGTGATGGCCTGACAGGATGGACTCCCATAATGAGGCTCAAAACTCCAGTGACCACTGAATACATAATGACAGATTTTCATAATTAAATGAATAAAGATTAAACAAGTGGATGGTATTTTATACGTGGAGCCAATTGGGTTTCTGTATGTTTTCTGTACTTTCATGGGCATGTCCTTCAGATTGGGTAAGTTTTCCTTGATGATTTTGTTGAATATGTTTTCAACACCTTTGAGCTGGGCTCCCTCACCTTCCTCTATTCCTATTATTCTTATGTTTGGTCTTTTCACGGTGTCACACATTTCCTGGATGTTTTGTGTTAAGGATTTGTTGGATTTATGATTTTCTTTTTTCGATGAATGTATTTCTCCTAGTTTATCTTCTAAACCTAAGATTCTCTCTTCCTTCTCTTGAATTCTGTTGGTTATGCTTGCATCTGTAGT
Organism: Phodopus roborovskii; assembly: GCF_943737965.1. NCBI lineage: Eukaryota > Metazoa > Chordata > Mammalia > Rodentia > Cricetidae > Phodopus > Phodopus roborovskii. Next base: position 57,328 of record NW_026126826.1, on the reverse strand, counting down.
TCCCAATCTTTTGCCCAGTTTTTCTATTTCCAGCATTCCTTGGGTTTGTGTTGCCTTTATTTTCTCTATTTGAGTTTTATAGTCTTGAACCATTTCCTTCACCTGCTTGATTCTCTTGTTTCTTAGTTTTTGTACTTTTTTTTCTTTCCTTAAGGAATTTGTTCATTTCTTCCACTTTTTTGTTTATTTTTTCTTCCATTTCTTTAAGGGATTTTCTCACATCTTCTTTGAGGGCCTCTATCATTTTTTGATGGTAATTTTTAAGTCGTTCCCTTCTGCTTCCTCTGCTTTGTTGTTGTGTTCCATTCTAGTTGGGGTAGATTCCTTAGATTCTGGTGGTTTCATGCTTGCCTTCTGTTGTTAGTTATTTTCTTGTATTGCCATCTTTCCATAGCTTCTTCCAATAGGTGTATGTGTTGTCTCTCCCTCTCTCTATGGTGCTTCCCCGGTGGGCTTATGTGTGTCAGAGTTTCAATATCTGTAGCTCTCTCGTTGGTCCAAGCTCTATAGGATGTCTCTCCGCAGACAGGGACCCAGGGATGGGATCAGGGATGAGGATCCAGTAGAAGATGCCTTCAGATACTCAGAGTGGTCCCGAAGAGATAGGCGGGTCTCTGGGAGGGGCCTGAGACTCCAGCAGAGGACTGTAGTTGGGGGTCAGAGGCGAAGCAGTTGAGAAATAGTTAGTCCTGTGTGGATACGCCGGTCTCCTGTGTTCATATTCGCTCCAAGATTTCCCCCAAGTAGTGTGGTCTCTAGCCAATGGCTGGCAGAAGAGGACTAAGGGTGGGCTGATATTCGAAATGTTCCTGTACCAATAGTCCAATCTCTCATGGAACTGGCACTCTCTATCTGAGGCCTCTTTCTTTAGCATAATCTCTGCTTTGGGGGTCAAGGATTTGCTGGAGGGAACTCAGAGTGGACCCATAGAGATAGGCAGATATCTGGGAGGGGGCCCAGAACTCCAGCAGAGGACTGGAGGTGGGGGTCAGAGACCAAGCAGGTGGAAATTACGGGTGGCCCCACGTGGATAGGCAGGTCTCCTTTGTTCAGATTTGATCCGAGAAGTCCCCGAAGTAGTGTAGAGTATTTGCTCCACCCTCTGTCCTAGTGCTCAACCAGAACAGCAGGACATGATGCAGTGTAGGGCACAGGGTAGTGGGGGCAGGCTGGCGGTGGGGATGTGTGGGGATGTATCAGAGCTACAAGTGTGCTCTCTATGGGGAAAGGACACAAGAGCAGCGGGATGAGGGACCATCTCAGGAAGTTGGGGGAGAGGTTGTAGGGGAGAGGCTGCCCCAATTCGGCCCATACTCACCACCTCTTGACAATGGCTGGCAGAAGAGCAAGTTCTAATAGATCTTATAAATTCAAACTCACAGAGAGTGGGAGGGTGAAAATGGAAGGATCACAGACTCAGAGCATCTGGCTACTAGAGTTCTTACCTCTACCTATTATCAAACAAACAATGTGATCCTGTCCTCATACTGCTTCCTCAGATTGACTGCTATCTCTTTGATCCCTCAGACTAACTGCTCAAACAAAACCATCTCACTGGGTGCTCTTCTGTCACCTCTGCCTTTTTCTTCCTCTTTCTGTCCAGCCATGTCACTCTATCTTCAAATCCCTACTGCTGGGATTAATGGACTGAAATCCTAAGTCCTTGGATCACCTTAGTGTGAGTTGTTTTTCATTTAGACAGATTTTTTTTCTCCCTCTCCCCCCTCTCTCTCACTCTGTCTCTCACCATCTCTCTAATAGACAGGACTGGCCTTGAACTCGCACACTTCCATCTGCCTCCATCCCCTTGGGCTGGTATGAAAGCTATGCCCATACCCTGCTCTGTTAGGGAAGACATTGGCCTCAATGTCAAAATAGTGGCTTGGGTGTGTAGCTAGCTAGTGACTTACATGCATAGCTAAATAATGAGTTAAGTATGTGTCTGACTAGTGACTTAGTGTGTATGACTAACTAGTGACTTACTGTAAATGGCTAACCTATGAGTTAGTTTATTTAACTAGTAACCTAATTGTGTGACCAACTATTGACTTAGGGTGTGGTCTACTACTAACTAGTATGTTGGGCTAATTACTAACTTAAATGTGATTGACTAGTGACTTAGCATATGCGGCAAACTAGAAACTTAGGTGTGTGGCCTACTAGTGACATAGTGTGTGTGGTTAACTAGTGACTTAGAAGTGGCTGACTAGTGACATATTGACTGTGACTAACTAGTGACTTAGTGTATGTGGAACCTAGTGACATAGCTGTGTGGCTTACTAATAACTTTGTGTGGCTAACTAGTAACTTAGCAAGAGTGGCTAAATAGTAACTTATGTTTGTGGCTAACTAGTGACTTAGGTACCTGGCTGACTAGTGACTTAATGTGTTATTAACTGCCACAGCAGCCCCAGTGGAGACAGTGTAGCAATGGCTGAGAGAAATCTCAATGGCTACCTGTCCAGAGGTTTGTACCACATGTGGTTATGCTTCCTGGGGAAAAGTGGTCCAGGTTCCTGCAGGTGCTTGCCTGACTGGCTGATTGGAACAGGTGCTTGGTGTATTTTGTGCTATGATAGATATAATGCTTTTGATCATGGGTGTTTTGGCCTGTAGCTCCACTGTTAATTCAGTGAAGCCCAGAAAACACTTAGATATAGTTTCAGAAACTGAAAGATATACATACCAGCAACAGCAGATGGATGCTATCCTCTGTGCCCTGAACTACAAATCCCACTTAGCCAGTTGAGACTTCAAGTGTCAGCACAAGGCATAATAAATTAACATAGCTAAAGCTGTAGGACTTAGCCCACAAGATGACCCTTCCTGTAATTAGCCTGCCATCAGAAAAGCTGCTGTGGGATTTACTACAATACTCTAACTTGAAGTCTTAGGGCCCCTGAATCAATACAACAGTACAAGAGTTCTTACCAATGTTGTTAAAAGTTTACTGACCAGAGACAATGATTATTCTCTAAAATCAGTAAATCAAATCACTGGTATGCTGACCACAAGCAGGCCAAAAAAAAAAAAAAAACAGATTCTCAGCTACACACTTGCTTAGATGTATTTACAATCTCATGCTTTAAAGTAATTGCTGACATTTTTATAATATGTCTGTGAATTTTAAACTGTGGCCAAAGATCTGTTCCATGAACTTTCTGCATAAAATCCCAATGATCTGAAGTAAAAATTGCAGCTGTTGCAAAGCTCCTCAAGTGTGTTTCTGTCTGTCTGTCAAGCCAAAGCAACTCCTGACATGTTAATCAGAGTCTTGGTCTCACCACAGACCATTGCCCACTGAGAGGTCTGCAGCAGATAACACGTGACTTAGTTTTTCTGGGTACTAGTGATTTAATGTGTGTAGCTATCAATTGACTTAGTGTGTGTGGCTAACTAGTGGCTTAGTGTTGGTGGATAAGTGGTAACTTACTGTGTTTGGCTAATTATTGATTTTGTGTATGTGGCTAACTAGTATCCTAGATGAGTATGACTAACTACTGACTTTGGTGTGTGGCTTACTAGTGACTTAGTATGTGTCTAACTAGTAACATAGTGTGTGTATCTAACTACTAATTTAGTGTGTGTGGATAACTAGTGACTTAGTGTGTGTAGCTAACGAGTGCTTTAGGTGAATGGTTAACTACTCTCTTAGTGTGTGTATGTAATTTAGTGTGTGTGGCTGACTACTTTCTTGGTGTCTGTGGCTAGGTAGTGAATTAGATATGTGGCTGACTAGTGACTTAGTATATGTGGGTAAGTAGTGTTATAGTGTGTGTGGCTAACTAGTGACATAGTGCCTATGGCTAACTAGTAACGTAGAATTTTGTCTACCTAGTGACTTAGTCAATGTGGTTAACTACTGCTTAGGCATGTAGCTGACTAGTGACTTAGTTGTGTGACTAACTACTATCTTAGTGTGTGTGGCTAAGTACTGCCTTATTTGTGTGGTTGCATTGTGACTTTGTTTTTGTGACTAACTAGTGACATAGGCATGTGGGTGGCTGACTATTGATTTAGGTGTTTGCCTAACTAGTGACTTCATGTGTTTGGCTAACAAGTGACTTAGGTATGTGTCTAACAGGTGACATAGTGTATGTAGTTAACTAGTGAGTTAGTATGTGTGGCTAACTAGTGGGTTAGTTTGTGGCTAACTAATGACTTACACTTAACCAAGTGTGTAGCTAAATAGTGACTCAGCTTAGTAATCTGATCTTCAGAAATTTGATAGATCACAAACAAAATAGAGCAGTAATTAAGAAGAGATAGAATGATACTGCCCATATGCTGTTATTTTGTATTGAGCATGGTAACCTTACACATAGTCAATGATCTTCTCAAACCTCTGAGCTGATATTAGTGTGTCATGCAGGATTGAACATTTCTCCACAAAGAGAGTTACCTATTCACAAATTCAACATTCATTGGCTCTGAACTAGCTTCCCAAACTGTATACCCACATACTCTGGTGTGTGTTCATACACATGGCATGGATTCAAACATGATGGGAAATTACAAAATTACTCCCCCTACCACAGTCATGTACATTTTTCATAGTGGTGACTCCAGCACCTGGTTGCTTACCCTGAATCCTCCTTCAGTGTAAATAATTTTGCTTATTCTGATCTGAAAGCAGAGGCAATGCTCCACATGCGAATCCTTTTCCTGTGACTCCACTGGATAGTTCCCTACCTGACACTAATGGATATTTTAAATCTCTGAGGTTACAGTAATTTAAGAATTTTGAAGGAATAGTACAGAACATAGCAAAGCCATTGTTTGGAGAGCAACAGACTGCAACTAATGCCACCTGCATCAACATAAGAGCTTGCCTCATAAACATTCTTCTAACAGGATGAAAATGCATCTTTTCTAGCCTTAATATGCCTTACCAGGGAAAAAATCACTTCACCCACAGTGGAGATCTATAAAAACAAATACATCTAACATAACATGTATCTATCTTAGAAAATACTCGAACAGGAGCCAGCCTAGACATTTTTGCATTTCATATATTCTATCCTTCTTAAATGGCTTTTTAAGTTCAAGCTCCATTTTAGACATTGAACAATTTCAATGTCTAGATACTAAGCGAGATGAGAGGATTATACAGAAAATGTGTTCAAAATACTATTTCTTAAGGACATCAGATACCTGAAACTGACCTGCTTCACATGTAGGATCCTGAGGTGAAGGTATTGGTAAATGTAGAAGGTAGAATATATATATATATATATATATATATATATATATATATATATATATATATAAATGTTGGGATGGGGAGAAGTTTCCCATGCCAAGTAAGCTTCTTAAGGAGAATAAACTGTTCTACACTACATCCAGGAAGGAAAGGGAAGGAAACAGGAGATTTCCTTGAAGTCTTTCAATGGGAGAAACTCAGGAGAAGACCACTAAAACAATGCCACACAAGGGGAACACAGGGTATCTCATGATTATTACTGACTAAGCCCACAGTGACCTTTGGACTGAGAAACATATTTCTATGTAGTTTATATCTACAGACCTGAAATAACCTGTCCACTAAGGCTTTGTTCCAAACAATTACCAGCTCTCCCCAGCAAATACCTGATTTTGGACAAGGTACTCTGTTTTATGGTTAATACAGCAGGACCTTAGGGAAATCTCCCAAGGCCTAGACAAGGCTGTTACTATCTCTGCCAAGAATGTTCGTCATGCCTGCCTGAGAGCCTAAATGAAAGCTGTGCTTTATCTGACCACTCATACATCATTGGTTTACTTTTTAAAATCTGGTGTCCTATTGCCAATCTGGTAGAACTATGCTTTTCTGGAGAAGAAAACTGCAGCTATATGGCATACTGTGCCTAAATGTTGCTTGTGGACGTTTAATATCTCTGTGAGCAGCTGGTTATGGGCCAGTTGTGTGTGTGTGTGTGTGTGTGTGTGTGTGTGTGTGTGTGTGTGCGCACGCGTGTGTGTGTGTGTGTGTGTGTGTGTGTATGGTATTTTTTTTTTTTTTTTTGATTTCAGTAAGGGACTACATGCTGTTATAAAACAGGAGTTGTTTCTTTGTAATGGTTTGGAGTCAAATGTCTGGAAAATCATGGTGAACAAATGTGCATTTGGGATTCAAAATTCTATCAGGTCTGGTCAGCATACACTTAGCTTTGTGTGTTTTAGAGGCAGTCCTACCTTAGTTAAATTCTATTTTGTGAAACAAGCTATCTCCAAAACATTTGTAAATCCTTTGTGTTACAAATTTACTCCTGTAGATCACTGCTAAATAGTGAAGTGCTACTCTTACATGAGATGTCTTTTACAGCATGCAGAAAATTAACAATAAATGGATCTTACACATAAAAGTAAAATGCAAAGTGCTGAACTAAAAGATACTTACCTAAAAGACCTCTGGAAGTTTGTCGCCATACTTTCAGTGGGTGCACCAAAAGTATGTAGAAGTTGACTAAATAGATGTTTCTACACATACCTCCCTGCTCTCAGTGCTCAGAGCAGATACGGCCCACAGAACAGTTATTTAGAGGCCTGTCTCTCACTTCTGGGAATTTTATGGACTGTATGACAACTCAGGAAATACCCTCCACACTGGATCTCATACCTCACCATCTCCCACTACCCATTTGAGGACAGCAGACCCTCACTCACCATGCTGTGGTTTTCCAATTTGCCATTCCTAAAAGCACAGTACACAAAACCACTGCCTCCAGTTTCTCTTCAAATCCAGGCCAGAATGGCTCTGTACTTCTTCTGACAGGCAGGTCACCTTGGGGTCTGATTGGCTAGTAAGGCCTTAGTTATAAGAGTACCTCACAGCTGGATGCAGAGTGCTTAAGGACACATTAAAATGGGTCCTGATTGCCTTCTACCACAGACAAAGACTTTTCTATGTCAGCAGAGATGTGCATTTCTATAGCACTTGTTCTATAGCTGACCCCTGCTATCTTCCTGCAGTTCACAGGAATTTTCCTTTCTTCCTCCTAGACACAGTGTGGCTAGTTAACTATACATACTTAAGTGGGTTGAGTTATTCCTGGTGAACAAGTTGGATGGGAGCTCAGAATATTTATTTACTACACAGAGATTTAGGTATATAAAAATTGATATTTGTTATTTGGTTAAACACTGAATTTATGTGAACTAAAGTAACTATTTTACCTGGTTGTCTTGGGAACTGCAGACAATCAGGAAAGAAAAGCAGGTACCAGATCTCAAAAAAAAAGATATTATGTCTTTCTTCTATCAGATAGCTGGATGATGGCTCCATGGATGTAGAGTTTTATCCCTGAAACTGAGAGCAAACACTTGGCAAATGCATAATAATGAGAAGAGTAGTCTTCATGGAAAATTGAATATTTGGAGAGGAATTGAACTAGGAAGTATGTATTTGTGAGCACTATTGTAAGCAAATACATCTTCACTGATAAGATGAAAAAGAAAAGAAAACAAAAACCTACCTCGACCAGAGGGACCATGTTATTTGTGGGTCGAGGTGGGCTAGAATCTGAAAATAAATGGGTAAGAAAGAAGGAATGAGACGAAGCAATGGATTTTCAAGGTCTCAATTTTGTTAGGCAAAAGAGAAGTTTTTAAAGCAAAGTAGGGAGGAAGTGGGGAGGGGTAACTGTGCCCAATATGGGGCTCTGGTAATGTCCTAGGCCATAAACCTCAGACCATAAATGTCTGCTTATCTCAATTCCTGCTGTCTGGTTCACCTCAGTTCCTGGGGTTAGTGAAACAGACTGCTTGTTTAAGAAGTTTTCTGTTTTACCAAGATAAGCCTCAAGTAGAGTTTTAAGGTGTAAGTAATTCTGCAAGAGGATGTGACTCAAGGCCGGTTCCCAACAAAAACCAAGTACATTATTCAATGTTCTCTACAAGAAACAGAATGTATGATGAATCTCACCATATATGTAGAAAGTGGATTTATTATAATGTCTCACAAGCTGTGATCTAGTTAGTCCAACAATGGTTGCCTACCAATGGGAATCTTAGGAGTACAGAGGTTTTTTAGTTTATCAGGATGGATGTCTCAGCTGGTCATTATATACAAAACTTGCAAAGACATGGGCTCTGATGGTAGTAAACGAATACATTTGGTAGCCAGAGCAAGGGTTAGCAGCCAAAGAGGGAGAGCTTCCTCCTTCAATACCCAGTATACATGCTGGCTACCACTAGAAGGTGGATCTGATTCTTCCTTTATCTGATTTGTTTTGTTTTGTTTTTTGTTGTCAAAACAGGTTTATCAGAGCAGCCCTGGAACTCTGAGTCTGGCCTCAACCTCAGAAATTCAGGCTGCCTCCTTTGTCCTGGGATTAAACATGTTCACTATCACCAAGCAGTTAAAAGTAGATCTCATCATCTATCCTTACATGGCTTCTGTGTGCTTTGGCAGTCCTGGAATTTAGTCTGCCAGTCTGATTTTTCTCAACCGGTATTTGTGTATGCATTCCAAATTTTCATGAGTTCATTGACCTCCAATAACTCCTTTTGTCCTTAAGACATTACCTTTCCTGCTACAGGATGCCTGTGTCTTGATGATGATTGTCTCCTATCTAAATAACTATAGATTTGGCCTAGACAGGTTTGCATGCACCCTGAAGGAAGGGAGTAAGTGTAGCTATGGGGAGCAGGAAGGCAGATAGTATGTGCAGTTATGAAGTGCCTTTGGAATTAAAGGAAGTAATTTTTTTTTTTCCATTCATACATACCCCTTCCATTGCCCCAACTTTTTTTGACTACTTATTTTAAATATCCTCTGGGGATTGACCTGGCCTATAGTGTTCCTCAAGGGGACCCCTGTTTTTAAGCAATTTCTTGGATAAATATTCATTTATGGTTTCCTATGTTTTTTTCTATAATGTGGAAGCTACGGCCTCTGAACATGGAGTTAAATATCTTCCCCAAATGTTTAGGCTTTTTAAATCTAGAGAAAGAATATATTTATTTCCTCATTGATTACTCATTACAAGTATGTCCCAATTAACACTCTTTAATTTCTGCAATCTAATGAAATGTATCTACTATACCAGTGTAAAACTGGGTATGATAGCTTCAATGGGAACTTCAACGTCTGACAATGACTGTTCCAAAACATAGATGGGAGACAACAAGAGAGAACCAAAGTACAAAAAGTTCTAGAATTAACTTAGGGATATAGAGACTGAGAGAAATAATTTTCCTAAAGCTTAGGACTATTTGTTATTGATGCAATTCTTTTTGTCTAGATAAACTATAACTTCAGTAAAAAGATTCAAATATGCTACTATAGCTTTGTATATTCCTATACTTGCACTTTTATTATTTCTTTTATTAGTAAAGTTTGTTATAAAACCTAATATTTATGTGTTCTTGTGAATATGCAATCTGTATATTCAATGCATTCCCCATAAAATCCCAGCAAGATTCTTCACTGACCTTGAAAGGATAATACTCAACATTATGTGAAAAAAAAAACAAAAGACCCAGGATAGCTAAAATGACCCTGTGCAATAAAGGTTCTTCAGGAGGCATCACCATCCTCAACTTCATGAACTACTCTAGAGCTATAGGGTTGATAACCCCCTGGTATTGGCACAAAAATAGACAGGTATACCAATTTAATCAAATAAAAAATCCTGATATTAAACCTAACACCTACAAACACCTGATTTTTGACAAAACCCTGAAAGTATAAAAGGGAGGGAGGAAAGCATCTTCAACAAATGTTGCTAGCACAACAGGATGATGGTGTGTATAAGAGTGCAGATAGACCCATACCTATAGCCATGCACAAAACTCAAGTCTAAATGGATCGAAGAGCTCAACATAATTCCAACCAGATGGAACTTCTTAGAATAGAACCATTGAACAACTGGTAGAGGAGACCACTTTCTGAACATAACTCCAGGAGTACATACAATGAAATCGACAATTAATAAGTGGGACTTCTTCAATAATAGGTTCTGTAAGGCAAAGGACACAGTGGACAAGACCAGACTGGAAACTGATCTTCACAACCCTACATCTGACAGAGGACTGATGTCCAAAATATACAAAGAATTGAAGAAAATAGTCACGAAAATACCATGCATGGCCAAAGAACGTTAGACATGAGCAGTAGACTCCAAGATCCTCAAGTAACACCTGCCCCATTTCCTCATCCCCACACAAAGACACATCTCCCTTTGGGTTGAAATGAGAGGATGAAATGAATGGGGCTTCCCCTGACCCTACACAGAATTCCTGTTCCTCCATGGACACCTTGACCTCTGCATTTTATTAAATTCAAAGGAATCCAGCCCTCCAACTCCAGGAGAGGTTTCCCCTTGTATTGTGGTTTCTAGTTGATTTTCTCCCTTCTGTGTACCAGCCAGATAATCTCTGGTGTCCTAAAAAGCCAACCGCTCTGGAGGTGCCACCTGTCTCCAATTCTTTTCCAACAATACTCTCTGGAACACACTCCAAGCCACCACTCTGAAGCACAAGTCCTCATTGATCTCAGACCAAGCTGGTGAGTTCAATGATAGGTTTCAGCTGTCATCTCCCTCACTATTAGCAACAGGAGACACAGCTGACTGTCTCTCAGGTACTAGAGTGTGTGTGTGCACCTGGTTCCACCACAGCAACTACTGCTGTCATTTTTGGGACTAATGTTTATACTTATTTTGCAGCACTTTAGAATTTGACTTGAGATTTATACCTGGGGAAGTGAAGTAGTTCCTTTTCGTATTAGAGATGCTACAGCTTACTAGTCTGTAATTAACTGAGTATTCATCTCTGAATTTAAGCGCTGGTGGCTCAGCTATAAAGTGGATTCATGAAGATGGAATGCATATGGTGTAATATATTTCTCTTATTTTTCTGCATTTGTCTCAATGTAATTGTGAGTAAATGGAGGATCAACACTTCCATTCTTTGCCTGACTGACAGCAAAGTACTTACCTAAGTTTTTAAATTTTGTTTTCATTTCTGTGGAGATGCCATGGCTGGTGTGGAACTCCTGGGTATATGGTAGCCTACTTTACTGTCTCACATTCTGGGATAGCTAGGATTGCTATATCATGGTTACAGGTACCTCACTACTCATCTTTAAATTGCACGTGGAGAAAGAATGATACTTGATATCTACCTGTTAGGGTTAGGGATTGATATTTCTTTTTAGAGGTGTCCTATGTATGTGAGTGTGTATGTACCCTACGTCTGCTTTTGTTGCTGTTCAATGTTGCCCTTGCAAGTTTTTATTTTTCAGTTCACAAAATACTCCCAATATTAAAATGTTTTTAAAATAATGAGGATATTGTTTGCAATACTTTGTTGACTAAGAATAGATATTAAAGATGATAAGGATTTGATTTGATCTGTTTTTTTTTTCTTGGTGAAGTTTTTTGTGTCAGTCTTTGGGTGTCTTCCTTCCTTATACTAGGTTTCATACAGTGCACATTCATCTTGAGCTCTCTATGTACCATAAAGGACCTTGCAGTCCTAATTCTCCTGCCTCTATTTCCTAAGTGCTGGAAGACAACAGTATGCAACTTTGGCTCTCAGAATGTGTGTGTGTGTGTGTGTGTGTGTGTGTGTGTGTGTGTGTGTTTGAGAAAGAGGTTTACTATGTTGCCTAGACTGGACTCAAACTCTGGCTGCCTCCTTCCCTTAACCTACTTAGTATTGGAATTACAGGTAGTTCAAGGTTGAGGCACCAGACCACTGATGGCCTTGTTTTTAAAAAGGTGTCCCACAGGAAGTGTGGAAATGACCGCCATTGTAGCTAAAGATACTTAATCGTTGTTCTCTGTAGTTATACAGAAGTTACATAATTTAGGGCTTTTTTTTTTAATCTACAGGAAAGAAAATGCAAATATAAAAGAATTTAGCAGGGCAGTGGTGTAGCTTGGGGGTCCATGCAGGGCCCTAAAGGACCCCCTTTCTTTTAATATAAACTAACACCTGTCTTAGGTGACAGAGGATATCAGCATAATTCCTTTCCCGTCATTGGAGAGGTCACACAGGCCTGTAACCTTCCTGGATTAGGTTGGATATTTGCCCCCTCTGTCTTACCCATCACTGGCGAATAGTTTGTCAGCCACACGTGGGCAGAGGCATTTTCAACATCACCAAAAATGCGGCCTGCCAGCTGTAGGAGGCAGTCTGCAAATTCTGAATAGGGCTCAGATGGTTGCTGCAAGACCTTGAATATTTGATCTCCTGCAGCCACATTAGGCAAGGCTTCCCAAGTTCTAGTAGCAACAGCAGTACTTTGTGCATAGACCTATAGGTCAAAAAGAATTTGAGTTGCAAGGTTAGCATATTGCCCTCCACTTGTTGCGCTCATGAGCATATCTGAATTCCTAGCAGGAAATCTGGCAACAGCATTACTTTACGCAGTTTCCTTGCAAAATTCTTGAAATTCACCTCTCCAGAGAAAATAGTCACCCCCACTCAGCACGGCTCTACAGAGCTGCATACAATCACTAGGGGTACAATTTAACGCTGCAAAAGACTCAAAAATTGTCTGAGTAAAAGGAGCATGGGCCCATAAGCAGTGACAGCCTCTTTATGCTGTTTTATATCCTTAAAATTTAATGGGCTGTGCTCCCTAACCCTGTTATCTGAGGATCCACTGTCTCAATCACTGGAAACACATCTCTTTCCTTTTCTATCACTTCTACCTTCTTCTAAATCTTGTACTTCCTCAAAAGTCCTATTCATCTATGCCATTTCTTGTTTTACTTTATGGCAATGAATTTTTTAGATGTCTTGTTTTAATCCTATTGCCCTGCCTTTTCAATAGGACCACTAATTGCCCGCTGAGCTTTTCCTTACACTTACTGGCACCAATCCTTCAATACACCCTCATTCACTTACTTTTGCCGGCCGGCCTTCGAGGGCGATCTCTTAGGTGATCCTTTCTTTCCCAATCTCGGTGGGACCTCCACATGTAGCGCCCGTGCTACCATCTCTACCATGAGTCGGGTGAAGGCCTAGAGGTTGAAATAAAGACAAGACAGCGAGTCATTCGTTCAATGGCAAAGTTGGAACACCAAATGCCGAGTGCTGTTTATTGAGGGGGAAGAACGGGCTTAAATACCAACTTATTGCACAGTGGAAAATTACAGGAATTTTTTGGCTTAGCTGCTCCCTGTGTTGTCACGAGGTGTATGTCACAAGATGTGTTTCATGAGATGTGTGTCACAAGATGTGTTGTCACGAGATGTGTTGTCACGGGAAGAGTACCAACAAAAGCCTTGGTGCAGGGAGTTCCTGACAACAGTTTCAGGCTAGCTCAAGGTGCCTTGGGGTTACATACAGGGCCCTACACAGTGGTGGTTCTGAAAGGGTCACACATTGTGGAATAAGATGTTTCTCAAAGTTGTTTTGATTTGCATTTCCCTGATAGCTAAGGATTTAGAGCACTTTCTTAATTGTGTTTCAGCCTTTTATCTATTGAGAATTCTTTCTTTGATTCTGTACCCCAATTTTACTAGTGTTATTTGGTGTTTTGTTGACTAGTTTGGAGATCGGTCCTTTGTCAGATATAGGATTGGTGAAAATCTTTTCCCAGTCTGTGGGCAGCCTTCTGGTCTTCTCCAATGTGTCCTTTGCTTTACAGAAGCTTCTCAGTTTGAAGAGGTCCCATTTATTAATTGTTGCTGTCAGTGTCTATGCCCCTGGAGTTATGTTCAGGAAGTGGTCTCCTATACCAATTTGCTCAAGGGTAACCCCTAATTTCTCTTCTAAGAGGTTCAATGTGGCTAGTTTGCTGTTGATGTCTGTGATCCATTTGGACTTGAGTTTTGTGCATGGTGACGGACATGGGTCTATCTGCAGTCTTCTACACACCATAATCCAATTGTGCCAGCACCATTTGTTGAAGATGCTGTCCTCGACCCATTGTATTCATTTAGCAGCTTTGTCAAAAATCAGGTGTTCATAGGTTTGTGGGTTAATTTCAGCAATTTCTATTTGATTCCATTGGTCTACATGTCTATTTTTGTGCCAATACTAGGCTTGTTTCAGAACTATAGCTCTGTAGTAGAGCTTAAAGTAAGGGATGGTGATGACTCCTGAAGTTTTTTTTTTTATTGCACAGGGTTGTTTTGGCTATCCTGGGTCTTTTGTTTTTCCATATAAAGTTGAATATGATCCTTTCAAGGTCAGTGAAGAATTGTGGTCAGATTTTAATGGTGTAGTGAGATTATCTGTTGCCTACAATCTTCGTGGGCATAGTTAATTTCCTTGGGTTGGAGTATTCCTTCCAATACTTTCTGTAGAGCTAGATTTGTAGATACATATTTTGAAAATCTGGTTTTGTCATTAAATAAATTGTTTTCTCCATCTATAGTGACTGAGAGTTTTTTCTAAGTATAGTATGGTGGGCTTGCTTCCGTGGTCTCTTAATACTTGTAGAACATCTATCCAGGACCTTCTTGCATTGATGGTTTCCATGGATAACTCATGTGTAATTTTGATAGGTCTACCTTTATATGTTATCTGTCTTTTCCCTTCATTGCTCTTAATGTTCTTTCTTTATTCTGTATGCTAGTTGTTTGATTATTATATTTCGAGGGTGTAGAGAGCTACGAAGTGCCTTGCCTTAAGATGGCACAGGCTTCCACCTTCCAGATGGTGAGCGCTCTCTATGGTTAAAAAAGTCCTTATTTGGCCCCGGCTGTTGAGCTTGCTTGCTTCCGTATAAGAGCAGCCTATCTGCAGGGTCCCCGTGGCTCAATAGGGTTTGTCAGTGCAAGGGGATTTAAGCCTGTGCAAGCATTTCTCCGGGGTCAGAAAAAGAAGCATGTTCAAGGATCCTGAATAAACTACTTGAAGAAGATCTTGCCCGAGTTGCGTCTTCCTTGCAGGCTGAGGTTGGGAGCAACACCTGGTGGCCCTTACAGGGACAGAGATCAGAACTTCTTGTAGTCAGGGCAGCACTGGGAAGTTCCAAAGGTAAGGTGGGACAATAAAGACCTCAGAAATAAGTGGCAATAAAGTCTCAGGCATTGAGCAAGAGGTTCTAGAGAACCGAAAGTAATTTTTTTTTTTTAAAGTGGGGACATCTCAGTCTCATCCAATTTTTCTGGCTCTTCAGGAGCTACTTTTGTCAAAGAAACTTAAATTAAAGAAAAGCACATTAGAGAGATTTCTGGGCGAATGCGATGCCATTGCACCTTGGTTTCGCAGTTTCGGGAGACCTTATGTTAGTGTTCTGGGACAAGTTTGGCAGGGATCTTGACTTCCCTTGGGAACAAGGGATGCTGAAGCCTGGAGTCAGACCCATTTGGATGTTAATGCATAGCTGCACTGAGAACCAGAAATGCTGTACAGAGGCAGTTGAAAAGGAGCAAGCTGTGATAGAAATGCTACAAGAAGAAAGATCAGAAGAGGTTAAGAGCACAGGGGAGTCTGATATGGACGAAACAGACTCTGAGGAGGAATTGCAGGCCCTTGTAGAAAAAGGTTCAGAAACAATCCCTTAGAGAACAGAGAGGGGAAGAGAAGGAGAAATGGCAATATAAGGAGGAGGAGGATCCCCTGGAATAAAGCCATTGGCGGCTCCCCTTATCAGATGGAGCAAGGATGGGGCCGAAGGACAGGGCATTCCTTTTCCCTGAGGTGTGGAGAGCAGTCCAAACTGATGTTGGTCTAGCTTTTCCGGTTGTCAAGGATGCCCAAGGCAATAGATATGAGGAGCTTTTAGACTTCAAGGTCATCAAGGTTTTGGCTGAGTCTATGAGAACATATGGGATTTCAGCTTCTTTTACTGTAGCCCAAGTTGAAGCCCTGAATAGACATTGCATGACTCTTAGTGTTAAGATGGAAATGTCATACCTTGAGATGCATCTATTATATGGATGATATATTGTTGGCGGCCAAGGATGGACAAATTTTAGATCAGGCTTATGAAGATTTGGTTAAATTATTGGAAAAGGTTATTTATAGCCCCTGAAAATGTTCAAAAGGATAAGATTGTTAATTATTTAGGAGCCAAAGTGTATGAAAGACAAATTGTTCCTCAAAAGATTGAGTTGAGAAAGGATAATTTGAAAACGTTAAATGACTTTCAGAAGTTATTAGGAGATGTTAATTGGATTAGGAGTTATTTAAAGTTGCCAAATTATGAATTAAAGCCATTTTATAATATATTAGTAGGGGATCCAACTCTTGATTCTCCTAGGCAATTGACTGTTGAAGCGAGAGAAGCCTTATGTAAAGTTGAGGAAAGACTACAAAATGTATTTTTATCTAGATGGAAGGAAGGTCAAGCTATCACATTATGCATTCTCCCTACCTAAAATCAGACTACATGGTTGTTATGTCAGGTCGGAGCATTGCTTTGGATTCATCCCAAAATCTCCCCAGCGAAAGCAATAGAACATTATCCCCCAGAGTCGCTAGTTTGCCTCATAGTGGAATTCAACAAAGCATTCAATTTTTTATACTGCCCACAGCGCTACTTGTGGTGCTTTATTACTGTCACTAGGTTAAGATCTTGTGTGGCACTATCGATAATTGGGCCATAATGCAATGTGGGTTTGAAGGAACGATAGATAATCATTATCAAAAGCATCATTTAATGTAGGGCCCTGCATGGACCCCCAAGGCACCTTGAGCTAGCCTGAAGCTTTTGGCAGGAACTCCTTGTCCCAAGGCTTTTGTTGGTACTCTTTCCGTGACAATATATCTTGTGACACACATCTCGTGACAACACATCTTGTGACACACACCTTGTGACAACACAGGGAGGAGCTAAGCCAAAAAATTCCTGTAATTTTCCACTTTGTTATAAGTCGGTATTTAAGCCCATTCTTCCCTTTCAATAAACAGCACTCGGCATTTGGTGTTCCAACTTTGCCATTGAATGAATGACCCACTGTCTTGCCTTTATTTCAATCTCTAGGCCTTCGCCCAACTCGTGGTAGAGATGGTAGTGCGGGAGCAACAAGTGGAGGTCCCACTGAGTTCGGGAAAAAAAGGATCACCTAAGAGATCGCCCTCGAAGGCCGGCCGGCAAAAATAAATGAATGAGGGTGTATTGAAGTATGGATGCCAATAACTATAAGGAAAAGCTCAATGAGCAATTAATGGCCCTATTGAAAATCACCAGGATTAAAAACAAGTCATCTAAAGAATTCATTGCAATAAAATAAAAGAAAAGGCATAGATGAATAAGACTTTTAAAGAAATATGAGAATTAGAACAAGATAGAAGCATTAGAAAAGGAAAGACAGATGTTTCCAATGATTGAGACAATGGATCCTCAGATAACAGGGTTAGGGAACACAGCCCATTAAATTTTAAGGATATAAAAAAGCATAAAGAGGCTGCCACTGCTTATGGGTCCTTTTACTCAATTTTTTGAGTCTTTCCCAGTGTTAAATTGTACCCCTAGTGATTGTATGCAGCTCTGTAGAGCCTTACTAAATGGGGGTGACTATTTGCTCTGGA
Organism: Phodopus roborovskii; assembly: GCF_943737965.1. Classification (NCBI taxonomy): domain Eukaryota; kingdom Metazoa; phylum Chordata; class Mammalia; order Rodentia; family Cricetidae; genus Phodopus; species Phodopus roborovskii. The sequence goes on along the minus strand of NW_026126826.1, from coordinate 39,907 downwards.
GAGGCAAATTTCAAGAATTTTACAAAGAACCGCGCAAAATAATGCTGATGCCAGATTACCTGCTAGGAATTTAGATATGCTCACTAATGCTACAAATAGAAGTCAATATGCTACCATTACAGCTCAAATTCTTTTTGACCTAGAGGTCTATGCACAAATTACTGCTGCTGCTACTAGAGCTTGGGAAGCCTTGACTAATAAGGCTGCAAGAGATCAACTATCTAAGATGTTGCAGGGACTGTCTGAGCCCTACTCAGAATTTGCAGACCACCTCCTACAGCTGGCAGGACATATTTTTGGTGATGTTGAAAATGCCATGCCCATAGTTAAACAATTAACATTCAAAAATACAAACAAGTATTGTAAAGAGGCTTTACGTCCCCATAAGTCCAAAAGTCTTAATGACTATATATGCATATGTCGGGACATAGATGGTTATCACATTATGGGCCAGGTTATAGCTTCAGTTATGAAAAGAGGGGAGAACAATAGAGGAGCCAGACCAAAGAGTAGCTTTGGATGTGAACAGCTAGGACATTTCAAAAGGAACTGCCCCCAGGGTGTGGCAACACAATTGAGCCCTAGGCCAGGGCTTTGCCCACGTTGCAATAAGGGTCATCATTGGAGCAAGGAATGTTGGTCAAAGACAGCTGCCCTTGGTAATCCTTTACCGGCTCAGGGAAACTGGAAGCGGGGCCAGTCTCGGGCCTCTCAAGCCCAGATGTACGGGGCAATGGATACACCTGTAACCCGCCCAATACAGATGATCCCTCAGAGAAACCCCTTTATGTCCAGGACCTTATCAGTGGTACCCCAGGAAGCACAGGATTTGACCTCCGTTCTGCCACCCGAGCAATATTAACACCACAATTGGCACTCAAGCCTTGAGAACAGGAGTGTTTGGGCCTCTTCCCCCAGGAGCAATAGGGCTATTGTTAGGACGCAGTAATGCCTTGTGAAAAGGAATTAGAGTTATTCCAGGAATCGTAGATTCAGACTTTCAAGGAGAAATAAAAATCATGTTTAGGGCAAAAATGGGGGTATTAATGATACCACAGGATGCTCGGATAGTGCAATTGGTTCTTCTCCCTAAATTCAAAACCAACAACCCCTTTTTAAAGGACATCAGGGGATCTGCTGGTTTTGGGTCCACAGGCTCCATGGGTGCTTTTTGGGTATCAACTCTTGAAGAGCGCCCCATGCTCACCCTTACCATACAAGGTAGACGATTTTCTGGACTTGGGGACAGGGGAGCAGAGTCCTCAAAAATAGCAAAAAAACATTGGCCACAAGCATGGCCTCTTCAGCCAGCCTCCACTCATTTACAAGGAGTAGGAACTACTATGGCTCCAGAACGTAGTACTCAGTTTCTTAAATGGTGAGATGATGAAGGAAATACAGGAATTTTTCAGCCTTTTATGTTAAGTCATATACCTGTTAATCTTTTGGGGAGAGATGTGCTTCAGGCCATGGGAACAGTCCTTACTACTGAGCCTGTTAATAATATGCTGGCTGACCAAGGTTATATACAAGAAAAAGGACTGGGTAAATTCCTCCAAGATGACCCTTAGTCTGTTACATCCAAAAATGTAATTTTCAAAAGAGCCGGAGATCGCTCTGGGCTGGGAAATTTTCCCTAGGGGCTATTGCTATACAGCCTGTTTCCATTCCTATTATCTGGAAAACTGATAACCCAATATGGGTGGAGCGATGGCCCTTATCTATTGAAAAGTTACAGGCTGCACATCAAGTTGTAAAGGAACAATTAGAGACAGGATATATTGTTCCTTCCACTTCCCCATGGAATACCCCAATCTTTGTTATAAAGAAAAAATCTGGAAAATGGAGACTCCTACAAGATCTCCGAGCTGTTAATGATTGTATGCAAATTATGGGAGCAACACAACCTGGCTTGCCTTCCCCTGTGGGTATTCCTCAAGGCTATCATTTACTAGTTATAGACCTAAAAGATTGCTTTTATAGCATTCCTTTACATCCTCAGGATAATGAATGTTTTGCATTTAGCATTCCTTCTATTAAATTTAAAGAGCCCTATAAGAGATATCAATGGATGGTGTTGCCTCAAGGAATGGTCAATAGTCCCACTATTAGTCAAATTTATGTACCATTGGCCATTGCCCCCATTAGAGAGAAATTTCAATCCCTATATATTATACATTATATGGATGATATTCTTTTAGCCGGCCCGGATTCTAAGGAAGTGAATGAGGCTTTTGGGGAATTGCAACATAATCTTCAACTAGCTGGCTTAAGATTAGCCCCAGAAAAGGTGCAACAAGAATTTCCCTATCAATACCTGGGTCATCATAATAACCCATCATAACCTGGGTTATTTTCTGGTATCCGTCCTCAAAAGATTACTTTAAGGCTGGATAATCTGATCACACTTAATGATTTTCAAAAATTATTGGGACACATAAATTGGGTTCGATCTAGTTTGGCCCTAACCACTGGGCATCTTAGACCATTATTTGATATTTTACAAGGAGATTCTGTTCCCACTTCTCTGCGCACCTTACCGCCTGATGAGCGAGAATGTATACAGCTTGTGCAAAAATGTCTCCAATCTGCACATTTAAATTATATTGACAATCTCAGAACTTGATGTTATTAGTCTTTGCTTCAGTGTATTCCCCTACTGCGGTATTTTGGCAAACTGGCCTATATTATGGGTGCATGAACATGCATCCCCAAGAAAGACAGTTAGATCTTATCCTCAGGCAATGCTTTCTATTATTCAAAAGGCATACAAAATGAGTATTCAAGTTTTTGGCAAGATGCTGGATTTCATTGTTACTCCCTATACTCAACAACAGATTCAATGGCTTCAACAGTTTGATGAAGAGTGAACACATTTCTTGTGTTCCACACCCGGCCGCTTTGATAGTCATTTTCCTTCCAGTAAGTTAGCTCAATTTTTTAAAAATCACCCAGTGTGTTTCCCCAAGTTTATTTCCCAAAATCCTCTGAAGGGGGCCCGTAATATATTTACAGATGGCTCTTCAAATGGTTGTGCAGTAGTTGTTTCTTTTCCCATTATCAAACGCTCTATACTTAAAGTGAAGTCTGCACAATTTGCAGAACTAGCTGCAGTATAATTAGCCCTTCAACATTTTTCTGATGAGCCATTTAACTTATACACGGATAGTAAATATGTGTATCATATATTGGCTCCCTTAGAAACTGCTGCTTATATAGCTCCAGTGTCTCGTGTACAAGAATATTTACTAGCCTTACAAAGCCTACTATGGAGGCGCTCTCATCCAATTTTTGTAGGACATCTCCGAGTGCATTCTGATTTGCCCGGCCCTTTAAGTGAAGGAAATGCTATTGCTGATTTTAATACTAAAACAGATAATGCCATCATGATGATGAGAGAGTCTGGGTATGAAGCAGCCTGCAAAGCTCATACAACCTTCCACCTTAATGCATGGTCACTCAAATTCCATTTGAAAATTACTAGAGACCAAGCTATTGATATAGTTAAGAATTGTCCCCTATGTGCAGAGTTCTTATCATTCGATTGTAAAAAATCTATTATTACGTAATGAGTAATCACTGTATAAGGCAGTGGCCCCATTCTCTGAGCACGACTTCTGGTACCAATCTCCTTCTGTGTCAATTCCACAGCAGCCAAATGACAGATAACACCATCATTACTTACCCAATCAAATAACTTAATAATTGGATAGTCTTCCATACATAACTTTCATAAGATGGAACCAAACTCCAGTGATTGTCAAGGAAGTTATACATAGATAATTAAATAATGCCAAGTAATTAACACCCATGGAGGAACGGCCAGACTCCAGTCAAGAAGAACAACATCTTCATCGATTTCAATGAATAATATTTAATGAAATATGATTGAATAATGACATAGTGTTGCATATTAAATCCCACATGGAGTAGTCACACTGATCTCTTACTGGAATAATTATGTTTTTAAAAAATAAAATTGATAATTAATTAGAGGGCCTTTTATAGTAACACTGACGAGATGGCACCAACGTCCTAAATTTATCGTTGATGTAAAGATCTCTTTACATAGCAAAATGATGAATTAATAAGATGATATTACATCATCAATTCCCACAATTTGACTCCAAAGGGGACTTATGGTCCATAACATTACCTGAATTTTAAATATGTAAATTAAATGATGAATTATTACTTAATTTCCTAGTTTAACAGTTAAAGAAGTAAGTGTAGCATTAGATGATGTGATGGTCTGGTACAACCGTCTCCCCTAAGGAGGCTCAAAACTCCAGTGATCACTGAATACATAATGACAGATTTTCATAATTAAATGAATAAACATTAAACAAGTGGATGGCGTTTTATGCGTGAAGCCTAAATGATTGCTCAATACTGAAGAGACATTGAGTTCTTAATCATAGATTTGAACAAAAAATGAATGAGTGAAGAGATAGTTTCTCATAAGTCACCCTTAGAAAGATAACAAAATGATATCAACATTGATTTAAATAAAGAAAGGGAGAAAGAAAGAAAGAAAGAAAGAAAGAAAGAAAGAGTTCATAAGATACAATTTAACACCAACAAAGTGGATCCAGACTCCACTCTCCCTGGAGTAGAAAAAGACAGATTTGATTAATGAAATAATCAGATAGTTAGATGGTCAGTCACACTTGAGTCACACAAGGTGGCGCCAAACTTTATGGATCACATTATATAATGAAAGAATTTAATAATTACATCTTTAAATATGTAAGCCGTTGACATTTTTTTTTTTTTTGTATCATCAATTCCTGGGCAGACTTGCCAGGTATGAAACTGTATGCTGTCATCACACATTTTTAACATGCTATCAGTTAATCATCAGATAACTATACTGTCTTGCCTGATGAATTCTGTTGGCCCCTCATCATCACAAGCACCTGAATCTCTGTTGTGGTGCGGCAGGATGTGGGATAATGGGCCCAATCCTGGCGTAGCAGTAGCAACGACAACGTTGATAACAGCTGAAAAGATGGCTGCAGTAGGGGCATCAATAGCATAGCTGAGAGAGAGATGTTCTTCAGTGTTCTAAGTTGTCATCCTTTTGCCAGGTCTTGGTGATGGTGCCGAACTCCTAGTGCCACTCCTTCTTCTCATGGTAGATCACAACCCATGTGAAGATGTGGAGGAAGAACAGGTATTCAACACCCAAACCACCGTGCCTGCCTTGGTGAAGTCCTTGTACTTCACAGAGGGCACCGTGCAACCTTCTGGACTCAATTACCCAGCATCCCTCGTACTCTGGGAGATGCATAGATCATTCAGAAAATGCTCTGCCCGTGTCTACAACTTTCCAAACTTTGTCCCTGACAGATTTTTGACCCTAACCGTAATCGGTGATGGCACTGTCTGTTGTTTACATAAAGAATTAAATATGTCAGTAATAGATAACCGTCACAATAATTAGGGGATGTAGCATTTTACTGGCAGGGAAGCATGGCCAGACTCCAGTCATGAAAGATGTCATCATCATCAATTGAGTCAATGAATCATAAAATGTGAAGATATTGCAAATTATCTCCACAAGAGGGAGCTTTACAGGACTCTTCATGGAATGGAGGATTGTTGTTTACATAACTATACAAATATTTACATTATCTTGGGGATTAATACAGATTGTTAATTTAAATTCATTAATTATGTAATTAGATGATCTGTGGCACCAGTTTCCAGGTGTCATGGACAATATAATCATTGTTTTATATAATTAAATAATCAAATAATGAGTTCATGTAACATCATCCACTTCCCTAAGGTGGCTCCCAACCAGGCTCATGAACCATGCTGTCATTATTAATTTCAATATTTTGACTACAAAATTGATATTTAGATGGTCCATAATAATGGCTACCCACAACGTGGAATCCACTGATCGTGGATTATCTAATGTCCTATTTTAATAATCAAATAACAACATAATCATAGGATGAAATGATCTGCCTTACTCGACACAATTGACTCTCACTGACTCCCACATGATTGTGGGAAACTCCCAAGTTCATCCCTTATTTAATCGCAGAACAGAGTAGTAAAATGTTTAAATGCTGAAATGTTATTGTGTATGCAGGGTTTTAGAAGATACCACACATTTTATTTTGGATGGCGGCCTCAAAAGAGATGGACTGCAATCCAATAATCCCTAAGTCTACTCTAACAAATGGATTATCACCATCCTGAAGGAAGTTAACAATGGCAAACTCACCTTTTGATGAATATTTGTGAGTCTATTTTCTTTGTTTCCATAGTATTAATTGTTATGAGAGAGAGAATTCATAAACAGAAGACTTTAACTGTTTCTCCACAGAAGATGTTATGTGATAATTAGGTAATCTTGAATTTGATAACCACGAAAAGCTGTAGGCAAACTTCCAGAGATTTGGCTATGACTTGGTTAGGCGAATAAAATGCTGTCATTGAAAGTTTTTGGAGATAGTTATCTTGGGAGACTCTAACGTGCCATGATAACACTTTCTCGAAGCTGCTCTCTGGTCCTTGGCCCAGGATACCAGGATACAGAATGCAAGCAGTGTTGCCAGGAAACATTTATGAACCAACATTCTGTCACATTCTAGTGCCCCTCCCACATGCTAAAAGGAGCATACCCACCGATGAACTAACCTTACAGCCTCACTGAGTTTCTCACAACAACAAAGCAGGGCACTTTCTTTTGAGTTCTACATATTTACCAGTCTCTCAAGCTACAACATGCTTATAGTGACATAAGCTTGAAAACGACAGAGTTCTTTAGATGTGATTCCCTGATCAGGAGATTATTCTGTTATTGCATTTTTAAAATCAGTGGTCACTGTGTCCTTCATGGGTGTGTTCTGTTGTAACCTCTCAGAACCTGATGATGCGAAACATACAGTTTTTTTTTTTTTTAAATCGTGTAATCATTCGATTGTTAAAAATCTACTATTACGTAATCAGCAATCACTGTATAAGAAAGTGTCCCCCATTCTCTGGGCACTGATTCTGGTACCGATCTCCTCCTGTGTCAATCCCACAGTAGCCAAATGACGCAAGACACCATCATTACTTACGCAAACACAATAAGTTAATAAATTGATAGTCCTGCTTACTTACCATTCATAAGATGGAACGAAACTCCAATGATTGTCAAGGAAGTAGTACTTAGATAATTAAATAATGCTACACGATTAACTCCGTGGAAGAATGGACAGACCCCAGTCAAGAATAACAACTTCTTCATCGATTTAAATAATTAATGTACAATGAATAATGATTGAATAATGAAATGATGGGGCATAAATAAATCCCACATGGATTAGTCAGACAGATCTCTTCCTGGAATAATGATGTGTTTAAAAATTAAATTGATAATTACTTAATATGCATTTTATATTAACACTGACATAGTGGCACCAAACCTATCCTAAACCTATCGCGATTTACAGATCTATTTATATAGCTAAATGATGAAGTAATGAGATGATGTTACATCAACTCCCAAAATCTGACTCCAAAAGGGACTTATGGTTCATAACATCACCTGTATTTTAAATTCGTTAATTAAATGATGAATTATTCGATTTCCTAGTTTAACAACTAAGGAAGTGTAAGGAGGCCCAAACCCCAGGGATTACTGAATACATAATGACAGATGTTCATAATTAAATGAATAAACATTAAAGAAGTGGGTGGTGTTTTATCCGTGAAGCCTAAATTATTGCTCCATACTGAAGGGTCACTGAGTCTTAATCATAGAGATGAACAAAAAAATGAATGAATAAAAAGATAATTTCTGATAATTCACCCCTAGAGAGGTTACAAATTGATATCAACATTGATTTAAAGAAAGAAAATGAGAAAGAAAGAAATGAAGAAATGAAGGAAGGAAGGAAGGAAGGAAGGAAGAAAGAACGAAATCACAAGAGTCAATTTAACACCAACAAGGTGGATCCAGACTCCACTCTACCTGGAGTAGAAAAAGACAGATTTGAATAATGAAATAATCAGATAGTTAGAACGTCTGTCACACTTTAGTCTGCTCCTCCACGGAAGCTCAGATTGTTAGTTGGGAGCAGTCTTGTAGTTCTCTAGACTATTCTTTGTGTTCAAATTTATCTTCAAACCAACATTGGCTCCTTCTTTTATGTTCTCTCTCTCTGTCTCCCTCTTTCCTCTTTGAGCTTCCTTTGAAAGGCTATTATAATTGCCCTTCCCGGAGAGTGAGATCAACAACTAACTTCTCCCTGGTGCCCTAAACTAATGCCTGTTGAAAACAGGATCAAACACCCATACATAAACACTGAGTCAAACTAGAACCCAGATGCAGATGGAGAGAACAAGACCATGTGGCAGAAACACATACAGACAGCTTACCTGAATAAGGATGAGCTAAAGGCCACTAGACTGATAGCTGGGAAGCCAACATGGGACTGACTCAGGCCCCCCTGAATATGGGTCTCAGCCAGAAGGACTGAGCAGTCTAAGGAACCTCAGACAGTGGAGCCAGGATATATCTCTGGTGCACAAAAGGACTTTGCGAACATATCCCCCATGGAGGGATAACTGCCTTAATCTAGAGACAGGAGAGAAGCCCTAGTCCCTACTTCACATGGCCTGTCAGATCTACATGACCCCAACTGTGTGGCATTCCCCTACATATGGAATTGGAGTGTAGGGATAGGAGGGGAGGGTGGTTAGAGTGCATGTGAGAGGGCAGAGAGGGTAAAATAAGGGGGAGGAGGGAGGGAGTGATGGAGGGAGGGAGGGAGAGGGAACTGGGATAGACATGTAAAATAATAAATTAAATTTAAAAAAAATGCTTTGACTCCAAAATTTAATTTGAAGGACAAGTTACTGGGGAAAAGGATTTCTATTTTTGTTTCCACAGAAAATGAAAAGATGTGGATTTCTTCCAGTCTAATGTCATTTAATCATGCCAGACTGCCTGAATCAGAGTACAAGTTGATCCTACATTCAAAACATCTGGACAAAGCAGCCTTACAGACTACAGCCAGGATTTCTGAATCTTCTTCGAATCCCCTTGACAGCGCCCCTTACTAGCCAGAAGTAGTTTGGAAAGAATGACGCCCAAACTCCCAAATGTGGTGTATAAATGTTTGTTATCATTTAATTGGACTTTGTTATATAAAATAAAATAAAAAAAAATTAGGACTATCCTCTAAAATTAATAAAGCAATGCAAATGTTCTTTTCAATGCTGTTAACAGTTCACTGATCACAGACAATGACTTTTATCTAAACTCAGTAAACCAAATCTCTGCTGCACTTACCACAGGCAGGTCAGAATAAGTGTTTTTTGATCTCACGCTTCAAAAGAATTACTGGCATTTTATAATATGTCTGTAAATTGTGACCAAAATGAGTTCCTTGTAATTTCTGTATAAAAACCTAATACTCTAAATGAAAAATTGCAGCAGGTGCAAACCTCTTCTAGTGTGTTTGTGTCTGTCTGTCAAGCCAAAGCCACTCCTGACCTGGCCATTGAGTTTTGGTACCCATGGAGACCCATCACCCACTGAGCAGTGTGCAGCATGAGGTGTTATTGGACTGGTTGTATAGGAACTTCCAAATGTCAGGAAATAATAGCAGGAACCACTTCCAAAAGATGATAATTTGTCTTTCTCTCATAAGAAAGCTTGATGATTGTTCTATCACTGTAGGTGTTTTATTCATGAACCTCAGAAAAACCGCTTGACAAATGCAAAATTATAAAAAGAGCATTCTTCATGGACAGTTGAAAATTTAGAGAGGAATGGAGCTAGGAAGATTTTTGTTTATGAACACTACTGTTAGCCAGCACAACTTACTCAGTGAGCAGTGTTAAACTATCTGCATTATTCATGGATTCATGCTTCTCTACATACACAGGACTGGTAGGATTAATCTCTCCAAGCAAATGTTCTAGAATGTCTCAAAAGTTCTTTCTCAGGTAGTTCATCAATGCCTGCCTACCATGTGAAATCTTAAGAGTACAGTAGTTGTCTAGTTCATCAGGCTGGATGTCTCAACATTTCTTCAATATATACTAAATTTTTCAAAGAATATGGCTCTATTGCTAGTATAGGAATGAAATTGTAGCCAGAATTAGGAGAAGTAGCCAAAAAGAGAGCTTCCTCATTTACCTATGCAGGCTAACACCAGATGATTCGATCCATATTAAAGGTGCATCAGATTATTTCTTGATTTGTGTAGATTTGCATTGCTGTTTTCAAGAAAGGCTTTATCTTTTTAGTCCTGGAACTCATTCAGTAGACATGGATATCCTCAAATCATGAAAATCAGACAGCCTCAGCCTCATGAGATTTGGGCTTAAACATGTGCACTGCCACCAAACAGCTAAAGGTGGATTTCATCAACTTTTCTACAACAGGGTTGCTCTCTGTGTCTTGGGCTGTCCTAGCACTTATTCTGCATGTCTGACTTTAAGCTCAAAGAATTCTGCTTGCCTCTGCAGGTGCTTCAGCTCTTTGGTTGGTCTTCCATGTGGAAATGCTGGATCTTTGTCAAGCAGCAATGGCACCAATGTACTACACACCATTATTTCACAACATAGCTTCATGTGCTCTTAATATGTAGAGATGGCTCAGCTGTTAAAGGCTAGGCTCACAACCAAAAACATAAGAGTTTGGTTCCCAGCAACCACGAATATCTAGGCCCTGCTGGTCAGGGCAAGTGGTGCCCTACATGATGCTCTCTTCATTTAAATTTTTTGAATGTGGAAGCCTATGAGCAATCTGTCGCAGACAGATTCTGATAATGATGAAACTCAAGAGACATTTACTCAAGTCAAATGGAAAGATCCATGTCTGAGACTATGGAAAGGGCCCAACTTTCTCCTAATAGGGGGTTGAGGGGGGTGAGTATTGCAGTAAATAAGGATCAGGATAAACAAATAGGCCGAATAGATGTTTATTCAGGGAGAAATAACTTACAACCTAGACAGATGAACACCAGGAAATTCAACCCGATCCTCTCCTGTCCGAGTCACGCCAGAAAGAGAGAGCACCTTCCTGGCCCCCTCCGACCTCCTTCCTCAGGTCACCTCCGCCCATCGCTCCACCCCCCAATGGGCGTGGTCAGTGCTACAGAAGGACTATCTCACTACAATTCCCCTTTTAGTCTAAAGAAATGATTTAGGCTTAATACAAAACTATATACAAAACAGTGAATAACAAGTGTGCTCTAAGAAAAGGAAAATCGAGAACAAAATGACCTACATATCTAGTCCTAGGGTGAGGGCATAATGGAGTTTACAATACAGTTGTCCTAAGCTGGAAAACGTAAGTCTAGTACCTAATATATCTAACTAGGAAGAGAGAATAATAGTTGTGATAGTTTAATCTTCAACCTCATCAAGACCTGAGAAGGAAATTAACAATACTAGAGTAGACTGGAAATGCTGATGGACAACTTCCAAAAGGTGCAGCAAGGACAGAAACAGCAAGCCACCTGAACAGTCACCCTAGGTCTCACAGCGACATTGGTAAACCCAGATTTGGCTAAGGCCAAGAGAACTTGACAGACCACAACAACAGCAGGGAAATAGAATGGCTGTCTTACCCTGACTTGGCAAGGTCAAGCAGTCTTCTATATTTGTCTCCTGCAAGCACATAGGACTGCATGTCCAAATCAGTGGTCAAGGTGGGGGCAATTCTATGCCCAACAGGCCATTAGCTGAGGCAAGATTGAACTCCAGCAGGAGCAACAACAGTGTCCAACATATGTTTGGGAAAGTGCACGGTGCTGTCAGGAGCAACAGTGTCTCATGTCAATGGAGTACTAATATTAAAACATTTAAATGCCATGTTCTGCATGTCTATGAAGTGATTGAAGATTAAGCATCTATATCTGACTAATCTCATAGGTACAGGAAATGTGAGTGAAGATAATCTGTAATACTCGGGAACTTAGCTAAAAAGACTGATTAAAACTTTCCTGAGTAAAGCAGGATCAAATACTTAAACAATATAACTATTTACATATACCTACATGTAAATCCCTAAAATAGAGGTAGAGTATAAGTGTCAAGAGAAGAGGTAGAACTATAAAGGGCAGCAAGATAAATATCCCAAATTGTATCAATATACAAAATGTCTTGAATACAGGAAAAGTATACATACATAGAATATGGTAAAAAATAATGTGCATAAAATATTATAAGTGGAAACATTTAACACAATATAACAAAATATAAACTTAATTTTACATAGCTTACCACATAAGAATACACAACAATGTAAGCTGTAAAATACTATCTCATTCTTACTCAAATTCTCAAGAAAATAGGCTAATCTACCTATATCCCATCTAAACCATACCTTTACCAACCATTCCCTATTCCTGTCTAAAAGATAAACCCGAGTGTAAGCATCACCCAATCCCAAATAACTAAAACCAACCCAAAGACGATGACTATTATCCCAAAATTCCAAGGGTAGGGAAAGGGGGCGTAGTCATATTAAGATTATTTCCTGCTGAAATGGGACGATGATTGCTCCAATGGATCCTGTAGGAAGAAAATTTTTAGCAACCAAATTTCTCAACAGAACTGGCTGTGACATATGTAGTTAGTCACTGTGTGGCAGAAAATTCTTGACTGTAGTTCTATTTGAAACTGGCCAGGGTGTAATAAAAAGGTGCACCATTACAGCTAGCTAGACATGAGTTGTCTCGAGCAAAACCGTCTCAAACCGGTTTTAGGGTGATGTTTGTAGTTCCGATACATCAGGTTGATGATGGGAGATGCAATTATGTATATATGTTTCTCATACTGGTTAATAATAAAGCACTGTTGGCCAATAGGAAAGGAAGATAGGAGGGACTAGGAGACAAGGAGGAAATAGGAAATAGTAAGGAGGAGTCAAGATGGAGAGTCGGAAGAAAGCAGTATGCCGCCGGCTCCCCGGTAAGAGAAATACATAGATCATCAGAAATGGGTTAATAATTAAGGCAGAGCTAGCCGATAAGAAACAAGTAACAGGGCCAACAGCATTGTATCAAATACAGAGTCTCTGTGCATTATTTGGGGCTGGTGCGGCAGCAGGACAAGACCAGCGGCGGCAGGCGGAAAAACAGTACACGTTACAGGTTGAGTCAAGTGGAAACGATGATGTGGGGCCCCATCTTCTTTCCGGAAAGTTCAAAGACTGCTGTTAGGAATCGTTATTATTCCTTGTGGAAAAGTTACACATCAATATAAAAGTAAAATTTTCAAGTTTTAAGGTATGCATTAGGGAAAGACAACAATAAGCATTAAAAGTATGTGAGAAAATTAGGATTTCAGAGAGAAAATTGCATATAAGATATGAGTCCCCAGATTTTGTTTTCTTTTGCCTAACACCAATTGGCTTCTTGATTTAAGGCAGAAACCATGAATTTAATCTTAACAACATGCTTGAATTTAGAGAAGGAAAGCCAAATCCAACTCCAAAGCCAGCATTGATTTACAAAATTTGGGACTTCAGGAATACTAGATAGTAGAGAAATAGATTTCTAGAAATAGTTTACTACAATTAAATATGTTTTTTTTTTTTTTTTTTTACCATATATCAGATTCTGCTTCCTTAAGTGATTGTTTCTGAAGAGCTGTCTTCTCTTCTGTAGGCACCTACATGTTCATTGTCTTTTGGCTGTTTGATGATAGGTTTTCTCTGTTTTCCTGTAAAAACAAGAACAGAACACTTCCCCTACCTTTGAGAGGCCTCCGCACACCTCATAGGACCTAGTTTGTTGGATGACTTGTCATTTCTCTTCATTAAGATGTTTCTCTTGTTCAACTCAGATCTTGATTAATTTAGATGGTATCCATAGTTTTTCTTCTCCTGTAGATACAAATGCAAAACCCCTACCCCAACGTAACACATATCCTGCTTTCCATTCTGAGGTCAGTACATCCTTGAAATACACTGGCTGATTTAGTTCAGAAGTTTTTTCTATTGTCCAGTGTCTTTCTTCAGCTGTTTTTCCTTTTTCATCAGCATTAAGAAAGTTTAAAGTTAATAAAGCATTATGTAATCTGTGTTTGGGTGTTTTGGTTCCTCCTGCCTGTTTATGGAGCATTTCTTTTAAAGTACGATTGGATCTCTCAACTACTGCTTGTCCTATAGGATTGTGTGGTATACCAGTTATGTGCTTTATCTTGTAATACTCAAAAAACTCTTTCAATTTGCTGGAGACATATGCTGGAGCATTGTCAGTTTTTATTTGTGCAGGTATGCCCATAATGGCCATTACCTCTAAAAGGTGCGTTATAACAGAATCAGCCTTTTCAGAGCTCAGAGCAGTAGCCCATTGAAACCCTGAAAATGTATCTATAGTGTGATGTACATATTTTAATTTTCCAAATTCTGCAAAATGAAACACATCCATTTGCCATATTTCATTCCTATTTATACCTTTAGGGTTACTGCCTGGTGGTAAAGGAGTTTGGTTATAGAATGAGCAAGTAGGACATTTCCTTACTATTTCCTTGGCTTGTTCCCAAGTGATAGAAAAATCCTTTTTTAAACCTTTGCTGTTCACGTGGTGTTTCTTATGAAACTCTGAGGCTTCTAGCACACTTCCTATCAATAAACGATCAATTTCATCATTGCCTTGTGCTAGAGGACCTGGCAGACCCGTATGGGATCTGATGTGTGTTATATACATAGGATGAGTCCTCTTTCTGATAGTATCTTGTAACTGTATAAACAATGAAGTTAATTCTGTATTGTCAGGAATAAATTTTGCAGTCTCAATGTGTAAGATGACTCTCTCTGCGTATTGAGAGTCAGTAACTATATTGAGAGGTTCTTTAAAATCCATAAGTACCATGAGAATGGCATACAATTCTGCCTTTTGTACAGAATTGTAAGGGCTTTGAACCACTTTTCTAATATTTCCTGATTTATATCCTGCCTTACCTGATTTATTTGCATCAGTGTAGTGACTGACAAACTGCCAATACAAGAAGACAGTTTAAAGTTTCCTGCTTTGCTGAAGAGTCTGCCAGACACACTATGGCCTATGGGCTGAAGATGGAAGATTACAAAAGAACTTCAGGTGACTGAAAAAGCAAAATGTCTCTGTCATTTCTAGAGTTTATAGACTATCCTTCTGTGGTCTTTGAAGGAGTTGAAGACAGATAGTTATAGTTATAGTTTTCCTTAGTATTAAAGATAAGTTACTTTAGACACACAAAGATAGGATAGATGATGGAATATTTTCTTCAAATCTTGCTAAATGTTAATGGACTAAATAGTGTTAACTGTGATTATTTGATAACTGTTATGTTATATATTCTGCTATATTAAGGTTAAAACCCTTCTTTTTATTTAGACAGAAAAGAGGAGATGATGGGAGATGTCATTCTGTATATGTTTCTCATACTGTTTAATGAATAAAGCTCTGTTGGCCAATAGGAAAGGAAGACAGCAGGGACTAGGAGACAAGGAGGAAATAGGAAGGAGGAAGGAGGAGTCAAGATGGAGAGTCTGTAGAAAGCAGTATGCCGCCGGCTCCCCGGTAAGAGAAAAACATAGATCAGCAGAAATGGGTTAATACTTAAGACAGAGCTAGCCAATAAGAAACAAGTAACCAGGCCAACAGTGTTGTATCAAATACAGAGTCTCTGTGTATTATTTGGGGCTGGCGGTGCAGCAGCAAGACAAGACCAGCGGTGGCGGGCGGAAAAACCTTACTCGTTACAGGTGAGGGCATGTTTGTGTTTTCTTGCAGGAAGAAGATGAGGTGCAGTGTCTGCAAGACCATTTGGTGGAAATGTGTGGAACAGGAAAACTGGACCTGTGACCTCAGAAGTGTAATACCTCCTCTCTCTCTCTCTCTCTCTCTCTCTCTCTCTCTCTCTCTCTCTGTCTCTCTCAAGGGTCATTCTCTAGAACAGCCAAGGCTTAAACCTATTTTTTTTACAACAAGGAGGAATTTGTGCAATAATCAAAGAGGAATGTTGCTTTTATGCTGATAAGACTGGCTTAATGGAAGACAGCTTAGATAGAATGCAAAAAAAGTCTTGCTGAACGTAAATGGCAGTGGGAACAGGCCGAGTCCTAGTATAAAAATTGGCTTTCCACCTCCCCTTGGCTTTCTAACTTGCTTCCTTCTTTCCTGGGACCATTTATGGGATTGCTACTGATGATGACTTTTGGGCTTTGGGCATTCCAGAAATAAACTCAATTGATCAGAACTCAAATTGATTTCATGCTATTTCTGTACACTACCAGCAGCTTTTGGAAAAGGAACAGGGCTCTTCTGAGAAACCTGATGAGGATGGTGACAGTGCCAGTCCTGAACACCCTAGACAAAGATTCGATTTCACAGGACTGGAACAACAGAGGACCTGGTTCTCTCAAATATGAAGATGTCAATGACGGGAATATCTCAGTGCCACAAAATGGAGGCAGACCCTTCTCTTTGGCTGTAAGTCGCTCAATGACAGCAGTAGCATAGGACCATCTCTCAGGAGCCCACTCATCTTGCCCGAGATTCTTGCCCAATTTTTGACCATGTCCTTGAGTGCTGAGTGCGGATGCACCCTATGTAGATTAAGAGAGGGGTCCTACCATTTGTCCCATAATGACAAGCGCATCCCCAGGGCCCGATTGTGGGAGCCCACTATGTAGCCTAAGATAGACGCTCCATAAAAAAAGAATAAAATAGGGGGAGATGTTGGGAGCCAGCCTTGAGTCACATACTCTTGCAGAATCACTTACACCTTAAAATTCTAATTGAGCCTTATCTCGGTAAAACAGAAAACTGCTAAACAGTGGTCTGTTCCACTCCTTCCAGGAACTGAGATGAACCAGACACCAGGAACTGAGATAATCAGACATTTATGGTCTGATGTTTATGGTGTGGGACCTTACCAGAGCCCCAGAGTCAGCAAAGCTACCCCTACCCACTTCCTCCCCGCTTTGCTTTAAAAACCCCTCTTTGTGCCTAATAAAGTGAGACCTTGACAAGCATTGCTTGGTCTCGTTCCTTCTTTCTCTCCCATTATTTTCAGGTTCTAGCCCACCTCAACCCAGCAATAACTAGGCACTGCTGGTCAGAGAAATTATTATTTGAAATTCCATAATTCTTCATGTCCCTGTGATTTTTCCATGGGACACTTCCTCTTGAAGTACTTCCTTCAAAGGGGATCACAAAAAGAGTCTTTATAATGTAAGGGTAAAGATATTTACTGATTGTGTCAGTAGAGGAATAGAAGACAGAAAAGAGAGAGTGAGAGACAGAGAGAACTTAAAAGAGGGAGCCATTATAGGATTGAAGAGAAAACTGAACCTACAGAAATGTCCAGAGAAATACAATACTGACCCCAACTAACAATTTGACCAACAGTGGAAAGGCTACCATAAATGCCCTTCTCCGATAGTGAGATCGATGACTAACTTATCCAACACATAGAGCCCTCATCTAGTAACTGATGGAAACAGAAGCAAACAGCCACAAATAAACACTGACCTGAAAAAGAATCCAGATGCAAAGAGACAGGACAAGACCAGTTTGCAGAAACTCATAGAGACAGCTGACCTGAACAAGGAGACGCTAACTGGCCCCCAGACTGATAGCTTGGAATACATCATGGGACTGACTCAAACCCCCCCTGAATATGGGTCTCACCTAGAAGGCCTGAGCAGTCTAAGGAATTCCAGGCAGTGGAACCAGGATGTATTCCTGGTACACAAAAGGGACTTGTGGGCACATGCCCCATAGAAGTGTACTCCTATAACCTAGAGACAGGAGAGAAGTCCTTTTCCCCAATTCCAATGACTTGACAGATTTATATGACCCCTCCTAGATGGCATCATCCTACATGTGGAGTGAGGGGGGATGGGATGGGAGGTTGGTCAGGGTGCATGTGAAGGGGTAGAAAGGTGTAGCAGGAGGGAGAGAGGGAGGAAGGGAGAGGGATTATCGATATGTAAAATAAAAATTTAAAAAAAAAAAGCTCATGTGGAGTTTGTTTCCTTTTTTAGGGGAAAGGGAATGGGAAATAGGAGAAGGGAGGGGAAAAACTGAACTATGGGGACAGGAGTAGTAGAAAAGTAAGGGGCAGGAAGGAGGGTAGACTGAGAGACAGGAAGAGAAGCAGAAAGAGAGAGAGGAAGAGAGAGAAAGGTAGGCAGGACCCTTTAAAAAGGGAACAAAGAGAATGTGCACAGGTGGTGCTCTTAGTGGCTGTAGGTGTGCACATAGCATGTCAGAACCCCAAAGGCAGGTCAGTAAAAATGCCCAAATACTAACACTTACAGAAAAAGTGCTTAAAAGCTAAAAGTTAAAACTGGAATATGAACTTAGGCACACAGATCAGTCAGTAAATGTCTTGTTGTAGAAGCATGTGGATCTAAGGACAATCCCATTTATGCAGTCACACAGAAAAGCAGGGATGGTATTGCCTATGTGTAATCCTGCACTTGGTAGGTAGAGATGGTTGGGGCCTGCTGGCCAGCCAGCCACTGCCTCTAGGCTGGTTGTTTCTTTTTGAGGCTATGTGCCTAGTGAGTTAGGTGATAGATGTTAGATGATTGATTGATAAATAAACAGATAGATACATACATACATGCATACATAGGTACATAGATTGATAATTGATTACTATAGACAGATAAGTGATAGGAGATGATAGATGATAGATAGATAGATAGATAGATAGATAGATAGATAGATGTAAGATGAGAAATAGTTATGGGGCAGACAAGATAGCTGCATGAGTAAAAATGCTTGACATAGAAACCTGACAGCTTGAGTTAGAGTTCCAGAAATCCTGTGAAGATGAGAGGAGAGACTGACTCTTCATAACTCTCCCCTCACCTCCACATGTACCTCCCTACCTACACACACCCCAGACACAGGGGAGCAATGTTTTAGGAAAAGAAGGTGATAGCCCTGGCCTAAACACACACACACACACACACACACACACACACACACACACACACACACACCAAATAAACCTATTAAAAGTTGAATTAAAAAAAAATGAGGAGAGAATTCTCAATAGAGGAATCCAAAATGGCTGAAAAAAAATTAAGAACTTGCTCACAATCCTTGGGTATAAGGGAAATGCAAATCAAAACAACTCTGAGATATATTACTCCAGCCAGAATGGCTAAAATTAGAAACACCAATGACAACTTGTGCGGGAGAGGATGTGGGGAAAAGGGAACACTCCTCCACTGCAGGTGGGAAAGCAAACATGTACAACCATTTTGGCAATCAGTGTGGCAGCTCTTCAGGAAAATGGGAATGACTCTACCACATTACCTAGCAATCCCCCACTTAGGAATATAGCCAAATAATCCACATCCACACAACAAAGACATGTTTATGTTCAGAGCAGCATTATTTGTAATAGCAAGAACATTGAAGTAACCTAAATGCCCTTCAACTGAAGAATGGATAAAGAAGATGGTGCACATTTCCACAATGGAGTACTATGCTGTGAACACACACACACACACACACACACACACACACACACACACACTCACAACACACTGTAATCTTGAAATCTAGAGGCAAATTGATGGAACTTGAAGAATCCATCCTGAATGAGGTAACCCAGTCAGAAAAAGGGGAACATGGTATGTACTCACTCATATATGGATTTTAGACATAGTGCAATTGATCACCAGTTTATAATTCACTTTGGCTGAGAAACTCAGCTACAAGGATGATTATAAGAGGTTCATATAAGGTCCCTCACAGAATAGGAAAGGGACAAGATCTCCTGAGCATATGGGGTGTTGGTGGGGACAATGAATAGAGAACGATCTACAAGAAACAGAAGAGGAGAGAAAAGCACGTGGGAAGATTGTGTCAGGGAAGGAATAGATGAGAGAAAAGGGAGTGAGAGAGACAGAGACAGAAGGAGAGACACAGAGAGAAACCATAAAAGAGGGAGCCATTGTAGGTTTAAAGAGAAAACTGAACCTAGAGAAATGTCCAGACATCTACAAGTCTGACCCCAACTAACAATTTGAGGAACAGTGGAAAGGCTACCATACATGGCCTTCCCTGATAATGAGATTGATGAGTAACTTATGCACCATAATAGAGTACTCATCTAGTAGCTGATGCAAACAGAAGGAAACAGCCACAACTAAACACTTGGCATAACTGGAATCCATATGCACAGAGGGAGGACAACACCAGGCTGCAGTAACAAATAGAGGCAGCTTATCTGAACATAGAGGAGCCAAGGGGCACCAGAGGGATAGCTGGCAATTCATCATGGGACTGACTCGGATCCACTAAACATGGGTCTAAGTTAGAATGCCTGGACAGTGTAAGCGACCTTGGAGATTGGAACTACTATGTATCCCTGGTGCACACAAGGGTTTCGGATCACATCCTCCAAGAAGGGATACTCCCTTAACATAGATACAGGAGAAAAATCTTAGTCCCTACTCCAAATGACTTGAAAGATTTAGATTAGCCCTCCTGGAAGGCATCACCCTACATGAGGAGTGTGGAGAGCTAGGAGGGTAAGGGGGTCAGGAGGCATGAGAAAGTGGAAGAGAAAAAGATGAAGGGAGGGAGAGGCAACTGGCATCAATATATAAAATTAAAATAAATAAAGGAATACTTATGTTTTTTAAAATGTACATTTATTGTGCATTACATATGTTTGATTTTTTTGTGTTGTATTATCACTCCCTCTTTGCAATGATGCCTCCTTTATTGGTTTGGATGATATTTTGTCCTGTTTTGGAATCTCTTTATGAGGATTTTATTATTTGTTCACATATATTCACGAGAAAAATTGATCTCCAATTCTCTTTATATTTCCCACAATATAGGAAAGCCTTGCTGAGTAAGGTTTATGATCTCAACGTTATCAGGCAGAGTGGCTATGATCCATTGAATTATTGAAATTGGAATCCCCAAGTCTGTCAACCTGTTGCAATATCCAGATTGTTAAGGGCTATCCAGAAAGCCAAATTTCCACTGTACCCTGTTGCAGGTTAAAGGTATATGATGTTGTAACATCTGACATAAATTATGTATGAATATTAAAAAAAAAGCCTGAATGCATGGATATCTGTGTACCTGTGGCATCATAAAATAAATTGGGTAAAGTTTCTTGTGTTTTTATATCATGGAATAAGTTGAGAAGTAACATTTCTAACTCTTCTTTGAAAGGCTGGTAAATTCCAATGTTAAAACAATGTTTCACTCAGATTTTATTTATTTATTTATTTAAATTCTTACTTATTTTTGGTTGTGAGGCTTGTAATGATTCATTTTATTTCACTATGTGTGATAGTTCTATATTCAAATTGTTCATGTGGAGTTGATTGAACTTTGGTAAGTGGTAACTATGAAGATATATATTCCCAATTTGGATGAAGTATTTTTAAAGTATTTCTTATGGTTCTGTAGTTTTCCTTGTTGATTAAGTCTCATTTTAATTTCTGATTTTATTAATTGTTATATTGTCTCTCTCTCTCTTAGTTTTGTCTGTATAGTTGATTTTCACACAAAAATCAAATATGTTTTTCATTCAATAATTTTATTTTTCTTTGTTTCTAATTTATTAATTTTAAATGTGATTCAATAGTTTCTTCCTGTTTAATCTTCTTGGGTATGTTTCCTCATCATGTGTTTGGGTCATATATATTAAGAATTGACATGTCATATCAGTGTTTGCCATTGAATATGGATTGTTCTACCCCATCTTTTTTAATTAATTTTTGTTTTAACACTATTTTGGTAGATACAGAATTTGCTCAAGAACCTTACTTGCAAAGACTAGTAAATATATCTTGGAAGTAAATGCTACAAGAAATGGAATGAGCTAGAGATGAGGAGGGTCAAAAGGGAGAGTAGTGTGGGAAGAAAACAAACAAGGAAAGCACATAATCACAAGCATATAAAGATACCACTATGAAACCCAATACTCTGTATTTAAACTAAAACTAAAATATGAAATTAATTGTCATTGAAGTAGATCATTGGATAGTGGCACTTTATACCAAATTCCAGTGACACAAAATGTTTCCTTGATTGGTAAAGCCTGGAAGATAGCACATGTGTACAGGCATGTGTTTGATCAAAAAAAAAAAAAAAAAAAAAAAAAAAAAGAAAAAATGTAAAATTAATTAAAACTACACAAGAAAAAAATACTTTTAACTAAAAACATAAATTAGGATTAGGAGCTTTAGAGCTATATCAGAGGCAAAGAGTATTTACTGCTATTGCCAAATACCTGTGTTCACTTCCCAGTATCCATGCCTGGTGGCTTATAACCTCCTATAACTCCAACTCCATGTAATCCAGTGCTCTTTTATGGCTTCTGCAAGCAGTCACATGCATTGCATACATTCATACAGACACAATTCACATAATGAAAGCAAATATATGTATTAAAATGTAATTAAAGAATAAACTCAACAAGGTATTACAGTACAATCATGCCAGATTTGGAAGGGTAATGGGAATAAAACCATTTCCAGGGCCCAGTCTAGAGGACCTGAGTAAAATATCTGAGATTCATGGTGGAGAGAATAGGCACCAAAAGTTGTTTTCTGGTCTACACACACACACACACACACACACACACACACACACACACACACACACACACACACACACACACACACACACACACACTGGGAATGTGAATACATCCAAAGACTTGACTGATGCTTATTACACTGGGCATTTTTTGGAGAAATGGATAACCAGTCAGGAAAGAGAAAAAAAATCCCAATATTATTGTGCATGACAGACAAAATGCAAACATGTTTTCACTAGTAAAAAAATGCAAAAGAATTTCTTAGGGTAAGGCTTGAAGAGTAGAAAGAAAATTAAGACACATGACATATTTTATTTATCATTTGGAGGGATAAATAAAAACATATTTGCTGGAGTGGTCTTTTGTGTGCTTTTCCAGAACTTGTTTCACTGTGAATCCCAGGCTGTCCTGGAGATGATTTTGTAGACCCAACTACATTCAAACAGAAAGAATTCCCTCTGCCTCCTGAATGTTGAGATTAAAAGGCCTTTGTCACACACTTACAGCTAGTGGCCTTTATAACATTTTTATAACATTAACGTTCTATAATTAACAAGGGAAATAATAGCACCCAGTAAACCATGTGCTACCTAATAGTAATAATTGATTTATTGGATTCACCCTCATCTTAGGCAACCTGGCCCTGTTCCTACTCCCAAAGACTCCTCTTCCTGCCTTGGTGGTTTCTCCTCAGCACCTGACTGTCACTCCACACATGTCCTCTCCAGGGCCTGTTTCTTCTTAGGGAACCTTTCCAGATCACAGGCCTCTCTAATGCTCAAGTTCTTTCCATGCCCTGGAGTCGATCTTCTCTGCTTCCACAGATAACCTTCACTTCCCTCCTGGATCTGTTTTTCAGAGATGATCACTCTACACTGACATCTCAAAATCTGTCACAGTTGGAAGGCTAAGCCTTGCATTCATTAAGTGACTCCATAAGACAGTGCATGCAAAGGCCATGAGGAGCTGGGCCAATGGAACCCCCATGTCCCCAGTTGAAAGGGCCCCAACTGCAGAGCCTGGTTCTAAACTTCTTCCCTCCTCTTTATTAGCAAGCAACTACTGCCAATTTTCTCTCTCTTTCTATTTCTGCCCCCAATTGTTTGACATCTACCACTGCCTTCACTCCCTTTCCCAATAAACTCCTGTAGGTTTGTTGAGTTTGTTGGATCCAGTATCATCACTCAATGCTGCAGCAAAGAATGATATTAACAATTAATAATAATAACAATAATAATAATAATCTGTAGAAGAACTAACTGTAAGTAGTGAATCTCTTTGTCTAGCAACATTGTTCAGGTTAGGAGAATTTCTTCCTCTTCCAGAGGACTGGACTTCTATTTCTAACACCCAAACCTGGTGTCTCAAAACCACCAGAAAAGAAAGCTCCTGGTGATGATGATTTCTCCTTATCTCCATGGACACTTGGATGTGTATGTACATATGTGTACATAATTCAGGGTAGCACACACACACACACACACACACACACACAGGGTTTCTCTTTGTATCCTTGATGTTCTTCAACTCAGAGATCTACCTGCTTCTATATCCAGAGTGCTGAGTTTACAGTCTTGAAACATCATTGCTTGGCTAAATTCTCTCTCTCTCTCTCTCTCTCTCTCTCTCTCTCTCTCTCTCTCTCCGTTGTTTTATTTTTTTGTTCAATTCTTTGTTTTTGTTTTATTTTGTGTTGTTTTAGGTTTTTGATATAGGGTTTTGATGTGGCTTTGGAACGTGTCCAGAAATTCCTGTGAAGACCAGGCTGGCTTCAAACTGACAGAAATCCAACTGTCTCTACCTCCCAAGTACTGGGATTCAAGGTGAGTGGCATCAATGCCTAGCTGTTAAATTCTTTCTTTTTTTTTTTCAATTCATTTGCTTTTCTGATGATTGAAAAGGAATTTGCCAATTAAGTACCTTCAATAAAGTTTCAGCGGGAAAGTGGTAAGTATCTTTGTCTAGACTGGAGGTCATTGCCACACTTCATCTGGGATGCCTAGTTTAAAAACTTGGCCATCTGTGGGGTCTCATAGATCCAGCTTGAACTTCCTGTAACTCCAGGACTCAGAAAGCTAATGTGGGGAGATAGCCATAGTTTGAGGCCAGTCTAAGCAACATAGAAAGACTCTGTCTCAAAAAAAAAAAAAAAAAAAAAAAATTAAAAAATCAAAAACCAAAACCAAATACATGGCAGGCACAGTGACACACACTTGCAGTTTGAAAAAAAATGTAAAGTAAGGTCTTTTTATTTATTTATTTTTTCACAAAATAAATGTTATTTTGATGGCAAAAACAAAATAATAATAACTCTGAATGGATGTGACCCCTAAACTTTAGATGTTAAAAGCAGGACTGCTGGAAGGCACTGAAGTAACCGAACCTCTCCTTCTTTGGTAAATAGCCATCCCTGCACACCAAAACCATAATGGAGCTGACTACACAGAATTTTATTCATAATGCTACCAGATCAAAATCCTTTCCTCAGAAACAGCACACATGGAGAAGTATTCATAGGCCACAAGGTGGTCAGGGAAGCTGCTGGACCACCAGGGGCCTAACTGAATACTGAATATGACAGCACATTCCAGTCCAGCCTCCTGCTGGAGGGCCTGCCAAAAAGAATTTCATTACTCCCCATCCCACCTTCCCACATCACCTCACTCACCATGCTTCAGCTTCTCTGTTGATCAATGCTCCTCCCAGAATTCCCCACAGCACCACTCATAGAGCAGCAATCAATCCTCTGGCTCCTGTTCTGATACAAAACCAAGCCTGCAGCATGGCTCCAGGAAGTCTCCTCCAGGCCTCAGACTAGAGGGTTGGCTCAGTG
This sequence comes from Phodopus roborovskii, assembly GCF_943737965.1. Taxonomy (NCBI): domain Eukaryota; kingdom Metazoa; phylum Chordata; class Mammalia; order Rodentia; family Cricetidae; genus Phodopus; species Phodopus roborovskii. Next base: position 14,526 of record NW_026126826.1, on the reverse strand, counting down.
TCCCTGATTGGCAAGTGAGTCTTGAGTGACAAAAGCAGTTCCCCAAGGGTTAGACTGTTCTTAAAGACACAGCAAGCCCAGCACCTTCTTTGGCCCTGGTTTCTACTCCAGACCTAGAAATTTTAGAGATCTGCACAAACAGGAACTTATTTTTTGTTTTGTTTTGTTTTGAGAGAGAATTTCCCTGTGTGGCGCCTGTTCTCCTAGAACTTGCTCATTAAACTGAGCTGGTCAATTCCTTCCTAATTATTATTATTAATCTTGTTGTTGTTGCATTCTAGTAGATTTTTCTCATTACTTGTTTAATATTAATTAATTATTTGATTATTTGATTAATTCATTCATTTCTTTTGGTGTTTGAAACAGAGTTTCCCTGTGTGGCCCTACTGTCCTGGAACTTACTCTGTAGACCAGAGTCTACTCACAGAAATCTACTTGCCTCTACTTCCTGAGTGCTGGAATCAAAGACAACACCCAACACAACATAGTCAGACACAAATTTCAATGTTGCTTACCCATGTCACCAATAAACAGTCCAGCTCACTTCCTGCAGTGCACAGGTTCTATCTGTCTTTCGTCCTCCAAACAATGTGCAGAGCTTGCTCAGACCATTACACAATACAGACTGAAATGATTCTCTTATTAAATGGATGGAAGGCTTCCCAAAATATTAAAGGTATAGAGAAATTTTTTAGGACACAAGCGATGTTTGTTCTGTGCTGTCTTATTGAGGTCTGGAGACCTGAGGGGACTTTTTACCTGGTTGTCTCAGGCCTCTCAGATAACCATGAGAGAAAGGCAGGAGCCATATTACGAACAAGATGATATATCTTTTCCTCACAGAAGCCAGTGATATAGGTCTATTGTATTGGAGTTTTATTCCTGATATTTGAGTCAAATTCTTGACATATGAAGAATAATAAAAAGTGTCATCTGCAAGGTAAGCTGAATACTCAAAGACAATGGTGCTGGGAAGAACACCTTTATCTATGAGTATTAGGCTGAACCAGCACAGGTTCCTCAGTAGGAAGATGAGGAAACAGCTGCATTATTCAATGTTCTCTGTTTGAACAGGATTGGTAGAACATATCTCTGTGTGTCTGTAGAAAGTGGGTTTATTGGAATGTCTCACAGGCTGTAGGCTAGCTAGTATATAAGTCATGATGACCAATGGAAATTTGAAGAATTTGGTATGTGTTTGGTTCATGGGTGTGGGTGTCTCAGCTGGTCTTCAGTACTCATGAGTATGTCAAAGAAATAGGCTTTAAAGCTATAAAGTGATAAACTCAGCAGGATCCACACGCCATTAAATTTGTGGGGTCCATAAAGGTTTTCTCCTTTACGGTGGCATTGTGGTATTTTGTTTTGCTTTAGCAAATAAAGCCTGCCAGGTGGTGGTGGCATATGCCTTTAATTCCAGTGCTTGAGAGGGAGAAGCTGGTAAATCTCCGTGTATTTGATTGAGTTAGAAATGTGCACAGGGAAACCCTGTCTGAAAATAACACAAAACAAAAAGAATACACAAATCTAAACAAATAAACAAACAACAACAACAAAAAAAATTGCTTTAAGAAGAGAGTGTGGAGCTAGGCAGTAGTTAGCCATAAAGGACAGGCCATGGTGGAGCACACCTTTAATCCCAGAATTTGGGAGACATAATGAGGTGGTATCTGTAATTTCATGGTCGCCCCAAGCTACAACAGATTGACCCAGCCTAAAAGAGAAAGAGAGACAGGTGGTGGCTCATCCCTTTATCCCTGTACTTGGGAGGTAGATATGGCTTGGAGGGAGAAATATTAAGTGGAAGAAGACAGAAGTTTGTTCCATTCTAATGGAAGACTCGTAGGATCAGAATTGCCCACCCCTTAGGTCTGAGGATTCAGTGGAAGTATGACCTAGGGGTGGGCTGCTCTGCTTCTCTGATTTTTCATCATTAATCACATATCTGAATTCAGGTTTTAACTATTAAGACCAAGTACAATTAGCTTTACAATTTCCAGTGTAGTGTGTCAAAGCTAAATTGGGGTGTCAATACTAGAATTGATGGTAATAGAATTGGTGTAATAAATATTTATCAATTTTCCAAGTTTATTACTATCTATTATATTATTGAGCATGAGAGAAAATGGTTTGTATGAGTATACATGTTATGGGATGTAATAAATTATGTGAAGTCATGTGTCAGTATCTGACCTCTGTTCATCCCCCAAAAGATGTACTGAGTCTCTTGCCAAGATACACAACATGTTTTATCTGATGAGCCAAACACTTCCACAGATTAGCAATAAAACAAAAATAAAGAACTAAATAATGGTCTTTTGGAGCATGAAGCATCAGAATTAAGACCCTATACATGGTAAGTTTGCAACATGAAATGAATACAACCCTATGACAATGAACAACAATTTATAACAACATGCTGATTACAAAGGCACATTAACAAATATTTTTGGAAATACTCGGAAAGTTCAATGTAATTATGAAAACATCTATGATAGCATCCCATCACTCACCATGTTGTGGCTTCTGTACTCAACCATGTTCCAATCACAATTTACTACAGTAGCACTCCCAAAAAAGCAATCAGTCCACGGGCACTAGTTCTGCTTAAAACCAAATCTGCATCAAGAACAAAAGCCTACATTATGGCTATAGGAAGTGTCCTGAAATGCCTGTGACTCGCAGGTTGGCCTGATGTTGCTGATTGGCTAGTAAGGCTTGATCAACAAGATCACTTCCTTAAGGGTTAAAGTGTGCTTAAAGACACACCATGGGTACCTTGGGTCTGGCTTCTACTCAAGATCCAGACCTAATAGCCAACTGTAGAGACACAAATCTCAATGTCACTTACCCCTGTCTAAAATAGACAACTCACTCTCTTCAAGCAGTGTGAACGATCATCCCCTCCTTCCTCAAAAAATGTGCAGATGTTGCAGATAAAATTACAAAATGCAGATGGGAATGAATATTTTAGTCAACAGAGGGAAGGGTGCCTAGAATATTAAAAACTTGAGAGAGATTTTAGGGCATATGGCAAAAAAAAGAAGATGTTTGTTCTGGGATTTTTCCTGAGGTCAAGGAAAGTGGGTGTACATTTTATCTAGTGGTCACAGACAATTTAGAAACCATGAGAGAAGGGAAGGCACAATATCAGAAAGAAGATAATATAACTTTCTCCTGTCAGATGCGTGGGGTGATAGCTCCAATGCATTTGGAGTTTTATTCCGGAAATTCTTGAAAAATGAATAATAATAAAAAAAACTGTTGTCTTCAGGGTAATTTGAATACTCTGAGAGAATTGGGCTGGGAAGCTTGCTTCTACAAGCACTGTGGTGACCGAGCAGAGCTTCCTCAGGGTACAGTGAGAAAATAGCTGCATTATTCAATGTTCTCTTCTTGAACAGGACTGTTGTCAGGTTTTTAAATCAGTGGATCCATCATCCAGCCTTGAGATTGCAGAAAGACTTCTTTCTTGTTTGAGATCTGGTTCCTATTTTCTTTACTTTTTTTTCCCCTGGTTTTCTGAAGTCCCAGTGACAACCATGAAATAAGTGGTTTCAGTACATCTGACATCAGTGGGAAATTACAGGACATCTCATTTTTCTGTGCCAAAATGTCTCTCATTAGTAGTTAGGACAGGGAATAATCACATCACGTGTTTGGGTAGTGGCCTTTGAAAGCTAGAGAGCCACCTTGTTTTCAGGAGAAAGGAGTGGGTGCAGGAAGAGAGCAGTATTTGCTATTGGAGTCAAAGCCAGTGCAGTAGAAATGTGTATCTCTGCTCACCTAGAAATGGTTTTTGTCTGGGTTGGAAGTCCAGGTCAGGAATCATTGCGCTGTGTCTTTAAGAAGGTGATCTTGTTACTCAGTCATCACTAGCCAACCAGACCCTCCTCAAGATCTGTTAATAATAAAAGGTACAGGGACCTTCTTAATGCCAGATTCAGGCTTTTCTCTAAAGGAGAGCTGGCACCTGTTTTTGTGTGTGCTGTTCTTCGATTATTGCTGCAGTAAGGTCAATGCAGAGCTTGGGAGAGCTCAGTAATCGTGTTATGAGTGAGGGGGTCGCTGTACCCAGGATGGAGGAGTGCATTGTGTAGTATATGAATCATGTGTTGGGTCCTCCCAACATCTGAGTGGGAACATGAAGACAGATTTTACTTCCTGTGGGTTTTCATGAGATACATGAATCTCCCTGGAATCAGTTATATGATTCTGACTAAAACTTTGTGGGTTGAATCTCTTCAGAGTATTGGGAGCAGGGAGCCCTGTGTAAAAACATCTTTTTAGTCAACTTCAATGAGCTTTTTGTGCATCCTTGGAAAGACTACAGTTCTTGGAGACATTTAACAATTTATATTTTACTTTATGTGATGTGATGAAAAATTTAAAAATTAGGGTTAATGGCAAGAAGGAAAAACTACAAAGAACAAGAATCTCTTCTAGTGGATAACTTCCTGATTTCAGAGTACAGACCCCACATGTTATTTTCATGAGATACAGGAAAAAGAAAAAGAAAACCTTGCAGGTGTGCTAATCAATCTTGATGCCCTTGCAATCAAACTTTGTACTCTATGAAATGCTGTAACCTTGAAAACCCTATGAGCTGAGACTAGTGGTGTCAAGCCTCCATTTCACTTTTGTTGCTAAGTAACTTAGCCTTCCAATAGAGTAAATTCCCAGACTGTTTTGCTCTTCCCAATTAAAACCTTTTGCTTTCACATTTGGGAATAACTTCATTGGACATGAGGAAACCCAGGAGGTACAAAGTTTGTGGGCTCATCCCAGATTTCCTCCAACCACCCAGGACCTTTAACCCTGAAAGACTAAAATAGAGAAAGTAAAGACAAAAAAAAAAAAAAAAAAAAAAAAAAAAACCGAAGGAATGCTGGAAATAGAAAAACTGCGCAAATGATTGTGAACTACAGACACAACATGACCAACAGAAAAAAAGAGAGAATCTCAGGCATGGAAGATAAAGTATAGGAAATAGATTCATCTACCGAAGAAAATCATAAATCCAACAAATCCTTAACACAAAACATCCAAGAAATCTGGGACACCATGAAAAGTCCAAACCTAGGAATAATAGGCAGCGAGGAAGGTGAGGAAGACCAGCTCAAAGGTGTCAAAAACATACTAAAAAAAAAATCATCGAGGACAACTTTCCCAATCTGAAGAAGGACACGCACATGAAAGTACAAGAAGTATACTGAACACCAATTAGGCTGGACCAAAGTAAAAAAAAAAAAAAAAAACCCCAAACTAGAAATATAATAAGGAAAACATCTAAAGCACAGAATAAAGAATACTAAGTGCAGCAAAGGAGAAAGGACAGGTAACATATAAATGCAAACCATCAAAATTACAACTGACTTTTCCATGGGATCCCTCAAGGCCAAAAAGGTCCTGGATAGATGTTCTACAAATACTAAGAGTCCACAGATGTTAGCCCAGGCTACTATACCCAGCAAAACACTCAATCATTATAGATGGAGAAAACAATATATTTAATGACAAAGACAGAATTTTTCCAATACTTCCCTACAAATCCAGCACTACAGAAAGATATGGAAGGAAAACTCCAACCCACAGAAGTTAACTATGCACACAAATTGTAGGCAAAAGATAATCTCCCTATACAAGAAACCAAGGGTAATGGAGGTCAAATATATTCACAATTCCACTGCCAAAATCAATTCTAAAACAAACAAGCATAACTAATCAATGGCCTTTACTCACCCCCAATATTAATGGTCTTAACTCACCTATAAAAAGACACAGGCTAACAAAATGGATATGAAGAAAGAATGCATCCTTCTGCTACATACAAGAAACACATCTAAGTTTCAAAGATAGACATTACTTCAGGGTAAAAGGTTGGGGAATATCTTCCAATCAAATGTACACAAGAAGCAAGCAGGCATGGCTATCCTAATATCTAACAAGTTAGACTTCAAACCAAAATTAAAAAGAGATGAAGATGCTCATTAAGTATTCATTGCAGGAGAATTCCTTCATCACAAGTCTCAATTCTGAAAATTTATGCCCGAAATACAAAGGAACCCAGAGTAAACCAACTGCCAACATCAAAATGAAAGGAGAGAAGCTTAAGGTGATTACTCTAAAATCACGAGCAAGACAAGGCTGCGCTCTCTCTCAATATCTCTTCAATATTGTACGTGAAATTCTAGCTAAAGCTATAAGACAAAAAAAAAAAGGAGATAAAAGGGATCCATATTGGAAAGGAAGAAGTCAAGCTATCACTATTTGAAGATGATATGATAGCTTAATATAGCTTAATAAGAAACCCAATAAACTCTACCAAGGAACTCCTATAGCTGATAAACATCTTCAGCAAACTAGCAAGGTACAAGATAAACTCAAAATAATCAGTAGCCCTACTTTTTTCAGACAAAAATGAATTGAGGAGGAAATCAGAGAAACATAACACTTTACAATAGCCAGAAACAACATAAAGTATCTTGGAGGAACACTTCCAAAACAAATAAAAGACTCATATAATAAAGATTTGTGGCTCTAAAGAAAGAAATTAAAGAAGAAACCAGAATATGGAAAGAACTCCCATGCTCTTGAATAGGTAGGATAAATATAGTAAAAATGGCAATCTTGCCAAAAGCAATCTAGAGATTCAATGCAATCTCCATTAAAAACCCACCACAATTCATCACTGACCTTGAAAGGATAATGATCAACTTTTTATGGAAAAACAAAAGACCCAGCATAGCCAAAAGAGCCCTGTACAATAAAAAGAATTTCAAAGGCATCACCATCCTTGACTTTAAGCCCTACTACAGAGCTATACTCCTGAAAACAGCCTGGAATTGCCACAAAAAAAAAAAAAATCAAGTAGAACATGGAATGGATTTCAAAAACCTGATACAAACCCACATACGTATGAAAACCTGATTTTCTACAAAACATATAAAAGAATACAATGGGATGAGGAAATCATCTTCAACAAATGGTGCTGGCACATTTGGATGATGATATTTAGAAGACTGTAGATAGACCCAAGTATGTAGTCATACACAAAACTATGGTCCAAATGGATCAAAGTCCTCAACATCCATCCAACCACACTGAACCTCTTAGAAGAGAAAGTAGGAGGTACCCTTGAACAAATTGTTATAGGAGACCACTTCCTGAACATAATCCAGGGGCACAGACACTGAGAGCAACAATTAATAAATGGGACCTCTTCAAACTTAGAAGGTTCTGTAAGGCAAAGGACACAGTGGAAAGACAAAATGGCAGGCCACAGACTGGGAAAAGATTTTATGTAAGGAGTAAGGTTTTTCTGCCCGCCACGGGTCTGGTCCTGCCATCACGCCAGCACCAATTAACACACAGAGACTCTGTATTTGACATAATGCTATTGGCCTGGTACTAGTTTCTTATCTGCTAGCTCTGTCTTAAGCATTAACCCATTTCTGCTGATCTATGTATGTTCATGTGGTCTTCTTACTGAGAAGCATACTGGCATTCTGCTTTCTCCAGACTCTCCATGCTGACTCCTCCTTCCAACTTCCTCTTTCCTCCTTGTCTCTTAGTCCCTCCTATCTTCCTTTCCTATTGGCCAACATTTACAGAATGGCATCTTCCATCAATTTTCACCAATAGTACATCAGACAATGGGCTGATCTCCAAAATATGCAAACTACTCAAAAAACTAATCAACAAAACACCAACCAGCCCTATTAAAAAATGGGGTATTGACCAGCAGAGGAACTAGGATACAAGGTGTATTCTAAGAGATTCATATAAAGTCCCTTACAGAACCAGGAAGGGACAAGTCCCCCAGACCTCAGGGGGAAGTGGGGGGGCAGCGAATGGAGAGAGTAGTAGGAGAAAATGAGGGGGAGGAAAGGAAAACATGTGCGACCAGGAAGATTGAGCCTGGTTTGGAATAGAAGACAGGTAAGAGAGACACAAAGAGAGAGAGAGAGAGAACATAAAAGAGGGAGCCAATATTGGTTTGAAGATAAAATTGAACACAAAGAAAAGTCTAGAGAACTACAAGACTGCTCCCAACTAACAATTTGAGCTTCCTTGGAAAGGCTACCATAAATGCCCTTCCCAGAGGGTGAGGGAGAGTGAGAGTGAGAGCAACAACTAACTTATCCATGGAGCCCTCAATTAATGCCTGTTGGAAACAGGAGCAAATACCCGTACATAAAAACTAAGTCAAAGTAGAACCCAGATGCATGTCGAGAGGACAAGACCAGGTGGAAGAAACACATAGAGACAGCTTACATGAACAAGGAGCAGCTATTGGGCCACCAGACTGATAGCTGGGGAAGCCAGCATGGCCGCCCTGAATATGGGTCTCAGCCAGAAGGACTGAGCAGTCTAAGGAACCTCAGACAGCGGAGCCAGGATGTATCCCTGGGACACAAAGAACTTTGTGAACACATTCCCCATGGAGTGATAACTGCCTTAATCTAGAGGCAGGAGAGAAGCACTAGTCCCTATGTCACATGACCTGTCAGCTCTACATGACCCCAACTGGATGGCATTCCCCTACATATGGAATTGGGGTGGGGGGTGGGAGGGTAGGGTAGTTAGAATGCATGTGAGAAGGCAGCGAGGGTTAAAATGAGGGAAGGAGGGAGGAGGAAGAAAGGGAGGGGGGGAGGGAGAGGGAACTGGGATTGACATGTAAAATAATAAATTAAATTAAAAAAAAATGCTTTGACTCCAAAATTAAGTTCAAGGACATGTTACTGGGGAAAAGGATTTCTATTATTGTTTCCACAGAAAATGAAAAGATGTGCATTCCTTCCAGACTAATGTGGTTTGATCAAGCCAGACCAACTGATAGAGAATACCAGGTGATCCTACATTCAAAACAGGTGGACAAAGCAGCCTTACAGACTACAGGCAGGATTTCTGCCTCTTCATAGATTCCCCCATGACAGTGCCTCTTACCCGCAGGAAGTAGTTTGGAAAGAACGACACCCAAATCCCCAAATATTGTCTATAAATGTTTGTTATTATTTAAATGGACTTGGTTATATAAAATGAAAAAAAAAAAGAATAGAAGCGTTGATTGAAAAAAAAAACTTTATAAAATCAAAAATAAAAATGGGGTACAGAACAGAAGAAATAGTTCTCAATAGAGGAAACCAAAAAAGCTGAAAAATACTTAAGAAAATGTTCAACATCTTTAGCTATCAGGGAAATTCAAATCAAAACAACTTTGAGATACCATCTTACTACTGGAGGATGGCTAAAATTAAAAACACCAAATGAAAACTTATAACAAAGGGAACATTCCTCCATTGCTGTTGGGAGTGCAAATTCATACAGCCATGTTGGAGATAAGTATGGTGGTTCCTCAGGAAAATGGGAATTAGTTTACCACGGGACCCAGCAATCCCCCCCTTAGACATATACCCAAATGATACATATCCCAGCAACAAAGACATCTGCTCAACTATGCTGATAGCAGCATTATTTGTAATAGCAAGAAACTGGAAACAACCTAGATGATCCTCAATTGAAGAATGGATAAGAAGATAGGATAAGGATAGGAAAGATATTATGACTAGAAAGATTGAGTCAGGGTAGGAATACAAGACAGAAGAGGGAGAGAGAGAGACTGAGAGTGAGTGAAAGAGAGAGAGGGAGACAGAAAGAGAGAGAGAATAAAAGAAGGAGCCAGTATTGGTTTGAAGAGAAAAGTGAATCTAAAGAAAGGTCTAGAGACCTACAACACTATTGCCAACTAACAATTTGAGCAACTGTGAAAAGGCTACCATAAATGCCCTTCCTGGATAGTGAGATCAACAACTAACTTATTCACCATCATGGAGCCCTCCTATAGTGCTGTTGGAAACAGAATCAAACACCCAAACCTAAACACGAGTTTAACGAGAATCCAGATGCAGATGGACAGAACAAGACCAGGTTGTAGAAACACACAGAGACAGCTGACCTGAACAAGGAGCAAATAACAGGCACCCAGACTGATAGCTTGGAATCCAGCATGGTACTGACTCAGTCTTCTCTAAATATGGGTCTCAGCCAGAAGGACTGAGCAGTCTTAGGGACTGCAGACATTGGAACCAGGATGTATTCCTCATGACAAAAGGTCATTGCAGATACATCCCCAATGGAGGGTACCCCCTTAACCTAGAAACAAGAGAGAAGTCCTAGTCCCTATTTCAACTGACTTGACAGATCTACATGACTACACCAGGATGGCATTATCATACATTTGGAATTGGGTTGGGAGCTGGGAGCAGAGGGTGGTAAGGGTGCATGTGGGTGGAATAGCGTGTAAATGGGTGGGAGGGAGGGAGAGAGAGGGAAATGGGATCGACATGTGAAATAAAAATAAATAAGTAAATAAAAAATAAAATAAATACTCCCAGGTCAGAATCTTACAATCTGCTGGTAATACAGAACACCAGTGTAAACAGCACCAGGCTCCTCCTGGTACAGAAGCCCTAAGCCATGCTCATCCTGGATACATGCTGGGTTGCTGAAGGCCTAGGTGCATTGGGCCACCTGGTGGGCAGTCAGAGAGGAGAGGAGTTCTGAATCCCTAGGGGCTAATGACAGAACCAGACCCTCGCACAGCCCTCCTCTCCTCAGGTGGCAGTGACTTTGACCTTAGGGAAAGGGGTGAGGGTGAGAGTGGGGAGGAGGAGGATGAGGGGTTTTGGGGAGAACAGCTTTGGTAAAGATTTTTGTGTCAACTAAAAAATAAAAATAACAAAATATATGGTAATTACAAGTGATGGCTATGTACAGACTTGTTACAATCAGTCTGAAGCAAAGAAGACAAAATAAGATAACAGTCGTCTAGTAGACAGGTCAAGTGGTCTGCAGATTTATAGGTCAATGCAATTCATCAAAGCAGAACAGAGAACATCAGAAGGAACTTCAGGTGTTACGAGTATGATTCCATTTGTCTGGGCAATAAAAGGTAGAACAGGAAAAAGGATTGGCAAGATCCAGAAGAGTGGAAAAGATATAAAAATAAAATTATAATACTGAAAGATAACATAAAAGAAGATCTTGTGTAACCCACAAAATTCATAAAAGGAGCTAACATTTAAGAGAGCAGAGGGTGCAGAGAGGCTCAGGGGAAAGCACCAATGTAAGAATGTAGAGTCAGGAATTAAATAAATGAATAAGATTTCACTTCAGGCATGCATATCCGGTTAAGAGTCACTAATAAGAAAAAAGAAAAAGAGAAAAGGAGAGACATTTCTTCGCTAGGGATGTCTGACAAAATCGAGAGAGACTAAAGGTAATGTAAAAAGTTATGGAGGTTCAAAGAAAAGGCGCCAAATGTCGAGAAAGATGTAAGCTGTTTGCTGTGGGCTCTCATATCTACAAATACAAACTTAAGATTAGTAATATGAGTTAAAATTTTTGACCATACCAGGTTAATGGTTTAAAAGTTCTGTTTATTTCTCTCAAGAAAAATATATGTACTTGCTAAAAAGTTCTATCAGTGTTTCCTGTTAGAAACCTGTTTATTGCAAGACTAGAGCTAAAACAAAAATGGTTTAAACATTTTTGCTGTCTAATGATAACAGCCCCCAGCTCAAAATTTACCTCTGAGCACTGGTCATTAAATTCAGATTATCAGAAAATAAGATGTCCTTTTAATGTAGATGACATTAATTCTGTTTTATGTCGAAAGCTGTTAAAAATTGAAACTAGTTAAAACGTTACAATTATAAACACTGGAAATTAACATAAACTTATCAGGCACCAAGGTGACAATGGGTTTAAAGACATAAAGGGTGCTAAAATCATTTGATATTATAAGATGCTATTACAGGATATTTAATTGTTTTATAAAACAGTTTTTAGATGTTTAAATTCAGAAGGTTGCATTATATTTGTGCTTTATTACATTGTTAATATTTGTACTTAAATTAAAGGGCTAAAATTTAAGATCAAAGCCATAAACTGTATATACTAACCAAAAGTTGAGAAGCTCATTTTTTTATGATACAGTGGGCAATCCATCCTTGTTTTTGCCAAATTTGGTAAGCATAAGTTATTTAGATAAACTGAATCACATACCTGTTTTATGTTTCCATAAAAGGAGTTTCAAATTAAAATCAGTATTTTTAAAGCTAAAACTGACAATGCAAAGTTCTAGTTTTATAAAATCTGGTAACTATTATAAAATGTTAAGAAACACAAGTTACCAGCCATCCTTAGATTAACTTTTGGTTATATTCAAACTAAGTATTAATGATTAATAATAGGAATAAACATCACTCTGTCTCCTATACATATTCTAAAAGTTTAAGCTTAAATCGAGTAACTGAAAACCAAGTTGTCTATTAAGATCTACCTAGAAAGACTTCTAATACTACAGAGATCTGTAGAATAATACATTTAAATTTTAACTAAAAAACTGTAATAATTTCAGACAAAGAATCACAGAACCTAACAATGACCAAAGAAAGGTTTCTAAAGAACATTGTGGGGCAGCATGGATTGTGATGACACTGACCAGGGAGCAAGATGCTGAAACACAATGACTGCAGCATGATAGGACCCAGCTCGGGCTATGTAGAGGCTGCAGGGAATTGGAAAATTGTCTGCACCTTTGCCTAGACAAAATAAGTTCAGACTTTTCCAATTCCAGGTTCCACAGGGGAAAAAAACCTCTCACATTATGTACTTGGTAAAAAAATTCTACCCTCAATGCCATAGAAAATTGGATATGGCTAAAAATATAAGGAATGGTCCCTGTGATTTTTTTTAATAGATTCAAAAGTAACATATAGTTTATCCTTCTCAGATCTCTAATTCTATTGATGGCTTTTCTAACCAAAACTTTGTGAGCTTCGCAATAAAGGCAGCCTTGATATGGATCCTAAATAAGAATTTAAAAAATATAAAGATATATAAGTCTTTTTGAACATTTATTTATTAATTATGCATACAGTGTTCAGCCTGCATACATGTCTGCACAGCCAAAGAGGATACCACATCACATTATAAATGTTTGTGAGCCACAATGTAGTTGCTGGGGGATTGAACTCAGGACTTCTAGAAGAGGAGCCAGTAATCTTAACCTCTGCCACATCTCTCTAGCCCAAGACATATACTTCTTAAATATATAGAGAAATTAATTTACAATATAAAAATTCAGAGCTTAACTTTTAATCAAGTGCTGATAAGCTAATAGAGCAGGGACTCCCAGCTGTTTAGTCACAGACTCAAAGTTTTATGATTTATATTGGGTGTCATCAAAGTGTAAATATGAAGGATGCTTCATTAGGCCTAAGGCACCACTGACCAATCTATACATGGATCGCTCTTGACAGAAGAAAAAGCTTATAACCCAAATCTGTAAATTTTGCTAGGACTCAAAGGCATAAGTTTTTTTTTTTATTCCTGTTGTTTTTATGATACCCCAAACCTACTCTTTGTACAATTTGATTTCAGCACAGATTGGTGATGATAATATATCTAAAACTTTTATGTCCTTTTATATAACACAGTTCATATAGGCTTCAGAGGAACAAATGTCATAAAGCTTGGATCCACTTCTACAGGTCAAAAGGACTACAGGATTAATACAGCTATCCCGAGGATGGAATTTTCTCCTGGTCTTGCTGTCTTTCTTGGATCACCAAAGGTAAGGAACAAAGAGTTCCACTAAATATATACATTTTAACCTTTGTTACCAGTTTAAACATGTCTCAGATGATTTGTGCTTTGGCAGATGAGTATCAGTTGCTGACTACAGCCTGGGCCTCTATAGTGCTCTCCCTCCTAACTGTGAACCAGCCCAGCCAAAGTGAATCCTCAACAGTGTCTACAAACTGATGCCTCTGATAAATGGTCCATTTCCTGAATCCCACTTCCTTTGTTGGTATTGTCTAGCATTTTAGCCTACTTGTAGCTAAGAAAACTCTGCAAAAGTAAGCAGGAGTAGGTACAGGCATTTCGTTGGCACAACAGTGTTTTGATTTTCAAATAGCTGTCACCTGGAGTTCTATAGCCTATAAAGCCTCCTGGAGCAGCTTGTTACTATTATGCCTACTGGTTTCCTCAACTTCCAAGGAAGTGACTCCTGGCTGCAAAAGCAAATGGTTTTTACTGTTAAAAATCAAACCAGCTGGGACCTCACTGTGTCAGAAAAGTAAGGTAGTGGCTTAAAATTGTGAGGGGTTTTATAACAGGGTAAACAGAAAGGGGAAACTAGAGACCCACTAATCTCAGTTCGCAAGGTTTCCAAGATACAGGCAGTTCATAGAGTACAAATTTATTTACAAGGTCATCATGGAACTAAGTTAATATTATCCAGCATTTGTTTAGGCAAGATTGATAAGCACACCTGAAAGGTTGGGTTTTTTTCTTTGTTTTTACTTCTTCTCCTGAAAATAGGATGTGGATTCTGTACTCTGTAGCCGGGGATTTATCTATTGGCAGAAATTTTTGTTCTCATTATTTTTTCCTTCTGCAATAAGCACTAATTTTATAACTTTTTAGTTATTAATTTTTCCATCACATTAC